>NC_080633.1:92558314-92878122 GCF_027579445.1 Ammospiza nelsoni
TGAAATTGGGGTAAATGCACATGCAGGGTACCTAGCCCAAGTCCTCACGCTGCGAGTCCCAGTTACCTCATTTACATGCAGCATGTTTCACACCAGCTGCTCTTTGAGGCCTTTGACTGCAGCACAGACCTATCCTGAGGTCTGGCTCATCTTTGCTGAGGTCCAAAACCATCTGTGTCGTTGGTTCTAATACTGAAGGAAGCCCACGTTTTGTGCCCAGATCAGAAGCATAATTCCAGCATCCCTCAGGCTGATGACTGAATCTACTTGTCTTTCCCAATCTCCCACCTGTAAATTATCTCCAGATGCTGCAGAAATAGGCAAAAAAATGCAATCCAGTTTGGAGGACTCACATACTACTGTAACAACACCCAAGAAATATGAAGGTTTGCACTGAGGATGTATAATTAAATTTTATTTTTTTAATTTCACGCCCAAGTCATTTTAAGCAATGGACACACAGCATGAAAATTTATTTCTATCACTACGACAAAATTCTAGGATAATGTTTTAGGAACAACAAGGTGTGTTTGCATATATATGCATTCTACTCTACTAAGAAAAAGAAATTTTGAAATGAAAAATCGATTCTTCTGAGCCTCGGGTTGCTGGCAACTAATTACTACATTATACAGCTAGTAGGCGATTTTTTTTTTCAACCTTCCTCTCCTTTTCTTTAAGTCCTACATAAAACCCAGGAAACACAGCATAATTTTTAGCACTTAGTGTAACAGATCCAGAAATGTGCTGAAACACAATACTCCAGAAAGTACTGAAAGCAGGTGTGTGAAACAGAGGCTCTGATTCAGTCTCTGAGTACTGCACTTACACTGTCACAACTTTAAGTGCCTCAGCAGAGCTCCACTAGAACGGCACCTGCTGCTCCCTGAGTGCCTGGTGTGCTTCGGGTGACGCAAAAATATCGGATGATAAAGGTCAGCACCCAGGACCTCTCCATGCCCTGCCAAGACGGTGACATATTTGTGCTCTTGATCTGTTACACCTTGTCCAGGTTTAGAGCAAATTTGGGGAAGAATCCCCCAAAGGAGCTCCGGTAGGAAAAGCAGATCCAATCGGCCCCTCCCCCCAACTAGTCCGGGAGGAAAAAATACCTCCTTGGAGAAAGGTGGAAAAAACCTGTTTATTAAACAATAAAACCAAAACAATATCAAACAATGAGACCCCTTGCCACTCCAAAAGAGGTGACAAACTGAGAAAACCCCGTCCTCGGGTTGCAGCTCACTCAGTCTCTGATCAGTCCCTCCGGTGCTGGAATTGTCGCAGGCCAGGCCCGGCCCGGTGGGCCACAGCTGCAGCTGCCGGTGCTCTCCTGGGTGTTCAGTCCAGAGCAGGTTCAAGAGGTCCAAAGAAAAGGGAAAAAAACCAGTCCAGGGAACTTCTTTGCCTCAGCTAGCTGACACTAAATAAAAAGCAAAAAAAAAGAGCTCTGTCCTGCTGTCTGTCCGCAGACAACACAGTCAGGAGCAGGAACGTGGAGGAGGAGTGCAGTGTCTGAAAACAAACTGCTGCTTCTTCTCTCCCCCCTTCACTCTCTGGAACACTCTTAAAGGTGCAAAACTTATTATTCAACATAAACAGAATGAGACGACTGGGGATAAAAGCATCATATAGTCAACCCAGGACACAACTTCCATGGAGACTCAGATATCAAATTAAAAGATATTTGGTAGACCCCCATTAATTTTCACTGGCTGCCTTTGAATTTATTATTAAAATGCTTTGTTCTAGGGCATCATCTGGGAGAGAGATTCACTGGTTTCCTATCAGAGATTTTTTTTTCAAAGCAAAGCTTCATCCTGGTGCGATGCACCCAAGACAATAGGATGAAATTCCTTCTTAGTATTGGAACAACTGTTTGGTATTTAAAGTATGTCAGACTTCTGAATCTCATACAAGAATGAAATACTTCCTATTTGCTAGGGATTGATACCTTCTGTAGCTACAGCACTGGAACAGGCTACACAGAGTGATTTAGTCACTAAATCATTATTCTGTTTCTTGGCAGGTAATATTTTGATTAAAATTTTACAGACATAAGTGATTTGCAATGTATTTTCTTATTTTCTTTGCCGGAAGGCTGTCAGAGTTTCAGGATTCTAAAATAAGTAATGTTTAAAGAAGAGTCAATTATAGATGCTTTAGAAATAAACAAAATGCAAGTTTTGACATTAAAAATGGTTGTTTAGAGAAATGAAAGAGAATGTATGGATGAAATTTTGGGTCTGCATATACAGGTTTTAATATTGATTTTGACTGCTGCCAGATTTATATTGTATGCACATGAAAATGTACCCACACAATGATGTAGTACTTGATTATACTTGCAGTTTCTCAGTGTACTGTATACATTTAGAAGCCACAGTCCATTGCTTTCTGTGGGGATTTCTGAGTCAAAAAAAAAAAAAAAAAAGTAAAAAGGGGAGTAAAGCTATTTGCAGAACTAGAAACAAGCACAGGATTTATTCTCCTAGGAGTGGCTTATGGAAGGGTCCACTTGCTTAAAATTTGTCAGTTGACTGTTTGCCCTCCTGTTTGTACTTAGCAGTTTGGAGCTGTTGCTCTAAATGGGCAAGAGATGGGCTCCATTTTTATGCTACTTTGAGTTAAAAGCCATCCTTCTTGAATGAGAGAGGCTGCAGGCATTTTTGATTTTGGGGAGCTTTTTCTGCCTCTGCACCAAAGCAGACCCACAGTACAGAAATGGCTCCTGTTCAGAAAGAACAAAAAAGGAGATTCTGACTGTAGCTGAGTGCTTACAGCATTCAGATGCTGTGTCTCATCCAAGCCCTTCTTTGTGTATTTTATGCAGAAACTCCTTATGGATTAAAGCAGCTCACAGCAGAAGCTTGTATATTTGTGTATTAGCATATTTTTTATAGAACCATGGGATGGTTTTGTTTGGAAAGGACTTTGGAAGGGACTTTAAAGATAATCCAGCTCCCACGTCACAGCCCTGGGTAAAGATATCTTCTGGTAGACCAGGTTGCTCCATGCAGCCTAGCCTTGAACACCTTGAAGGAAAAGGCACCTATTTGAAAAAGGGTGGCATAAGTAAAGATAGAGATCAATCCCTCCTCCTCTAATTACTGACCAGGGGCTGGGGGAATGCTGTTTGTGTCCAGCATCTTCACTTCTTTGAGCATCTTTCTTGAGTGAACTTGATGGATGAAGACAACTTTTGAAAACCCTGAATTCATTAAAGGCCTGAAAAGAGCAGGGCTCCTTGTCCAAGTAAGCTGGAAAAAAATGCTACTCTTTTAACCAGCAGCTGCCTGGGAAAATCTAGCCAAGGCTCAAGAAAAGAAAAAAAAAGCAGGAACAGCAGCTTAGTTTAGCATGGTTACCCTGGAGATGAGAGTCCTAGCATAGCTCCCAGGGAAAAGTTGAAAATGATACAGTTTTATAGACGATGACACTTTTTTTTTTCTAAATCCTTTTGAGAACTGAAAGTCCAGAGAGGTAGAAATGAATCTGTCCTGCTGCTGTGATGTCCTGCCAGGTGGACTTCATGTATATCAAGCCAATTATCTATAGAGATGGGTGGTCTGAGCCTCAGCTCCATGATTTACAGGTGCTTTCCATGTGTGGTACCTGCCCTGCCCCTTGCACACTGGATTTAGCTCCTTCAAATTTCTTAATGAAGCAATACTGCATCATAAGGCATATTTCTCAGTGATTCAACAGGACATTTTATATGGGATTGCATGCTTTTTCAGGAAAGTGGGTCACTGTCAATGGAGAGCAGAACCTTCTGGTTTTTGTGTTAATTTCTGTAAGGTTATAAGCTCAGTCTTTTAGACACCAAATAGTGGTATAGGAGGAAAGAAAGGTTTCCCTTTCTTGCCCCTTAAGGCGAAAGAAAAACAAATCTCTATTCCTGATACTCCATGTGACAGGAAATAATTTTTAATGTGTGAAGTGACCCAGTAACGTGGAATTTCACAATTTCATCCATGCACTAGAGGGAATTATTCTTAGAAATACAGCTCCTTCAAGAAAAGCAGGGGAGGGAACTGAGCAAACAGAGGGTTTGGTTTTTCCTCTGATGTGAACAACGACCTCGTGTGTGGAAGCAAAATTCCCACTCCTCTCTCTGTCTGGCCCCCTTCTTTCAGTTTTTAGCAGATAAATTCAGCTGCCTTCTCCATCACCAAAGCAGGCAGGAAAGGAGAGGTGTGGGATGAGCAGAATTCATGCTCTGCTCCTCTCCTCAGCTTCCAGAGCAGCTAATCTAATGGGAATGGGAAACAATCCACTGACAGTAGCTGCCACTCCATTCTCTCCTCTCCTCCTCCTTTGAGCTAGAAAGGCAGGAGGTTTTGTGACTCAGTTCATGTGTTTGAGGGCTTGCCTTTACTGCTGTGCTAGCTGAGGCCCGTGCAGAGCGCTGCCCAGCGGGATGCACATGCAAAATCCCTAAACAGATCCATGCTGCTCTGAAGTAGAGTTCGTTGGCTGGGGGTGATGAAGAAGCTCAAGTCCTTCTGACACTTGAACTGCTAATGCAAATGGGATCCAGTTGAAAGCTGTCACTCACCAGATGCTAATCCAGTCAGTCAAGTGTCAATGAAATAACAATGCCATTAGACCATCTTTACAGCAAGTGATTGACTCAACTGACAGAAGCAATTTTGTCATTAGATGACTCAAATCAACCTTACTTGGATGACTAGTTGTCTTCTGGAGGTACTTCTGCAGTCAGGTGATTTAGGTGTTGAAGTTTGCCTTGAAGTACCACTCCCAGGGCCAGAGGGTAAGGAAAAATACACATTCAAAAAATCGGAATTTGTACTCTTCATCTCTCTTTGGCTTTACAAATTTTAATCTCTAACAGTTGAAAAGAGGGTAAGAAAGATATTTGTTTTCAGTACTGAATAATGCTGTTCCTTGAGTAACATCTTGACAGGGAAGAGAGAGACTAGGGCACAGTGAGTGTGGACAAACAGCATTAAAGGATGCCAGACCTTATGTGGGATATTTGTTTTTACAGCTGGCTCATGAAATGTAACATCTGTGTAACGTTTTACAGTGACAAGTTCCTGAACAAACAGCTGCTCCTGGAGCAATATTTTCATTTGCTTTCTTTTTTTCTTTTTCAGATAATGGCTCTGGGTCAGGAGAAGGAGGTGAGTATCAAACTCCACTTATCTTTGGTTTTGGTCTTTCTGTTAAACAAATGTGTGCCAGTTTTATACACATATATACACATGGCTACTGTACAGCACATGAATTGAGGGAAAATTATGGCACTTAAAATAAGCTTTAAGGTTGCAGTGATATTGGACCATCTCAGAACAGTAGCGGCAGAGGAATAGGTTGTAGTGTGCATTTCACCAATATTGTTCTTTAAGATTTGACCTATATAATTTTTCATTTGTTACCAGCAATGCAGTGCAATATTTAGATCCCTATTTCACCTGTATTTCTCTCCAGAAAATAACCATTCACAATAAATTTCTTACCATTTTCCCCTTCTATTTATTTCCATAGTGTCTAAAACATCTAAGTTGTTACCTTATGCTTGATTGAGCTTGTTGCCTTAAATATAAAACAATTGCATTATGATATCTATTAATATGAAGTATTTTACTAAAATATTTTTGTTAAAAAATATATATTAAAATATATATATATTGCTGTATATTCCAAGAGGGGATGTAGTACAGCTGATGGTAGTAGAAGTGTTCCCATCTTTCAACACATCTTAATCTTCTTCCAAGGGTTAAAAAAAATTATCTTAATTCTATCTTTGATGCTACTTACAAGAATACATATAGAATGAAACAGATATATACAAACACAGAAAAACTGTTTTGCTTTTAGGCTTTGGTAGTATTAAGAAAGTGTTGCATTTCATGGTGATGGGACTGAGTTTTGAAGTACTGCAAATCTTGTCTAGCTACATAAAAATGTGTTTTTGGGGAAAGCCATCTATGGCATCACGGTGTAGCTAAATGTAACAGTTAACTTTTCAAAAACCAGGAGCTAGCTCACTCTTTTGTTCCTGTATGGAGGTGAAGGAGGGCATTTCCCTCCCTCTAAAAAAGCTGCTATCAGTAAATTCCTGGGCTGCTGCTAGCTGCTGCTCGGGCCATTCTCACCTTTGTTTCCTTTTGGGCCAGTGTCAGAAGGAACAATTTTCTGCTCAAACACTTCCTCTTCTTACCTCCACAGGTGACTTTTCTGATGCTTCACACTCTTTCTCCCCTCTGTTTGCTTCTCCTTCCCCCTTTGTTAGCCAGTCTGTTATTCCACTAGGCCTGCGCCCTGCAAGCCAAACTTTCTGGTCTTGGTACTGCTATGCATTTATGGTAGGAGACAGATGACAGTAATTTAGTCCATGTTTCATTTTTTTTTTAGAAGGATTTTAGAAAACCTTGAATGCCATTGAGATTAGTTGGGTTTGGGTTTTTGGTTTTTTTTGCAGTATTTTCTGATAATATTTTTGTATGCAAAAATCTTGGTTAAAGTCCCTTGTAAATGTTACTGTGTTGACCTGGAAGAGATTGGCAGCCAACTGATAGATGTTAGGATTCTTTAGCTTCAAGAGAAATTTTGAAAAACATAGGCCAGAACATGCTATGTTTTGTTGGTTTCACGCTGAAGAGGTGAAAGGTCCATGTTCAATTATACTCATTCCTTGATTTGGGCAGGAGGCTGAGCCCAAATCCACCTGTGTGGGCAAGAGAGACCCACATGGGCTTCCCTTTGTCATTGCTGCTCTTTTTGTTCTCACTTGAAATGTTCATTGAGCCTGGGACAAAGAGCTGGGAAGGAAGGATTCGTGCTGTGGAAAGGCTTTGTTAGCTGGGGCTCAGCATGCCAGTGCATTTGAATTATTTATGCAAAATAGAATGCCATCGGCTGAGGAGGTTTGGTGGTCCCTGGATACCTTGCAGAAGTAGTTGGTGCATTGTCTTGGGAGGTGGAATATGTAGATGCAGTTCACTTCGGGCAGAAAGAATTTAATCTGGTTCCCTTGGCTCCAGGTGAGTTTCTGCAGTGCCTGGGTATTGAATTAAGAAGGAACAATGTACCCACTCTGTCCTCCAGCAGTTTTGTGACATTAGACCTTCATTTATTGGGGTTTCTTCTGAGTGCCTTTGGGCCAACTGAAATGTTCCTTCCTTTGTTCAGTACGAAAACAGTTGGGTTTAGTTCCTAATTTTAGGTTAAGGAAAAGGAAATTTAAACAACGAAACGTTGAAAATTCAGCTTGACTCTTCTTCCTTTTTTGATATATCTTGGATATTTGTGATACATTGAATTATTCCTCTCCTTGTGCACCTTCCTTGCTAAACTGGGTGTTGGGTAATACTTCTGTGGGACAGCTGGTTACTCTTCAACCTGTTGTGTCATTTTCTGTGTCTAAAAGCAATCCTTCAAAGAATGGAAACCATTGCTGCTTTGGTTATTGAACTCTACCCTGGCTGAAAATCCAAGGAAATTTTTGTAACCGGAATTTGGGCTTTTTTTCATAATTGAGGTAGCTGTAAAAGTGTTACATGAAAACATTAAAACCTGAAAATCTTACTACAAGTTAAGGGAATTCAGAAGGAAAACCAGACTTCTGGAAGACTGTTGGACCTACTGAGGATGGAGCTGCATTGTTTGGAATCCAAACAAGAAGAAAGGACAGGAACCCAGGCTGTGGGTGACCTGCAGGTAGAGGTGCTCCACGGTGCCCCCCACACTTCTGCCTCTCTGGTTGTTTCAGCTGTGAGACTGTCTGCTGCAGAACTGCATCCTGGCCCAAACTTCCTCATTTTCTCAATAAAGGAATGTTTAATCTCATACTCTTGGATAAGGGTGCTCAAATGGGAACCTAATTCCCTGGGGAGCCTCTGTGCCCTAGGGGTTGGGTACAGCTGCTGCTTGGAAGCACAAGGAAGCTTCAGTGGAAGTGGAAAAAGGCAAGGATGAGTGAGAGAGAAGCAGCAAGTGAGCAGACATACTAGCTTAGAGACTTGTGTTTGCTTCCTAGGATCTGTGATTCCAGGTGTTAGTCACAGAATCAGTGTTTGCTGTGTTTCTCAAACATGCAATTAGTGTGATTGTGTATGCACCAGTGGTGCTTGCACACACAGAATAGATGAGCACAGCTGCTTGTGTGCATTCAGGAGGCATTGCAAGTGCTCTGCAGATGCACTGCTTGCTCTTGGATTTTTAACTTTGAAAGAAAGTAATGGGAAAGCATCCGATTTTTGCTCTTCAGTTGCTATAGCTCTGCCTGAGGCAGTCACCACTGCTGAAATTAGCTGTTGGCCTCATGTTCAGCTAAGATGTGTGCTACTGATTCACACTGTTCTTTTTCATTTTCTGAATTTCATTGCAGAACAATCTCATTGATGATTCTGAAACTTGACTTCATGCATATTCTCCCTCCTACTCCCAAACTATGATGTTAATGCATTCATTTCTACATTAAAAAAAAGAAAAAAAAAAAGAAAAGTAGATTTAGAAACGAGAAAAACAAAAGATTTTTTTCCTCAAAGATTGCTTCAGACAATATCTTGCCTTAGTAGTTATCATGTGCTACAAGAAAAAACACCTAAAGACCATGGAACTGCTGGTTGAGGTTCTCCACAAATCATCTTCACTGTTACAAAAATGCTAGATTTTAGGAAAAGAATTAAGAGTGGGAGAATTTTTTCAGTGTGCCTGAATGAGATGAAGTAATATAATTTTTAAGGATGACACAATTGTCTAGTTGCCCTCTGACATTCTGAATGAGCTATTTCAATTTTCTATGCTCTGTTGGCATGAGTTGTAATAAAAGAACCCATTTTTCTAATTTCAGAAGCCTGAAACTTAATTGTAGTTATGAAGCCAAGCAGTTGGTCACTTGTGGCAATGGGTATCCTGAGCCACTTCTAAGAAGAGTGTATGATTGTCAATTCAGAAATGAGAGAAATTTCAAAAATCTCAACAGTGAGATTTTGTATATTTACATATTATTTTATATATCTACCATTATGTTTCACTCCTACAGAAGGCAATGTCAGACAGCCTTTAAAGAGTTTTACTCAGACTTTAAAGAGTTGCCTGGCTGGGGTCATGGCTGAAGATGGTGGGATCCTTTAAATTTTCACCCAAAATGCAGGCTTCTCTCTATGTTCTCATATGAATCATTCTGCAATTTCCCTGTTCTGAAGAACACAGTCATAAAATTAGTCCCTTTGTTTCATCCATATTTTGTTAGAATTTGAGGCAGAACTGGAAAAGGACAAGATACAGGCTCAGATTTGTGTTCATCTCTGTCAGTTGTAAATTGCAGCAGTATTTGAATTGTTGGATGTATTTCCAGAACATGTAGATTGGGGCATGAAAAATTATTCTGAGGCCATCACATGCACATAAAAAAGTAGATTGCCAGCTCACAGCTGTGATGTTGACTTTGTGATATAGTAAAGCCTTTGCAAGAATGTGTTGAAAACCATCAGCATTTGTAACATACACCATGAAAGAGCTAACAAATGGTAAAGGCTTTTCAAGCCAGCCTCTCAGAAACAAATCACTGTCCTAGAATAAGCACGTTCCCTGCTCTAGTAATCAACCAACAAGGGTGAGATTTCTAAGTGCCCTACTATGCCCATAACATTAATTTTTAATTCATTTTGTTCAGTGTTTGTCTGTGTACCTGAGCAAAATGCCTTTTTGGTATTAAAAAAGTTGTAATGGTAGTTAGACAGATGGCACCCAATCATTTCAGGCTTTTAAGCTAAGGAAATAACATGCTTGCAATACATATAGCTAAGTTAATTATTATTAAAATAATTTGTTTTGAATTTCTAATCCCTCTGAAATTTAATAGTTGAAGTAGCTTGTGATGAACGTCTAGCAGATTGCATTTAGTAATTAATAAATTGATATACAGTATGTGCTTTTTAGCAGGCTGCCATCTGTTCCTTCCCCTCACTGGGGACAACACTTATCCAGTAATTGTCACACAGTCAGGGTGGAATAAACACACACAATTTAGAGCCTCGAATATTTTCTATTTTAATTTGTAATAGTGCCACTGATTTGTTTTCATGTATTTTAATATGACTTGAAGAAACTTGGTGGTGATTAGCACCCTGGATAGGAGGTAGCATCAGGTCTTTTAGCTATTTCTACAATGATGTGTGACATAGAAAGATTTAAGATGCGGATTCCATCACCTGGCTTGTCACTGAATGCCACTTCAGCTTCAAATAGCCCTATTTATTGTTGTCAAGATCACATTCTATGTAGGTAAAATTAGCACTGAAATAAAACAAGCAAGAATTGCTGTTTTTACATCAAAGTTTCATAAAGGCAGAGGCAAAGACCCTAAATGTTCAGGTACCCTGTTGGTGGAGACTCATTCTAAGCAGGTTTTTCAGGGATGCTGGAGCATGCTTGGAAGGATGCTGGAGCCAGAGGCACATAAGGACAGACTCCTTTTCCTTCTTGCACAGGATAAGTAATAAATGAGGACAGATTCATCTTATATACCCTGCACTGGGCATCCAGTGTGTTCATGGAATTGTGGGACACCTCCCTTGGCATCTGGTGACTTTCTTGTCCTTTGTTTCCTACCATCATCTAATCATGCTTATTTTCCCTGGTGCTTACTCTGAAACTGTTGTGTCATTCTTTGGAGAAAAAGGAGCTAGCTGCATTTTGAGAAGGGTGTTGGAGTAAGTGGGTACTCGAGTTCTTTAAGTGGAGGTTTCTGCAGTGTGAAAGCTGATCCAGTCTTGCAATATGCCAGCTTTTCCTGCCATTATCCACCATGTCATGTGCACAGAAGCAAAGCAGAAGTTCCAGTTCTCAGGCCTGTGAAATCGCTAACATCTCATGAGGGTAGCAGTGGTAGGGAGTCCTACAGTGCTCGTCCTCATGTCCTTTGCTTATTGAGTGACACATTGTCATTGTCACAAGCACTGGGCTTATGACAAGCCAATCACCTTGGCTGGGTTGTGATTAGGGGAGCAATCTTCAAACTCCTCTCCTCCAGGCACCTCAGTCATAAGTAGACCCAGCATCCTCCTGTTAAGCCTGTAATGCCTTTTCTTGCAAAATCCTCTTCCAAAGGCTGATGCCTTTACTGAAGAGTGCTTGAAGCAGCAGTGTGTGGTCCATACTGCACATGGAAAGGATCTTTCAGCCACATATAGAGCTCTGCTGGACCAAGCCAGGCTTTGCTTCTAAGCCAGCTGGGTGGTTGGATAAGAGAGCAGGACCTTCCACACTGCCAAATACTGCTTTGGCATATGATCCAGCAGTGTGATCAAGAGAATTCAAGACATCACTTGCCAAAACTTTGGGAGAGCTCAGGGTAGTGTTGCTCTTGCTATAAATATATACTTACAGACAAAAAGAGCAGGTTCACAGCTTTCTTTCAAATTATGGGAACAATCTCCTTTTTAACTAAGTGCGTCATTAAAGTTGCCCTAAAATTTAATGGAACATAGGATAAGTCACTGAGCTCTGGAGTGAATTGCAGTCCTTAGTGCACCATTCTGTGGACTGTGGTATTTTGAGAGGAATTTCCAGTGCTAGCCATACTGAAGGAATCACAGTCAGAAATCTTTTTGAGATTAGTTAATCCCATAAGATACAGTAAAAATCATCATGATCCCAAACCAGTTAGGAATTGGTTTTCAGAGGGGCTTTCCTGGACATTCTATCAAGGAATTCTATCTATACATGGCTACTGAGAAGTTCCAGCTCCCCCCTCTTCACTGGGAACAGTGATAAATACAAATGTACAGCATAGCTCCCTTTCCAAGCTGTGCCTTAGGGCAGACAAAACTTCACCTTGACACAGATGGATGCTCTTGCTTTAAGCCTGATTGAAAGCCCTCAGCAGAAACCCAGCCACATTACCATTGTAGGAACACACAAATGAGTTGCTGAGGGAAGCAATTTACTGCTGCCCAATCCCTCTAGAGCTGCTCTCCATTGGCAGGCTCCTGCCCTGCAGCTCCTAAGATATAGCTGGCCATCTTCTGCACAGGAATAATGACCTCGAGGAGAAGTGTAGGGAGCACAGCTCAGAGAGACAACTGGGAGCCACTGATCCTGTCTTTGTGCCTTGTTTCTGTTGAAGGACAGAGCATTAATGAGGTGCTGCCCTGAAACATGTAAGGAAGCTGAAAAGAGAGGGAAAATGAGCTTTCACTCAACATCAAATTAATATGTCAAGAAAAGAATTAATCAAGATACCCACAAAACCAAGAAGAAATTCTCTAGTCATATATACATCAATATTAGAAGCTTGCATAATAAACAAGAGGAGCCTGAATTGCTCATTTGGGAGCATATTTTGACCTAACTGTTATTACTGAAACCTGCTGGGAAGATCCAATTGATTGGAATATTAAAATTAATGCCTACAACCTATGTAGGAACAATCAAATGTGGGGGAGAAAGGAGAGGCAACATGTCAAGGGATATGTTGCCATTTGAAGATGCTTACACCAGAGAAACATGCTCTCAAATATTAATGGGTTAACATATTTTAACAGGACGCAGGTGTACAGGTCTGCTACCAATTTGGGTTGAAAAACAATATTCATCTACTCTGTGTTGGTGGGAAATTGTATTGTGTTTTCTTGAAGGACTTGTCTTGGTTCCAGCCAGGGCAAGGTTCATTTTTGCAGTGGCCAGGAGGTGGCATGGCCAGGACCCAGAAGTTTTTCTACCCCACCTCACATCCTGCTGGAGGCAGGGGAAGGGAGTTTTTTTCTGGAAGGAATGGCTCTTTCCTGGTAGGGGCAACATGGCTGCAGTCAATATGGGTGCTGCAGTGAGCATTTTAGTGCTCACTGTGCACTTTTGTTTTTAATATTGTTGCTGTTACTGTTTGTTTTCTTATCTCATTGCTGTCTCCAGTAAATTGTTCTTGCCTCGACCTGTGAGTTTTAGTTTTTATACCTCCAGTTTACCACACCATCCCACCACAGGGGCAAGGAGGAGGGGAAAGCAGAGCCAGAGAGCAGTATGTGATTTGGAGATTCTTGCTGGGGACACTGAGTGGGGAGTACCAGTCCTACACCACAACAGGACATCAGTCTATATTATATGCAGTGTCTAATAGTGTCACTGCTAAAATATAATGCAGCTAGTAGTAAAAGATGCTTCTGAATATCGTGGGTCACTGATATACATGAGGTCCAGCAATCTAATCTAATCAAGAAAAAAACAATAGTCACAATTTCTTAAAAACAAACTTAATTTTAAAAGGTAGAGAAAGCAACTTTAGGAAGGAGGACAGGGGAAAGGAGAGAGAGAATGTTACATCAAGTAATACACAGAAACAATAAAAAGTAGCTGTGGGCTATGATTCTGAAAGTAAAATGGTGTTGGGACATTCACAGGGAGCATAACTTGAGCTGAAAAGGAAGGATGTGTATGCTGCATGTGCTTGTGTATGTGTTACTTCTTTTGCTCCATTGCAAAATTGAAATAGTGCAGTAAAAAGCACTCTGGTTGCATTTGTAGTCAAGTCAGATAGTATAAATGGGGTATGATGAAATATTTTCCATGCTAGTGGTACCATAGAAGGATTTTAAGCATGGTGAAGAAGTATTTTCTAACCAGCAGGTTTGCCAGGTTTGCACCTGAAAGCTTTAAAAATAGATGGTAAAGAATTCTCTAGGCTGTTGATGACTTTTTGTCTCTTTATCTTCGGTAGAATAATGATAAATAATACAGAAATATTTTCAGAAGAGATAAATGTGATGACTGGGGGGCAACAGCCTCTCATTCTGGCAGCTATGAGAAGCACAGCAGTGAAATAAAAGATGGAAAAATTAACTGAGTACAAAATTAAGGGAGGGGAAGATACTAATGCCACTCTCTATGAGTTCATGGAAAACCTTTATTGTGAAAATTACAATTTTTAAACTGATTTTTCCAAAAAGGCATTTGTACAAAAGAACATTTTATTTAAGAGTACCACCACAGAGCCTCAACCTTTCTCAGTCAAATGCCATCTTTAATCTGATACAAGTCCAAGTAACTAGAGAGCACAGCATCCACACAATGCACATCTAACATGAAAAAATACTGGAAATCATTAGATCATTAAATGTTAAGGAGTTGGCAGAAAATGAGTGTGCTTCTAGAGACTGTTCTTGGCCTCGTGACCCCTTCCACTGGTGACCTGGGAGCAAATCAGTCAGCACTGATTTGGTGTGGATGACAGAGAACAGGTCACTGAGCTAACAGGGTGCATAAACAGGCAGGATTTCAATGTCTGAGGACAGTTATCTGTAGCAAGTGCAGGACCTAGGTAATTTTTCCTTGATGTCAGGAAAACATCTGTCCTACAGACTGTTGACCCTGAAAAGTATTCATTGGGGAATAAAGTAGATAATAAAGTAAGTATGATTGTCAGTGCAGAAAAATGGTCAAAAAGCAATATGATTGTCAGATGTTTAAAGTGAAGAATGTCTCGAACGGTATTTGGCTTTGGTGACAACTTTTCTGGAACAATATGTCCAGCTCTTGTACCTGTACCTCCAGAAGGTGTCAGCTTGCTCACAAAGGGCATAAAGGGTCATAAGAACAGAAAAAGAAGTGGAAATACGATGAATGAAAGCAGTGTCATTTGTTTAACTTATTCAAACCGTAGGGGATCATTTATTAGGATGGAAAAGTGAAATCTGACACTAAAGGACACTTCAAAATGCCAAATGTAGGCACAGGAATGTGGCATGTGGAAAGAAGGAGAAATCAAATAAGATGTGCATTTGTAAGGATAAAAGCAGATGACCTCTACTGCAACTTGATAAGAGTGGTGATAGAATTTCTACAGCAGGAATTTTGTTTGATAGGTATTAATCTCTGGAAAATGCACAGCATGATTTAGACAGAAGGCAGTTAGCTTGCAGGTCTCACCTGCACCATTCTTCATGGAACACAGCCCCACAGGTCAGAGGGAGTGATTCCCTGCAGCCAAGATCCAGGGAAATTAGGAAGAGCTGTTGTGGATTTCTTTTTCCTGTTTGTATTTAAAGAATGTAAATTCAGCTGTTCCATTGGTGGTGTTTGATTTACTGTTGCCACAGCACATAAATTGTGCTATGAGGAAAGGAAGGGAATCGCTTTGATCTCCGTCCATCCGGCAGTCTGTGTGCAGTCAGCTGTGCACCACCACCATACTGTGATTCTTTAAGTGGATCTTGACTCCCTCTGCAGATTTCTGTGGTTCTTTTCCTTCCTTTCAAATACCTAGCTCTCCTTCATCACTCTGTTAAAAATCAAAAATAGGAGTGGCTAATGGTAGTGAAAAGGTAAGAGTATAATTCTCTTTTACATGGTGAAGTACATTTTCTCTTACTTGGTGAAGACTTTTGATGTCCATGTCAACTGTAAAATTATTGTAGATGTTTTTAGGATCAGAATATTTGAGATACTGATTTTACTTTTTGGGATACATAGCATTTCTACCAGATTCATGTCAGTTAATAACTTTTTTCTTTTATTCCTATGAAGCTAAACAAAGTGGTCTGGAAAATACACCACAGCATATGTGACATATGAGCACAGTCTAATCGCATAGGCAGGAATCAAAAAGGGGAAAAATTGCAAGCAGTAACCTTGCATAAGGATATCTGTAATTAAAGACTGTCACAGAAAATAGCATTTAAATCCCCAGTACCTAATATTCAAGGACATCTAAAGGGACAGGGTTTATACATTATCAGTGGCAATTAAGAGTAAATGTGACTGGGATGCATGTCAATGCCAGTTATGTGCCTGGTGAAGCGGGAATAAATAAAAATGACTGAAATAAGAATAAAGGAAGAGCCAATCAATGAAGCATTAGTGTTTTCTGGGATGCTTTTCTATCACTGGTACAGTTCTAACAACCTCCAATTGACTGACTTTCAAAAAGGGAGCACTATTAAGGTTAATAGCTTCAGTATATGACAGCTTTATGTTGACAGTATTCCTGAAAGCAAATGGATTTAGGTAAGCAAAAACAGAGCTTAATTTAAAAGTCATCCTTTCTGTTATTGGGTTTTTTTCAGAGTATGAAGGATCTGGGACAGAAGTTCAGAGAAAACACTCAAAATGTGGAGTTTGCAAATACAGGGCTGAGTGTGATGAAGATGCAGAGAATGTCGGGTATGTAATGTTTTCCCTAACAATATCACTGAACAAAAGGGAAAAAATGTTAAAGGTACATGATTATCTGCTTGACTGTGTTTGTTCTTACTAACTGAAGCTTTAGTGCCATCCAGTAATAATGTGTTTGATATGTGTCTGTAAAAGAACAAACCATCTGTGGTTGCAAAGTAGTGGGAGAAAACAACAGAGAGTTGTACTGGAAAACCTTTAGCTAATATTTTTCAAAGAGCCTTGATTTGTTTTATCCTGCCAACAAAACAAGTCGAAAACCAAACAGGAATGCAAAATAAATACTGATTATTCAACCCTGAAATTTTTTTCTCTATGTTCTCTTTGTTCATAAAGTGTTACATGCAGTTATTTCCATCATTGCTAACTTTGGACCTAAAGGGGAAGTTGAACTGGGGACTTGAGCCAGTCAGATCTTCCAAACTCCCTGTGGCATCTGATCTCTTAGACGTACCCAGGGGGAAATTACTGAAAAATATTAATTATTGTCAATTAAATTTCAAAACAAATTGTCAGGAAACTAATGCAGAAGCAGATGCACCAAATTTCCGTGCTCGAGGTACTTGGGTATATTACACCCCAGCTGCCCAGGCTCTGTGTGGCTCTCTGAAAGGGCAGAGATATCATGAAGGAAAGGGCTTCTTCAGACAGCCCCATAGGGCTTTAAGAGGTTTTTAAAAGAAGTCCTGTCTGCTGATGGGGCTTTGTTTTCCAACAGCCTTTGTCCTGTATGGAATAAGGTTTACTGGGATCTGGGCTGGTGGCAGGTGCTGGGGTTGTGGCTGCAGGCACCGTGCATGAAGGTGTTTGAGAGACTTGCAAGTGGTACATTTTTGTATCCACAGAGGGAGCAGCATCCCAGAATAACAGTGCCTACATCACTAATCGGAGAAAACATCACTCTCCCTTTTCTTGTCTTCCAGCTGGAATCCATTTAATCTTGAAACATGTCTTAATTGCACAAGGTTTTATTACAGGATACCAGCATGAAGACATCTCAGGCAGTAAAGCAGCTTAGCACTAACATTCAAGATGTACATTCAAGATTAAATTGTACAATACAAGGGAAAGCAAAGTGGTAATAGTGCTCATGAATACTAGCATGATACTTCACAATTCATGAAGTGCCATAGTACTGAAGCCAGCTTGCTCTTTCCAGGAAAGAGACACATGAACTAGAGCTGTTTTTTGTAATACTAATAATCATTTGGAATGTTGCCTTGGTCTGCTTCATTTATGACTGGAAGGATGGTATAGATTATATATTTTATATATATATATATATATATATATATATATATATGTATGTTTGCTATATGCACTAAGATGTGATCTTGGCTTTGGAAGATAAATCCTGAAGCATTCAACTTCAGTAAAAGCTTGCCTAGTCTTTCTGCACTTGTAGAGCTGGAATTCCTGCAGCTATATAGTAACTATAAGAAAATTAGGATAAAGCTGAGGGGAGCTGAAGGCTTATTATCTACATCCTACTCATATGAAATGAAACCAGTTCCTGCTTCTTGACAACAGGCAGAAGAAAAAGAAGCATCTTTTGCCTCTAAGATTTCTTTAATTAGTCCTCATTAAAAAATTAAGTGGAAACAAGACCTTTTATGTAGAAAATGCACAAAAGTTAGAAAATATTCCCATGTAGGTTATTTGCAATTTATTGGATAATATTTTTCAATTCTGTACAGGATTTTAATATCATTTAATTGTTTTCCCAGTTCCTCTAACCATTAAAACAGGCTTCAGTGATATTCACTGTTTAGCCACAGATAAATCAGAGTCTGATAACACAGATTGCCTACACAAGGTTGGTTTTGACAAGTCACATAGCAAGTTGAAAACTTGCTAAAGTAGAATATAGGAATCGGAAAAAATTTTCATAAAATCAAAGCAGTTATTTACCTGGCAGAAACAAGATGGGATTGAAATGCTCTTGGGAAACTTTAGTAGAGCACCCCTTATAATTTAATATCTAATTTTTATTCTCTTTCCTGTTGTGTTTCAGTGTGGGTTTTGACATCATAAAATTATATCATGATATACAAAGTTACTAGCAACACAAATATCTTTCATTATGTATAAACACTGCTAGTCAGAATTATCATTTCATTCAAATTTGTGCCAGATTACAAACTCTATCACCCCTAATTCTAGCAAATCACAAAACCCTCTAATTCCATTAAAATATTTTGGTTTGGTTTTCCTTTTTAAGACATAAGAATGTCCACTGGAACTTTTTTGGATAGTGTGGTAATATCTACTGAATCACAAAGAAAAGGTATAATTAGTTCCATTCATGTAGGTTTATTAGGCCTGGACAGCCCTTGCTTGCATCTTGTGATGTTAAGACACTTAATGGAGTGATCCAGGTGATAACAGAAGGCATTTAAAGAAAATTTTTCTCCATTATAGTAACTGTATGGGTTAGCTGAGCTGTCCCCTAATGTTAAGTAGATCATCTCAAGACATATTTATGATACAAACAGTAAATGCACAGTTATGAATTTTTTAACCTCTTTTCCAAGCTGTGCGATCTGTGACTTTACAGACTCCAGCTCCTTCTGCTCCAACTGCTTGAGAAGCAAAATAATATCTCTACTCCTCATTTATCAATAAGGAAATTAATTTTTGGGTAAAATGTTTAGTGAATTGGTGGGAAGGGTGCCACACATGCCACTGCATGTTGAGTGGTTTGAGGTAAATGAGCTGGAATTAATGAGAAATCCCAGGAACTGCCAAGAGGCCAGCCTCAATAGCCTAGGGAGCAGAATAGGCAGATTTTCTCCCATTATTGGAAAAATCCTGCTAAAGACAATTTTATTCCCTGCAGAATGTGTTTTGTCTTTTGGGTATGGAAAGCTGTGGCGTCCTCTGCAAAAGGTGGTGGCACCTGATGCTTTTGGTGACAACTGTAGGGGGGTCCTTACAACAGAGAAGCAGAAGCAAGACCCTTTGTCACGTCCTGATTTTTAGAGTTGAACTTGCAGGTCCTTAGAGTTATCTCAGCAAGTCCTTTCTTCTCAGAGGTGTACAGTGATGTCCTGAGGGGCAATAGACACAGGTCAAAGTGTGGTAAATTTTGTGTTGTCATAATGGAAATTGTTTCTACCACGAGGGTGGTTGGACGCTCCAACACCATGTCTGGCATTTCCATCCTTGGAGATGGTCTGAACTTGATCAGACACAGCCTTGGGACCAACTTTGAGCAGGGGCTGGGACTACATGATCTCTGCACATCTCTTAAGCCTAAATTAATCAGTGAGTCTGTGTAATTACTAAATCTTGGTGCATTTTAATAGCAATTTTAAAGATTAGTTGTACAGAGCTGCGATATGCACCATATTACGAATTAGTGATGTTAAATTTTTTTTTGCTCTTAAATTTTATTTTCCCCTTTGAAAAAGTTACAGATTCTTAGTTTTCATGTTTGGTGTTAAAGCATTATGGCTATCTCTTGATCACAAATGATACATTGCTTTTATTGCAGTAGATCACACATAGTTTGAAGAAATCAGGCTTTGCACAGGGTTTTAGATTTGTATCTTCATTTTTTTTGACTTCACAGAAACATTATCTGTCTAAACCAAAAGCGGTAACAATGTACAGTAAACTGAACACAAAAGTATAAACAACTTCATAATTTCCACTGTTTCTATGAAAAAATTCAATGTTGATTCTAGGTCAAGTGGTTGAGACACAGAAATAAAGTTTGTGGAGAGGGTTGTCATAAACAACACTTGTATTTTTGTATTCAACTATATGCAAATCAGTACATTATTTCTTTATCTAAACTCTGAAAGTAATCAGGTTGTGGAAGCATCACAGAAATATATTTCTCCATATTTTTCTTCTTTTTTCATACAACTTGTAAGTATTTTTAAAAGTTGCTAGTTTGTGGTCAATCTTTTCAAGGGCATAGACAATCACTTGTGGATGCATTAGTCTGAAATTGCATAAATACATAACATGTAATTTGCCTGAACAGTGATTTTCTGTAGGTCTGAAGTAACAGGATGCAAAGAATAGAATGGGTTGGGTGAGACTTCCTTCCCATTGAGTGCCAGAACTGAAACAGTTTGTGTATATCATGGGAAAAACTGCTGCACCATTCTATCAGTGTTTGCCTTTCTCCTCTGACCATCAAATGTGTCTCTGGCCAAACGCTTACTCCTCTTTGTTGAAAAGTCAACATATTATGCATAGTGGAGCAAAATATGTGCACAAGAGGTTGGTAGACTTATACTCTTGTGTGAGAAAGTGGCAAGAAGCCCACAAACAGAGGTAGTATGAATATGGCTGTGTGTTTTCTGTTGGAATTTTGAATTCGAAATGCAGTCATGTTGAGACATGGACATGGAGGTGGCAGCACAAAGCTTGGGGCCATCTGGAGCTGGTGGGGTAAATACTGTAGGTCAGAACACAAACATACAAGATTTGCTCCTACCTTATTCTTAGCACACACTGGGCTTTTCAGTTCTACTGACTGTTCATGAGATAAACAGATCATCCTATCAGTACACAATCAAAAGGCAGGACCTCTAGAGGGTCTGGGCTCCTGTCCTGCACTGCAACCAGGGATAATTCATCCATGTAAGATCAAGGACTTCTCCAGGAGAGCTCTGGCCATCTCCATGAAGAGAGATTTCACAGCTGGGCTTATCTGTTCAAGGGCTGAACTTCTCTCACTTTGAAATAATTTCTTCATGTTCAATCACAATTTCTTTCATTGTGACTTGCAACTGTTGTCTTTCACTCCTCTTTGTGTATCTCTGAGAAGAGCCTCTCCTCAATAGCCCCTCTGGGCTTGTTGGTGACAGCAGTCACCTCCGTGCCTTCTCCTCTCCAGGCTGAAGGGGGGCAGTGCCCCCAGCCACCCTCACTGCAGCCCACACTCCATCCCTCTGCCCATCACAGCCTCTCACCCCTGCAGCCTCTCCAGTTCCTCACAGCATTTGCTGTTACTGGGGTCTCTCAAAGCAGGACAGAGTGTTTCTCATGGGCCCTCACAAGTGCTGAATGCAGGACCAGAGTCCCTTCCCTTGCTCTGCTGGTGACCCTCCTGTGAAGCAGACTCCCCCCTGCTGCTCCACTGGACCCTCAGGTCCTTTTCTGCAGAGCTGCTTCCCTGCTGGTCCACCCACAATGTGTCCTGCAGCACTGTGACAGATGTCCTGTCATCCTCAGACCTCTGGAGGTTCCTCCATCTTGTCAAGGCCCCACTTGAGTTGTTATATTTTCTTTTTTTTTTGCTCTTTGATAAGGAAATCACTAACTTAAAAGTAGCCTCACTGTAAAAATTCAAATTTATCGTGTTCTCAGTTTTACATAATTTTTTTTTAACAGAAGAAATATGGAAATGGGATTCTGAGCACATTCAGTCTTTTTTTTTAATAAGTGTACTGTGCTGTCAAAGATATGTTTTGACTTATAATGTAGATTTTCAAGAAAGATTGACAGCTGATCCCCAAGTAGACCTTTTGAGATTAACATTTTATGAGATTTACTTTGGAAAGTAAAGGTACCTCAGCAATATATAAATTCAACTGGCCTATAATTTACATAGTGTCTGTTTTCACAAAGGCCAAACCAGAATTTCAGAAGTATTAGTATTAACAGTTAGAAATGCCAATGTGGATATTTCAAAGTCCTATTCTCTGCCTTTTCTATATAAATTGTCCTCTAGGGAAAGATTTGGCCTGTTGGAAATCTGGCATGCAAGTTTATACTTACCTCTTTTGACCACTTTTTCACTCAATTTCCAACCTTTTTTTAAATTAACTTTTTAGGGTATGATATTGGATATTCATAAGGAAGGCTACCTAAATCCTGTGTAAATATAACTCACAGCAGAAGAAAAAAATCCTAAGTATTTGTGTGCAAAACAAACCATTCAGACAATAGAGAAAATAAGCATAAACAAGGGATTTAATACTGTGTTGTGGGATTATGAATTATGAAAATCTGGGTGCAGGATATTCTGATATCATAGGAATAGCATAATGGTCTGTTCACTATACTGGCTATTAAGAAATTGAATAGATCCTAGATGGGTAATAATCCATGTCTGGGTTTTAATGCATATTTTTAGTGATCTTTGCAGCAGTGTGTGCCAGGTCTTTGAAGGTTCCTATTATTTGGGGGTGGAGGGAGGGTTAGGCTGCTTTTGAGAGAGCAAACATCAGTTCACCACATATGCTGTGGGAAGCTCACTGCAGTAAAGACTGAATTTCTTCAGTGGTCAGAGAGAGCCATGCCATAAAAAAGGGGAATGTAGGAAAAGGGATGTCTGGAAAATAGCTGAAGCTTATGGTATTCAAAGGGTGTTCTGGATTGCCGGGCAGAAGTAAAGACAGAGTACTAAAGCCAGGCACAAAGAAGCTTTGTAGAATTGAATTCTGCTTCTCTTGTGCTATAAAGGATTTTTAAAAACACACCAAAAACGTGATGAAGATTCAAGTCTAGTCAAATAGGTAGAAAAATCACTTTGAAATCCAGATTTTCTTAGTTCAGGTTTCATTAGGGAAGAACTGCACACAAGGGAAGCAGCATCAAATGAAAGCAAATCCTTCATTTGGCATGGTTATATTCTTAACTGCAATTGCAACACCCCTGCTATTTCAATTCACCTAAATTTATTCCATCAAGCATACCCTTATCCATCTGTGTGCATTTCACACACTTTGTTTTACTCCAGTGTTTCCATTTTACATTTGTAAGCAGATGTGCCAATGAATTGGTGAGTACCTGAGAGTGCTCACTCTTGTCAGCTACTGGGAAGGGATAGCAAGCAGCACTCCCTGTAAGGCCAGGCCAGAAAAATACATTTGTGAGCAAGACCCAGGTGGGCAGAAATGCAGCAGCCTGATCTGTTGGTTGGGAATGCCAGTCTCTCCCAGCAGCCAAGCCCGCTCCACAAGTCAGTCATGCTTTTCTTTTCCTTTTTTCCCCTCTCTTTCCTTTGAACCTACCAGGGTTTTTAAGCACACAGAACTTCCAACAGACCACGTACACCTTGAAGCCTGAAAACAAAAGGCAGCCTTGAAATGTGTTCTGATCTCTGGGGATCTAATTAATTTGCTAATAGCAGCAAGTGCTCTTACAGCCTGAGCTTGTCACTTCATTTTACTAAGCACGTTTACTTTGTTACACCTAGTAGCCCCTAAAAAATGAGCTGTACATCCTCATTTCTTGCTTATTAAAACCAGCCAAAAAAAATCTGCTTGGTTTAATTATATCACTTTGTACTTTCTTGAAATTCAAATGCTTTTCTGTTTAACTAATGGTGTTAATGGATGATAATGCATCAGCTCTCTGATGACAGGTGACAAAATTCAGGTACTTTTTCTGTGTACCCTAGTACATCAGGAAAATATCTGAATATATCCGGTTGACTTCCCTGGGTTAAGTGAGAGAAATGATCTGTTGAGGACCTTAAGTAGGAACCTCCTCCAGCAAGACATCAATTTGGAGCATTACCTGTTTAAATCCTTTTGGTTAAAACCAGTTGGAAGGATTTAGTGAAGAAAATGTTTGTAAGGCTCTCACTCCTTTTACTCCAGTGTGTCTTTTGCAACAAGCTTTTTCAGCAAAAATTTGAAGCACTCATTCACTTCTTTCTTGTATGAAGCACAAAGCACATTCAAGATGTCCTTAATACACAATTCTGTCAAGTGACTTTACCTTAAGTGACTAACTCTTTTCTTCTGAATTTTGCATTTAAGGTTCATTCTCTTCCTGGGGGAAGCCCCTCTTGTGTTTCTCCCATGTGCTCTGCCCCCCCTTCATGATCTCAAGCTTTTCCTGCCCTGCCTTTGTAAGCAGCTCTGCACTGTCCTTATGCTCTCTCTGTGCTCTGTCCCCAGCAGGAGAGAGACTTCAGGAAACAGATTGCAATATGAGACTGCAATTTTGTGTTCATTTGCAGTCTTAGCTGTGAAGGAAACAGTCCTTGGTGCCTCTTACAGGTTCTCCTGCTTGCAAAGGCTTCTGATAAGAGTTTTGCCCTGTAAGATACCACTTTTAGCTCATTCTCACTGTCTGCTGCGTCTTCTTGCATATTTTGTGTGCTTCTTGTGTGGTCTGTGATATGGTTCAGACTCGTGGGCTCTGCTTGGTAGCCTTGAGCTTTGACTTCTTCTTGGCTTTGGCTCCCAGACTGACTGGTGGGGGGGAAGCTGGCTTCCACCAAGCAGTTGGATTTCCTGTCATCTCAGTACCAAGCTATGATCTGCTCTCTGTAGCTCTCTGACTTCAGGATATAACATATTTTCACTATTTCATAGTGGGTTTGTTGGCAGGTCTTCCAATACTTTCCTGAGCTGCTCATCTGTTTCAGTCTGTGGTGGTCCCATCCCCTCACAGGGACTCAGGCTCCAGTTTCAAAGTGTTTGATGTGAAACATCAGAGCAGCAACTTGCTCTCCCATGGTTTTACCTTCCTTCACAAACACCAAGGAGTTAAAAACAACATTCTTTTCATGTTTTCTGTCAAGAGCAGCACTCCCCATATGTCACTGCTCTCATCTCACGATTTGGCACTTCCTGCAGTCCTGTCTGTATATTTTGGTCTAGTGGAAACTGTCTATGAGCAAGGACTCATATAGCAAACTCACTGCACCCTATGCAGAGTCTCTGACAAGTCCAGGTTTCTAACATGTGCTCCTGGCTCCCTCTCTGCCACCCTACTGCATCTGTGGAAGCCCTTTTCCCTTCAGACCATTGCAGTCAAGCCATGTCCTCTCCTCAACTTGTTCTCTTTCAGCCCTCTGAAAGGCTTTAGAGGTTTATGATGGAATAAGAGTTTCAATTTTTTGTAAAGTGCATCAGTCCCATTCAACTGTTCATTATGCCACAGGGTACTTAAACCACCTGTTTTACATGTCAGAGAGCTCTGCCAAGTGACCAGTGACCACCTGGCCAGGGGAAGGCTGGAAGTACCCCTTGGCATCATGGCTGTGGGCAAAGAAGTAGCTAATGGCAGCAGGCAGATAATCAGATACATGTGAAGGGGGTCAACATGTGAAATTCCTGTACATTGATGAGATGGTTGGAGATAAGACTGAGGCTGTTGATCAGAATACCAGGGTCAGGAATTCATAAGCACCCCTAAAGCAAGCATCTGAGAATTCTGAAAAAGGAAGCATTTAATATTCTATGTTAAACCTAAACACAGCAAAGCATGGAAGCATAAGCAGTTTTCAAGCAGTTTTAACTCTAGTCTGTAATGTCACCATGGAGAAAAAAAAAGGTATTTTCAAAACTCACTTTATTTATCACCAGGAATGACAAAACCCAGCCATAATCATGATGCCACAGACATCAGATGGCGGCTACAGGCAAATTTAAGGGAGAGCAAAGGTATCTGTCTGCACACAGCCAATGTCATACAAATGAGGACTGGCTCTCTGCTACTTTGTGTCAATAAATATGCATGACTGCTGAGCCATGAGCCTTTTATTTGTGTGTAGTAAACCCTAATAAACGCCTGATTAGTCTTTACATCATGTGGGAGTAGGTAAACAAAATAGTATTTCCATCCTGGTTCTGAGGTTTACAACCATTACCATTTCCAGTAAGAAAGATTTTCATATGCTCATCATATTGATATTTAGAGGCTTCATTAATACTTGGAAGTAAGTCCCTAAGATGTGTAGAGACTCATTACTGGGAGAGTGTTTCACTGTCAGTAGGTTCACTTAAAACCCTGTTTGCACTAGAGATGTTCTGACTAGCAACAATCTGAAGTTCACAGGCATGGAAAATTACCTGCAAAATTAGAATATTTAAATTAAGGAACAAAAAGTTCTCATGGGAGAAGAAGAAGAGAAAAGTATGCTGGCCACCTTCAGTGTTACTGCAGCACGGAACTTGATTCTGCTGCAGATTTGTTACCAGCTTGCAGCAAATATTCGTCTGTTTAATAGTTTAATTTTATCTGCAACAGAGGGAAAGAACATAAAAAACCTGGTAAGTTGGTTGCTTGGACGTTTCCCTCCCTCCTGTGACTTACAAGAGCAAGTCACATCAAGATGAAGCTAATTACTTCTAGTTAATCCTAGCAGTCAGACCATGTGCCCACTGCAGAGCTTTCTGCCCAGGAGAGGGTCTTGTGCCCACTGCCACCTCCTCAGAAGATGCAAAGTGGCTTTCTCACACTAATGACATCAGGAGCTTGACTGAGAGCTGGACATGGTGCCCATCTTGTTCTCCCCCTTATTCTGCAACCATCCTCCTTACTTTCCCCATCCCAAAGGTGGAGATGAACTTGCAGAGCAATGTGGAACATACACAGAAACTTTAATTCAAAAATAGAAGTTCAGTTAAAAAGCAGAATATTGATTAAAATAATCAGGGGGTGTGAGGCATGCAAAGTTGCAAAGTTTCCCTGTGCCATTCGCATATGTAAAATTTCTAGACTTCTTACTGGGGCTACAGAAGTATCTAAACATGAACAAGTCATAGTCCTGTCTGAGCCTTTGGCTGTCCTACCTTGTGTGGTTAGGAAACAGCTACATGCAAGGTCTTAATTTTTCCCATTTTCATTTTACAATCCCTAATTGCAAATTGTGTAGAAAATCATTCATCCTTAACAACCAAAATGTTAATGGGATGCAATATGAATTAATTCAGATTGCATAATCCTGTTTTAAATGCAACATAATAGACCTATTGTTAACTTTCAAAGGTATGAATGAAAGTCTTTCTGAAATGACACAGCAAGATATTAACCAATATTAACCAAGCATATTAAGTCTGTAGAGATATTGAAATACAACTCTTTCTATTGCCTAACAGAAAAGGGAGTCCTTTTTGTTTTCCCTCTCAAGGACCCTGATGCTGAAAAAGTTAGAATATTCTTCTGATTTTCTTCACACTAGAGAATAAACACTACAAACTGCTGTATTAATGTAGTAAATCTTCCTACTAGTGTGTTATCACTTTTCAGGTGTATTCTATGAGATTGATACCAGAGTAAAACTACAAGAAACATTAATACATTATAGAAAAGCACACTGAAGCATGTATTCACAATTTTGTACATTCTGCTTGGAAGCCTGAGATGCCAATGATTTCTTCAGCATCCTCAAGCAGCACGCTCTCCCCTCCTGGCATTGGTGCCCAAGCTGGTGTTTACTTAGGACTTAACATGACTTATTTTTTGTTTGCTGGATGTCAATTTTGTTTTGCTGTGTGCTTCAATTAACAGGTGTGTATGTAACATAGACTGCAGTGGATACAGTTTTAATCCTGTATGTGCTTCTGATGGAAGTTCCTATAACAATCCGTGCTTTGTCAGAGAGGCATCATGTCTGAGGCAAGAGCAGATTGACATCAGGCACCTTGGCCACTGCTCAGGTAGGATTAATTTTGGCTTTCTGGAAAAGTTAAATCCTGACATGGCTTGGTAGACTTTCCCTTTTATATTTTTGGTCAGAAGTCACTGATGCAGTTATCAGTGAACTCATCACCTGCAATTTTGAGTTTCCCACACTAAACACGTAGTGCTGTTTACACTGCCTTTCTTTGGCTGCTGTTACCTGGAAAGACTGGAAAATCTCTTGGGGATATCTAAGCAATAATCCAACAGTTCTTACATGAGGGGGTGGTAGGAGAACAGAAAGAATACGAGTGTGTGGGAAATCTTCCCTCTTATTGCTGTGGGCTGTAAAATGTGCTTCCAGTGTGAGTCAGATTGGGCCCTGATTTCACAGACATTGATCCTTTATTCTTAAGGGGTTTTTCCCTTATTTGCATTTTCAAATGCTTATTTGGAAATAAGCATTTGATATATGCTTATTTCCAACCAAAGTGAGTGATTATATAATTTCCTTTTCCAGTGTTGAAATGGTCCACTGAAGCCCTCTGCCTACTGCCTTGTAGCTAATCCTGCCCAGAATCTTTCAGTTTTGGGGGCGTGCATTTAGGACTTTCTCATGGGAATAACAGATTTCTACCAACTCTTTGCCAGTTACATCTAGATCTATAACTTGGGCAGTTCCAACACCAAAACAGATTGTCACCGAAATCACCTAGGTCCATACCACAGAAAAGTTTTTAGTTCAAGACTTAAAGCTTGTGGTGTGCCATGTTGGTCTGAACACCAGGGCTACCAACTAGGTGTGATACCAGCCTGGTTGTGTGAGAGGAACAATGTGGGAGTGTGTACAGCTTTACTGCAACTTAAAATAGTTCTTTGAATATTATTCTGGCTTATCAGTGATGCACACATAGTGGTCTGGAGAATATCCTTTCCTAATGAGTAGCTATGCATGTGTTTATCGCCTAGAAACAGATGACACAAATGCAGTTGGAAAGAAAGATGATGGCATGCAGTATCGGCCAGAAGTGAAAGGTACGGTGCTTCTTGCTTACAGCTTCACAAGATGACAAAATAGAGCATGCAAGTCCCTTCTAGTCTGCCTCACAGGTCTGATTCCTGTAACTGAGACAGGCCTGTGAGCAGTTTCTCTCTTGCAGCATGTTGCAAGGCAAGCAGGAAGACGTGCATGATTTGTGAGTTTTGCCTGCTGTATCCCTCTAAGATGCCCAGCTGCTCAGTACCCTGTGCGGTGGCCACAGGATTGGACTCCCTCCAAGTGCTGGGAAAATGACTTTACTAGAAGACAACAAGCTGTGACATTCCTGATGAAATAACACTGCACAAGCCTTCCTGCCATGATCCCATCTTCTCTGTTAACTTCTGGGGAAAATGGATGATTCTGTATTTGTTAGGTTGTTTTAAAATATTTTCAGTAAACTAATATGCTGAATCACATTGGTTGAAAATGTTTCACCTACATGAACTCTTCCTTACCTTTTAATAACCTTTAATGCCTCAACTTTTCCTTCATCCCTGCTAGTCAGATGATCATACACATCAAGTATCACTCCAATGCTTTCTTTAGACCTCCTGTTGCTGGTAACACACTTGAAAAAGCTGTTCTTGTTATCTTACACAACACTGGCTAGATTCAGTTCAGAATGAGCTTTGGCCTTTTGTGTCTACAAACCACAGCTCTGTACTCTTCCTGTGAAGCCTGATCTCACTTCCAGTGGCCATACAAATTATCTTTCCTCTTGAGCTCCACAAAGAGTTCCCTGTTCACTCAAGCTGATCTTCTACCTCACTTGCTTGACTTACAGTGCAGCAGAATTTCTGCTTCTGTGCTTCTAAAGGCACTTCTGACACCTTGACCAGCACTCATGGACCCCTCCAAAGCAGATTGCCAGGGTACTCTGCTAAAGAGCTCCATGAATAACTTAAAGAGTTTTTCTGCTGAAATCCAGGGTAGCAATGCTGGTGTCCTTTATTCTCATTGCACTGAGAGCTCAACCATTAAACTCAACCATTTCATTTCATTTCACCAGACAGACACCTAAAATTACACCCCCCATGAGCCCTCTATTCACGAATAGCAAGCATAGGAGGGCTTGGCTCACTGAGTACCTCTGACAAGAAATTATTGTCTCCTGAAAATGTCAAGAAAGTCCTGCTCATCACAGCAATATTATATTTCCCAGGTGATGTGTGGGAAGTTAAAAACCTCTCATAATGACAAGGGCTAGCAATCCAGAGATTTCTCATAATTGCTTATGGAATAAGTCATCAGTGCTCACATTCTGGCTAGGCAATCAGTAGTAGACATCCACTACTACATTTCCTTGTTTCCCATCCCTCTAACCTTCACTTAGAGGCTCCCAACTACATCAGCACCAACTCAGAGTGCTGTACAATCACCTGTCCCTTACATACAACATGATATCTCCAACTTGTCTCCCTGCCTGTCCCTCCTGAATATCCTGGAGCCCTCAATCTCAACATTCCACTTGTGGGACTCATTTTACCAATTCATGCAAATACCAATGATATTGTAGCTCTGGGAGCTGACCAGTGCTTCTAGTTCATCTTGTTTGTTTCTCATACTGTGTGTGCTGGTGTTCAAGCCTTTCAAATGTGTTCCTGAGCTCTCCATGCTCCCAGGAGCAGTGGAAGTGTTCCCACCAGCACTTGCTACCCTCAGGTGATGCCATATGACTTACCTTCTGTAATGATGTTGGAATCTCCTTTCCCCATCAATTCTAGTTTAAACCCCTCTCCATGCTTCCAGCTTACACTCCAAAAGTCATTTTACCCTTCAGGACAGGTTGGTTCCATCAGGCCCCAGCATACCTTGCTTTCCCATCATTTAAAACCCCAAAGTTTTAGTGGAAACACCAGTCCCAGAGCAAGGTATTGACATCCTGGGCTCACCTGTTTGTTTCAAGTTCTCCCTCATTATTGGGAGGGTTGAAGGGAAACACTATCTGTTCCCAAATTTTTTTAGCATTGCCCCAGGGCTTCTGAAACCTCATTTAATTGAACTCAGGCTTTTTGTGGCTACATCATAATTAGTAGCTACATGAAAGAGCAGGAGTGAGTAGTAGTCTGAAGGTTGCAATAACCTCTTCAGTCTTGTGGTGGCATCTCTAATTCCTCCCTGGGAGGAAGAGAACTTCCCTGAAAAGAGAATCCAGTCTGCAAATGGGTGCTTATATTTTGCACAGGAAAGAATCACAAATGAACATAACTCACTCTTATTTCTCCTCAATTCTGGTCTTAATCCAGATTTTGCTCCATGGGGTTGCTGCCTTCTCTGTTAGCTCTGGTCTTCAGGGGTTTTTTGTCATCATACATGTTTTGCACTCCCATGGCTTCCCTGAGTAAAGTCATCCAAACACGGCTTTCAACATCCCTTGTGTTCTTCTTAAAAAGTCATTCAGTGCCAAAAAGCTTCATATATTTTTCTCTTTTCATAAATTCTCTTATTTTCACTGCATATGATGTACCAGTTGGAGTGACTTAATGTCAATTTTCACTTACATTATGAAGGTATAAAAGGCACCAAATGCAATATACATCTTATTATGTTATGTAATGAAACACCACTTTCAGTTCCTATTCCAAAGAGGTAACAGCCTTTTATTCATTGCATGTAAATTGCCCTTGAAATCTAGTTAGTGGAAAAACCATTGTATATAATTATTATTATTAATGTGTATGGCTTGTGCAGTCTCACATTCAGCAAATGATGTGGATGGAGAGAGCATGCTTAATAAGAAAAAGGTTGTTTTGAAATTTTTTAATACAATGCTCATGTCTCTTTAGATAGTGAGAGCCTGAATTCAACTTCTTTGAATTGTTGTTTTTCATCCAGGATAAGAGAACAGTCCACACTCCTGCCTGTTTGCTTTTGCTTTCAGTTCCTGTGAGTTAATCTTGTGAAATCCTGTTCTCTGAATGGATAATATGTTTTAGTCTCTAGAATTGTGACAGTCTTCTCCTGCAGTGCAAATGGCTACCTAAAGTTCCATCAGACAGGTCTCTCTTCCCAGATTCAGCTGGCTTGGTGGTTTTGTTGCACCAAGATGAGCACCAGGGTTTCAGTTTTTATGCATGACTTTTCCTTCTGGTGAAATTTTGAACTCCTATATCCAGTCATTCTTTCAAGGCTCCTGCACCAGTTACCTCTTTCACTTGGAAGCTCTGAAGCAGTCTAGCCGGTGTCTCTGATTAAAAATGGATACCTGTCAAAAGGGAGGTAAATGTCTATTTCACACTAGGAATCCCCTCCTGCATTTAACACCTTCTTGCTTAATGTAACTTTTCCCTCTGACCTGTGTGTGGCTGTCTGGCCTCTTTGCAGGGGATGCACCTTCCAGTTTTCCACTGGGCCTCACACTGTGTACCAGTACATGTATTTAAACCAGATAGGTGCAGCTCTCTGAACATACTCATATAATTATCTGTAGCTCATTACAAGGTTTGATTGGGACCAGATATGACAGTAATTAAATTCTTGGAAAAGAAGAGAGATTATCATTTTGGGATGAGACATCTCCACTTTTCTCCTCTTAGACATGTCACCACATAGTCTATTCCACCAGTGCAGTGGTAGACACACTGTCAGTACTAGCCAATGCTCTTCCTTTGTGTCAAGCCCTCTGTATCCTCAAAACACCCTGAATTAACAGGCTTCCTTATATTTAAAACCTTTAATACAGGGTTGCAGTTTTTTTTTCTCCAGAACCAAATTAAAATACATTCCAGACATTTCAGATAAAACCTAAAAGATCAGCATAGCTCTCTTTTTGTCTTGTAAAAATACATTCTCTTTCTTGCTGGTTAAATTTCAAATATCTGCAAGTGTATAAGAAATTTCTTCTTCACACCCTTTTACTTAATAGTCTTTTGTTTGTGAAGCTATAGTCTATTGCCATGGAAATGAACACAATTCTATAATTATGCTCACGATCTTAAGATGTGAACATAATTATGAAATACCAGCTCTTCATTATGAAATACCAGCTTCTTTAACTAAGCTTCTTATATCAGCTTGAATATCAGCTTCTGATAGAAGTGTTTAGGACTTCTTTACCAAAAATTTTGTGGGGAAAATGGTTGAAAATGAACACAGCTTTGTATAGTTTTGGTAACACAACAGAGGCATGAAAGATGTTTGGGCAGAAGGGATTGCTTTCCTGTGCTGGGCTGAGCTGGACACCAACTACGTGCCCACCAGCTGCTGTCTCTATCCCAGCCTCCCTCGGGATGATAGAAGAAAGAATCAGGAAAGCACACATGAGAAAAACTCATCAGTGAAGTTAAAGGCAGTTTAAGAATCAAAGGGGTGAAGAAAAAGAGGAAAAATAAGCAAGAGATGCAAAAGCTGCCACTCACAATATCCCATCAGCAGACTGATGGCCAGCCAACCTCTGAGCAACTGCTACCTTGGAAATACCAAAACTATAGTTTTTATTGCTGAGCATGATGTCATGTGGTGTGGGACATTCCTCTGGCCACTTTGGGTCAGCTGTCCTGGCTGTGTCCCCTCCCAGGCTTGCCCACTCCCAGTCTTCCTGCTGAGGGGAGAAGCAGAGTGAGAGGCAGAGGAAGCCTTGATGCTGTGTGAGCTCCATTCAGCATCAGCCAAAACAGTGTTGTGTTACCACTATTATTTCAGCCAGAAATCAAAACCACAGCACTCCATCAGCTGCTGTGAAGGAGGTTAACTCTATCCCAGCCAAAACCAGCACACCTCCCAAAGGAATGGGTGTTCTAAACACATTTCAATATTTTTAAGTTCTCTCTCCTTTATAAAAATGTTTCTCTGAGGAAGATTGCTATTGAAGTGTGTTTGATTTCAACTTTAACCACCAGTGGTACCAATCAGATCTGGGCTGTATCAAGTGCTTTTCTACCCAGTAATCATAAAATGTGGTTCAACATCTTTCTAATCCTTTTTAGAGGGTTCTTTCTCATCTGTTTACACCTGGGAGACAGCTCTCTGTATCTATGTATTAGCGCTTTGCCCCAGTGCCACTGACAAACCTTCTGCTGATCTTCCTGCTTTGGATTGTTTCTGTCACAAACACTTTTCTCCTTTTTGAGAAACACTATATAGAAAGCATGTTTAGAGGTGTCTGAGGATCATTTTCCAGTGCAGTACCTTCTAGCAAATCCCTGTAGGTGCCTCTGAAACTTCCTCCTTAAGCCTCTGCTTTATTATTCTCTATTCCTTTATTCACTGCAAGTTTTTAAGGATATGTTATTCCTGGTTGAGAGTTTTAAATTAACATTATAGACCCATGTATAATTGTTTATGTATATTTCTTTTCAAGATGCCAGTGATCAAAGAGAAGACATTTACATTGGAAACCACATACCTTGTTCAGAAAGCTTCAATGGTTACTGTATACATGGGAAATGTGAGTTCATTTATTCCACTCAGAAGGCTTCCTGCCGGTAAGTCCTTCATGTCTCCAAAATCTGATTGAAATCACTGTAAAGCTTAATCAAAATGCTCTCTAGGCATAATGACAGCATGTGTCACTTTGAGATATCTAAGCAGTGGCACAGGAGGAGCATCCCTGTGCTGTGGGCAGCACCAGCTGCTCCCATCAGGAGGGAGATAGTGCTCAGAGGAGAGGCTCGGTCACTCAGGTACATCAGAACCTGAATCCCTCTGAGGAGTGGAGCCTCAGCCTTGTCTTCTTATTTTCAGCTGCTAAATCACATCCAGAGCTAAAAAACAAGTGAAACAGAAACACATTAGAAAGGCCTTTGCCTTCCTTGGCTTCTGTCTGTGACTGTTCTTTCACCACTGACCCCTCAGCCTGTTCTTACACTATCAGCACATTTTATTGCTCCTGTCGTAAACTCCCTCTAGAGAATCAATACCTTATTTTTAACATTTATTGCCCTTTTTCACAATAATAGGCTTATCTAGAGAATAAAAATTTGCAAAATATTCTTTAGCCCACACCTTTTGTCTACAGTGTAAACTAGCAACTCAGAACACTCAATATTAAGCCCTTCAGTGTTTTCCAGAGTATATGAATATTCCTTAGCTCCCAAATAATGTTTTTCCTTTTACATTTCACCAATGGAATTCTGTATCTTTTTTTTCCTCCAAAACTTTATTATTGTTGTTCTTGCTATTATTATTAGTAGTAGTAGTATTATTAGTATTATTATTTAAAATTTGTTTATAGCAAAAGGCCACTTTGCAATAAGGTGCAGTGCCCTACTTATTAGGAGGTTTCATTCCTGAGCTTTTATCTTGCAAGCTTGTACTTTCAGATTAATGTGGCTGGAACTGCCATAACTCTTTGCTTTCCTTTGCTTTTGAAACTTCAGCTGTAAATCCATTGGATGCTTTCATATTTTCTCCCTTGATCCTTATTGATTGATGATATTGAGGCGTTTTTTGCACTGCCAAGATTTAAGGGTTTCCAGACAGATCAGAGAGCAGGAAGCCCCAAAATGGCAGAGCCAGCATTGTTATCAACTTAAGCACTTGAAAACTTCTATTATTTCTTTTACCATGCAAGACCCTTTCTTGTTTATTTTCAGCTTTCAAATAGCACTGTTTTGGTTTTCTTTTGGTCTGGAACCAAGAGAACTCAACATGGCTTTGCTTCTTTTGGGAAACAGGGTGCACCCCCACCATCATCTTGATGGGCATTAGGCAATACTATCTGATTATAGTATTCTTTTGATCTAGAACTGTATTTAACGCAATTCATAATGTATTTGTCCTCAAAATGTTTAAAGTAGCAGTATTTCAAGGAAAACATTCCTGTCTGAATTAACTAATTTTCATTTTCTCAGAAGTTTTGTTGGAAGGTGCTAATCTTATCGTAATTATCAATTTATGATTCAGTGTAAATTCCATCTTTTAAATATTTATTATTACTCTAGTAAGTATTGATAGGCAATGTTTTGATGGATCTAATTAATTTACCATCCTTTTAAATTCTATTTTATAGTTACATTTACTGTTACTAACTTCAGTAGCTATGTATTTAAATATTCTGAATAGTATCTCAGTACTGAGCCTAGCACAACAAACCTCGCGTAGTTCCAGCCCAGAATTTGTGACTATCAGTTCTTGACCCTGACTCTCAGACTGCTTTGGATTTTTCTTGGCTATTAAAATACTGATGGTCTCATGTTTTATGCATGTTTCTTACTGTAGCAGAGTTATTAAGGAAACAAATAGTTTATAACAGACATCAATCCGCCGTAGTAATCATGTACCTCTATCAGAGAAAAAAATTCTCTCTTTCTCCAGCAAGGAAAATATAATGATGATTGCTAAGGGCAAATTGTTATTTTCAAAGGCTTTCAGTTCTCATAGGCATCTAGCATTTACATTGTTTAATTTGGTCCTCATTTCCTGGCAGAGATGTATGTGAGGTATCAGATGACCTATAAAGCTGCAGAAAATACTTGTGCAGAGCAAATTCTGAGTTCTGCTTTCACTGAGGGCAATGAATCTCCTTGCTTACTGTACAGCAGCCCTCCAGGACTGCCAGCAGGTGGGGGGGGAGGAAGGTTTTGTAGCAGTCAGTAGCACAGTATTGAGTTCAGCAGCCTTTGCACAGATGGGATCAGGTCTGTCTCCTGCCGCCCCCCTTGTGCAGTGCAGTTCTGCCCTGTCCTTATGGCAGGCTGTGTCAAGGACACACAGTCCAGCCCTTTAAAAAGAACTCTAAACTTTATGCTAAATCAATTAATTGACTAATCAGCTTATTTTGATAAATCCTTGCTGACCTCTATTGATCTTGCTATTATACTAATTCTATATTATCTTGTTATACATTTATGCAGCAGAATGTTTTAAAATCCATTCTGCTAGTTTAAAGTAGAAAACTAGTGACTACTACTTCATCCTGCCATTATGTAATTCTTAATGCAAGCACTTTTCCTCCTGAATCTGCATTCAGTATTTCTCAGAAATAATTTCTTGTCATTTCAGTGTTTCTGAGGAAACATCTTTGAATTCCTTGTGCCACCTCTGCTTTGTTTTGTCTCCTCTGCATTAAAGCAGCTCTCACATTGATAATACTTCATCTGCTACTTTCTTTAATGAAAATAAAAGCAAAGTAACAATAAGATTTAAGTCCTCTTGACTAACAAGGAAACATCTTCCTTTCTGTATTTTCTTGCATGATTACTAGTGTGTTCACTGTCCTCATTCTTCTCATATGCTTATTCAGAGTTCCCTTTATTCCCTTCCTGGCTACCACTGGGCACACTTCTACCACATGGAGGGTTTTCTTTAACAAGACTTACTGGAATTTGGTTCATGCCTGAACCAAAACTCCTTACACAGCAGCTCATGGCTGGAGAAAGTAGAGTCACATGTAAACCCCAACTATTATCCCTGCATGCAGAGGAGGATTAGGAGTTGCATTAGCATTTGTAAAAAGGTCTTTGGTGTAATTATTTTGTTGCTCCAAAAAGAATTGATTCCTACCCTAGCACAAAGCTTTTGAATGGATGAGTCTGATTTTGTGTTGCATTCAGGCTTGTCAGATCCAGTTTACAAAATGATTGTTGCTCTGCCTGCATGTGAGTATTTCTTCTGCAGCTGCAGAGCTGGAGGCCAAGTGTATGATTCAGTTGACCACAGTGATGCATTCATGTCAGTCAATTCTAAAGGACAGCTGTACTAGGAACTTGCCCAGGGTTTTAAGTGGTGGCCTTTGACTCTGCAGACTTCATCTCAGTGGTTTGGGTGGCTCTTGCCTTTTCTTGTGCCTGAGCCTCTTTTGCCTTGAGACATGGATTGTTTCAGAGTGTGTTTGCAACGGCACATCTTGCATTGCTGGAACACATCACTGCTCAGGAACAGCCTCTGTTGAGCTTCTCATTGAGCTAAATGCTGCTTTGCTCAGGCAAGTTACCACTTAAAGAGCTGATTCTCTTCTGCTTCCTGTTATTTTTCCCCTACCCCATGCAAATTATTTTGGATTCTTCCTTGAACTCTCACTGAAACAGTTGTGAGCCATTGGGTTTTCTAAGCTGACCTCCATCACATTCTGGCTCAGCCACAAGGCAGGAGGGGGTTTGGTGCTGGTCATGTCCAGTAGATTTTGCAAGATTCCACTTCTCTAGGTTGCAGCTTGAAAGGGGGTCTTTTTTTTTCAAGGTGGATTTTCAATCCATATTTCAAGGTTGCCCTTCCTCTTTGTCACTTCTGTCCCATATATAACAATGGAGCTGAATGAGCTGTGCTCTCTTTGTGTTTCATAAACATGATTCTTGCATTTCATTTAGCCTTGTCCACTTGTCTTCCTAGTGTCTACTGTTCCACCCAGTTGCTTCACTCTTCCTAAGTATTGTACCAATATAATAATGACCCACATATTTCTTTTGACAAATCGGGGTCCTCCTCATGCTGGTGTGTTTTCAGAGGGCCACTAGTAACCTTATCCAGAAAAAGCAGATCATATCTACTTGCTCTGTCTCTTCTCTTGCCACACAGATCCAAACCATTTCTAACCCAAGCATTACCACATGTGCACCTTCTCACCAGTTCTTTCTCAGCTGGAGTCACCTTGGATTTCTCATTTCATCTGTAAAATCACTGGGATGCTGTCAAATTACAGATTCCATGAAATATTCCTTTTCTTTTTCAGGTGTGAATCAGGATATACTGGACAGCACTGTGAAAAGACAGACTTTAGTATTCTTTATGTTGTCCCAAGTAGACAAAAGCTTACGCATGTCCTTATTGCAGCAATAATTGGAGCTGTACAGATTGCCATTATAGTTGCAATTGTCATGTGCATAACCAGGTAAGTAAAGACAAAAACAGTGAAAAATTACACATTATATGGATATACTTTTTCTGTATTTAATTATATGATGTCCAACATTTTATTTGCTTAATATGCACTTAAAAACTACCTAATGACTGAAGCAGGATGATCATGTAACATCCTATCTGCCCCTTTGTTTCTTTGGTCACTAAAGAAAGATTTGTTTGAATTTAGAAACCACCAGTAACCACTCTGAATCTCCAGACCAAACACACAGCAGAACAGATCAGCCTTAAAACAAATCCTAGAGTTAAGCTACCGTGTTAGGCCTTCACTGGACTTATTGAGGTATTGCTGAAATTTTGTGGAACCTTTGATCCCCAGCTACCACCCAGTGAAGCCAGAGGCTGACAAGATGGTGTTCCCTGTGGTACCACTGTAAGTGGTGTTACACAGAGAAAGAAGTACCCCTCACATCATCTACACTTTCTGAAAATTAATGTACAACTTAGTCCCATTATTAGACACTCACTGTAAGAACATGTTTTGTGAAACTTAAAGACGCACAAGCACGTTTTGAGACAACTATAGGTTGTCTCCACTCTGTGTAGAAACTCATTCTCACACTGTGTAAAAACTCAGATGAGAGCCATGGGTTCTTTTTGATGACAAGGCATTCAGGTCTAGGACTTGAACCAAACAAAACACTGAGGTCTCTGAGATAGATAAAGGATAACTTTTTTACCTTATAGATGCATGAAGTATTTAAGTCTTACACTTGGGCATCCCTGCCACAGTTTGACTTTTCCTCCTCAAGTTGTCCTTCACTTTTTCAGCTCCACATACATTGGGCCATAAAATTTCTGCTACTGCATTAGTTTAAGACTTTCAAAACTCAGGGATGTAGAGGGACATGGCGAATTAACAATACAGGCCTTTTTCCCTGTATCCCTTGTAAAGTTCAACCTAACAGACACTACTAGCACATGTATAAAATAGCACCTGCACATGTAAAAGAGTTACTTGGCTCATGCAATTGATGTAATTTCTTTTTTCACTGAACATCCTGCTGGCCAAAGCAGTGGTGTGGAAGGCTATGGGTCAGCTCCTCTTTCAGCCTCTGTATGACCATTCCCCAGCTCTCAGTCTCTCACGTCTTGCTGCATCCCAGCAGGACTGCTGCATCATTCATTGCCTTGGCTAAGTGCCATTCCATTCAGGATTGCTGGCTTTTGTGAATCCTTTTAGTTGTGTGTCTGGCCCCAAGAAAGGGACTGCCAGAGTCACCCCACAGAGAGACCTGGGTGGGCTCTGTCTCATGGGCTGCAGCGAGCAGCAAGGCACCTGGAGGTCCAGCTCTTCAAAAGGCTGATTGATCCAGCCTCACCATCCACTGGGTTTTAAATATGAAATATGTATAAAGCAAAGCTAATGCAATCATTCCCTGTGGAATGTGTTTGCTGGATCAAGGCTGAAGGATGCAGCACCTTGCTGCTTTCAGTCTCAAGGTCAAGCAGGGCTCCCCTCTGCACGATCTGGGGTCCTACAGACAGTCCCAGGGCACAGTCCAGTACTGAACAGCAGGAGTGCCCCACTTGTCAGCACAGATCATAGACTCCTTGCTATTGCTAAGTACAGAAAATTGAGTCAATGCATGATTGTTAGGCTTAATTATAGGTGTCATATATAAAATCAGCCCTCCTTTGCTATTTCTCTCTTTTCTTTTTAACAGAAAATGCCCCAAAAATAATAGAGGACGTCGGCAGAAGCAAAACCTAGGCCATTTTACTTCAGATACATCATCCAGAATGGTTTAACTTAGTGCTTTTTATACCTACATTGACCATGTGATGTACATTTTTATTATATCTTTTTTTAAAGAATGGAAATATTTATTTCAGAGGCCTTATTTTTGAACATTTTTAGTGTCACAATGTTGGTCTGTATTCTGAAAGCATCAGCTCTAACAGCTATGGACTGCTTTAGTATCTTTACTTTTATGTTTTTGAATACAGTAGTTCATTTTCTGTATCTGTATCACATGGTTATGTAATAGACTTGTGCTTTATCCATGGAATGTAATATTTTTGGGAACACAGATTTATTCCAACAATGGTTGTAGACTTAAAAAAACCCCAACAAACCAACAAAATAAGTCCACATTACCTAAAAAACAAGGCATGAACTAAAGGTAAAAATGTTTACAGCTTACTTTTCTTATGAGGAACTAGAAAACACTGTGTTTAAATACCGTAGATATTTAAATGTTTTTGGAAGTTAGTAACTGATTTTTTAGACACTGCCTATCGCATGAACTGTGAAGCTGTGTGCTGTGTGTAGTTGTAACATATTTATAAAATGTGTGGGCTGGGTCTAAGCACTGCCATCTTCAGTAATAATTCCAACAATTTATTTTTAAAGATGAAAATTATAAATTTCATAATTTGGGAAGTTACCTGGTAGGACAGATGGCACAGGTCCAAAAGAAGTAGGTCTTAGTAGATTTAGGTATTATAAAAATTGGTGTTGAATAATTGAACACAAATAATTGGAATAAAGCCTACTTTATCACTGTTAAAACTGTTTTAATACTTCTTAAACTTTTTTAAAGAAAATACATGTTTTAACACCTACAATACAGATTGTATAGTGTTTGTGATCAAAATAAAAAAAAATAAAAGTGAATGAATTACTAGCGCTCTTGTATAGAGTATTTTCAAGAGCTAAAGAAGTCCATCCAAATTAGTCTGCTGGTCATCGTTATATTAATAGACTGTTAGTTGTCGTTTGAAAGATCCCAAGATAAAGTGTGAATAGGATGTGTTCAGCTGTTTTAACATGTAGTGTAGGCTTTCAGAATTTTGCATGTAGGATTTAATAATTTGTTCAATAAAAAAAAAATGCTTTCAACATTTTGAACTGGAAAAGCATGTCACAATACAACGTTTTCACTATATTGCCTCTGGTTTAGTGTGTGTTTATTTGCTACCCCATGGGGTAATTGCAGCAAGCTGAAGACCTGAAGTTGTTTTGCTGGAAAAGAAACAGCCGTGCTAATTTTCCTGACCGCTTTTTGAATTCCCTCAGAGGAAAGCACTCCAGTAACATGAAAACAAAAGTAGATCTTTAAAAATATGCAAGTTTGCTTTCCTGCTTAATTAGCAAGTTACTTAACTTTCCTGGATTAACACTAATAACTTCATCAGTACAGAAGCGTGACCCTTTAAACGTATGTTCCTTTCCAGATATTGCTTCCTAATTTTAGGGGTTTCATGTTGCTGAAAGTATCTGAGCAATCATGTGTGGATATTTTGTAGTCAGAAGTATTTGACCAAGCTCCAGGAGCGGCGTTTCACGCCCTACTTTGAGCATCGCCGGAGCCAGCTGTCGCCCTGGCTCCCTGCAACAGCGCCACAATCGTTCTGGCAGGATCGCCGAAACTTCGCCTCCCTCCAACCTGGCTGAAGGCAGGCGGAATGGATCGCCGCGAAATCCCCTCGGAGGCCGACAAAACTCACCAAAATCGTCTCTCCAGTGTCATCGAGGAGGAGGAAGAGCAAGATGCAGCTTACACGATTGTGACAGTCCTGGACAAAGTGGCCAACATTGTTGACAGCGTGCAAGCGAGCCAGAAAAGGATAGAGGAGAAGCACAGGGAGATGGAAAATGCCATCAAGACCATCCAGATTGACATGCTAAAGCTTGCCCAGGCTCATGGCAATACGGGCTTCACGGTGAACAAGTTACTGCAGAAAACCAGCAAAGTCAGCTCCACCATGAAGGAGGTGCGGGCGCGCGTGGAGAGGCAGAGCACCAATGTGAGGAAGGTGGCAGCAAAACAGGAGGAGATGTTGAGAAAAAACAAATTCCGGGTCGTGATCTATCAGGTAACCATGAACCTCATTTCTTGTGCTACTGTGGCTTTCCCACCTCCTCTTTGGTGCTTCTGGGAGGTGCTGGTTAACGAAGCAAAAGGTGCGGTCTGTCCAACATAGGAGTTATTTTATGCTTACTTTAACACTGATCTGTGCTCCCCAATGCCTTTCAGCATGAACCTACTGGCAGCAGCACACAGGGTCTATTATTAGTGTGTGTAGATTTCTGAGCCAGTCGTGTAAGATTAACTGCAGATCAGCAAGGACTATTTGCTGCCTCTCCGAAGGGTAATATGAGGCAGGCCCTGTAAATCTTGTCATACAAACCATGCCTGACATTCATCTCTGTTATTTTTTTCACCGTATTAGGTAGAAGTGCAAATAGCAAAAGTGTTTTCAGGCTCCCTGAAATGCAGACTTTCTTCTAACACTAATTTTAAAACATGGCTTGTATAATTTGCAGCATTGCCCAGGCCTTCATACTGCTGACAAATTGGGACTTTTTTCATTGTCTCAGTCTATAGCAGTATATGTACAAACTAAGGCTCAGATCCACAAACCCTTCATGACAACAAATACTCCCTTGCATGGTCTACATTGGAAATGGTTTAACATAGCACTGTTCTTTCAATCACAGTGGGCAAGGAAATCATATCGTTTCTTTCACTGACCTTTTTCTAGGATGTTCATTGTACATTAAAATAATTGTATTTGAAGAGAAGTTTCATAAAACAGCATGGTCTCACTTGCATCTGTACAAACAGTGCAGACAGTTCTGGGGTCTTGTCAATCAATGAGTGCTGTGAAACACATTTGGTCTGATCCTGTCTTTGCTGGAACCTCCCAGCTTCCCAGGTCAGTAGAAAGTAGGAGTGTTTGATATTTTGCCAGAAGCATAGCTGCTCCTTTTTTACCAGCAAGTCGCTAAAGCGTCTTTCAAATGAGTTTTATTCCTCATTTGGCATTCTTGAAAATACCACCCCGCATGAGTAATACAATGCACCCCCATCACTCAGTTTTTACACTCTGATCTTGCATCTGTTTGTACATAAATGACATCATTTGCAATGAATGGAGCCATGTGTTTCACTGAGTTTGTACACCACAGTGAACAGCTGACAAAATCTTCATAACCTAGCTTTCTTAAAATAGTTCATTTTTCACTACTGGGAAAAAATAGCTAAAAAAATAGAAAAGGCTGAAGGTGGGGAATATTACCTCTTTAATGTTATGTTAGTACCACATACAGCCAAATTGTGCCTCCCAGATTCTCTGACTGGATGACTAACTATGGCTGTTCAGGAGAAAGTACAGGCCAAATCTGCCCTATTATTACCATTATTGCATGCTGCATCATCATCTTGGAATAGAAAACAGGCACTTTCACTTTTTGCTTGCAAATAATTTCCTAGTTAAAGGTAATAAATCTTTGTGATTCCCCTGGTTAATGACATAATGCCATTTCATTGATGGGCCTTTACGATAATGACTGCAGCAGAACCAATGCTTTGAAAATATTTTTTCTTGAAACAGTATTCATTACATGATGTAAATTCTTCTGCTAGCAAGGCAAGAGCTGTTGTTTATTTTAAAATATAGTCAAATTTGGTCAAAATGGATTTACACACAGGTGTAAAGAACAGCTGTTGGTACTTTCAGATATTTAATACAAAAGATGGCCCTCCCAGTGTGTGCTTTCCCCAAGAATCACCTTCAGTAGGAGTTTATGATCTCTCCCCTGGTTTTGCTGGACAAGAATGACCTGCATCCTGTTCTGTATGTTTAATTCTTAGATGGTACTTTTCAGGAAAGGAAACAGCATTTTTTTCTGTCTTTCTGGTTTCCTCTTCCTACAGCGGTTCAGAACTGTCAGTGAGAATATGAGTGACTCCCTCCTTAACTTCCATCCCTTTTGTAAGGTAGACTGAAGAACCTTTACCCACTTGCAGGGAGGAGAGGCAGACATGTGGATCCCTCTAGGATCTGCCATTTAACACTTTTCTGGAGAGGGATAACTGCAGCACTGCCCGAAACCTGGAACACTCTAGGTAGGCAAGAGTCCACTGTGACCTCAAGGCACAGGTACACTTAGGAAGGTCTCTTTCACACAGGTGCAGTGATTTTCACACTGCTGATTTGCACCAGGGCAGGCACACTGCTGCAGGGCCAAGACCTGAATGACTGGAGCTTGGCTGGGATGAGTGGGAGTCTGTTAATAGCTCCGGAACCAGCATGCTCCCTGTGCTATACATTACCAATGGCTGTAACTAAGTTGTTTACTCTGGGCCTGTGATTGACACCTCTTCTGCACAGAGGTGGTTTTTTTTCCTGATGAACTATTTGGAACATTGTGATGGGGCCAATGACCCGTGTGCTGCTAGCATGGAATCTTTACACAGGCGAGCACACGTGGGTTTTAGTTTTAACTTTTGCGAGAATATCAGCGTATGAGTAAAAAGGAGACACCAATTAAATGCTAAAGATTTCCTTTCAAGTGGGTAGCTTTGATCTTATCATTGATGGAGGGAGTAGGCAGGTTGAAAAGGATCATTGGCTAAAGGAGATTGTCCCAAGAGATCTCAGCAATGATGAAAGGAGTTGGCGATATCCTCACGTTAAAAAAAGACAAAGTGATCATCCTTGAGCAGAATGATTAGGCAATTTAGAGCATTCATTTTTAGAAGGCCATGTGGTTGAGGGAGAGATTTGGTAGCAGGCAGCTCTCCTCCCTAGGCTGACTGCATGATTAAAAATGCCAGGTTACTTCAGACTTTCTAGTGAAGTCTTTGACCCTGGAGTGCTGTGTGCCCTGAGACTATAGTAGGGAATAAAAAGGATGTTGTAAGTTGTACAGGTCACTGCTCATTTCTGTTCAGGTTAGTCTGAATAACCAGCTGTAAGAGCTATCATTTCTCTGAAGTCAAAGAGCATTTAACAGTTTAAATCATTCTGACTAAAATATTCAGAAATTAAAGGGGATTTTTTTTTTTTTACCCTGAATGAACTTGTTTCATTTGCTTTTCTGCATGTCCTGCAAGTCTCTATTTAAATGAAACTGTACAGGCACCAGAAAGTCCATGTTACTGTTACTCAGCTTTCTGTCTATTATTACTTCACATTAGCACCATAAATGAGTAACTGCTCCTTATGAAGGGACACATGCATTTGTTTTATTCACTCCTGTCTGACATTTAAAATTAGTGGAGGTGTCATAAACCAAGATTATGGCTTGACTGACCTACACAGCAGGGTTACAGCTGATTTGTTTGCCCTGTGGTTGCTCCACTGCACACACTGGGAGAGGCTCACAGCAGCAGCCTTGTGTATGCCTCTGATATTATGCATAAATAATAAATAAGTTAAAATGTATGTGTCATGTCTTGCCCATTGACATTCTCTGCCTATAATGACTAGGACAGTAAGAATGGTGAGATCAAGATGGGGATAATAATCTGGAAACCTGAGGTGGAAACACCTTCATCTGAAGTGGCAGTAGAAATTAGGGAGTCAGGAGCTCAGGAGATTGCCATTAATTTGGTACCCTTTGGGCATAAGAATGGCAGTCTCAAAAATGGCCCTGCAGAACAAAATCCTTAGTAGAATGGAGTTAAATAGCTCACTCAGAGCAGACTGTGCTAGGTGGCTCATATTTGATAATTTTTCTGTTTTGCAGAAACATAGGAGGTCTTATCCTTTCTCATATTTATGTACCTGGTATCTTACCTCATATCTTACCTAGATAATCTGGAAAAAACAACAGGTGGCCGTGCATTGTGTTGAAATGTGAAGTTTGCAATGGGTTCCTGAAGGTGTGTTTCTGTCTTTGTCAACTGTCTAATATCTTCCTTGAAAATTTTTATACAGAAAAGATGCGATACTAAAAAAATGTGTTCAAAATTAGAAGCTGTCAGTCCATAGAAAGAAACATAGACAAGAAATCAAATTACTTTTACAGCTGGAATAATGTTAATTTTAGTGTACATGGTGCTAATTCCTGCACTTTTAGTTCTGATTTGAAAGCATAAATGGATGTCTTCAGTTCTGGAGACAACAGGGTCTATACAAAACTGCCTTCTAGAACTCATGGGAAGACAGGAAATCCAAATTGTTATTAAAGTGCAGCCTGAAAACTTAATGGGGGAAAAAATAGTGTGAATTGACTGACTACCTCTGACAGCAGAACACCGGCCTCAGCAGCCCAGCGACACAGGGCCTTTGTTGGAGTCTTGTGGCAGAAACCTTATAAATATTTTTACAGCTGGGAGAGGTAATTGCCTTTGCTGAGAAAACAGAGAAGAAAATAAACCCAATTATTGTGTCAGAGAGTGTCATGAGAGCCCTTTGTTTGCATTGTTGAGCCCAGTGCTCCAGTTCAAAGTGCAGGGCTGGCCCCGTGCTGTGCAGCAGCCACTAATGGAGAAGCTATCAACCAGCTAAAGAAAAACTGTGTTTCTAGTGACATGTTTTCAGGCAATGAGGAGAAAGAAAAATTTAAAAAAAAATATTAAAAAACAGATGTTGGGCTGCTTCTATGTTCCTAAAATGAAATGGTTTGCATATTTCACAGGACTTTGTCCATACAAGCTGGACTCAACACCATTGGATCTGGTATCCTCAGAGCTGTTCCTTTGGGCTGATCCTCACAAGGGGACAAGCTGTCCTCTTTGCAGAGCTGCCATTGATTTTTCTCCACCTATTAGCACTGAGTGGTGGAAACAGCTGATCTTGGTTTACATTTGCACTGGGTGCAGCTGTTCAGGGTTCCCTTGGGGTTGAGAATCCCCTTCCCTTGGGGCTGCCCTGCAGGTCAACACAGGAGTGCAGTTACAACACGAGCCTCCTGTGTCACGTCTCTTCTCCATGGTCCTAGAGGCTCCTAGAATGGTCACCAGGAGCTGTGGCTGGCTGCTGTGGGCACACATGTATCTGAGAATGGAATCATAGAATCACTTAGGTGATTCCTTAGGAAAATTCCTCTTGAGATCATCAAATCCAGCTGTTCAGCAAAACCCTTCATTCCTGAGGCACAGATTTGGGAATGGACTTGACTGGGGACATGCAGCTGGGATTCATATTCTCAACAGTACTGAAGATAGCCAAGCTTACAATTAGCCCCTTAGTACAGGAAAAAAGTTGATCAAAACAGCACAGGAATGGAGATGAGGAATATGTGAAGTCACAAACAGGAAGTTTAGGATCTGGGACAGGACTCATGTTGCCAGGCATTAATTTGACATCAGTAACACAGATGTTTGTACATTTGGCCTGTATGTTCCTTTTCAAGTAAGCAGAGAGAAGTGTGAGGAGCTTAATTCTCCCAACCTGTTGCAGACATCTGCTTCTGGATCCAGTTCCTACTTTATATGTGTCTGCTCTCCCCATATAGTTAAATTGTTGTCCTGGAATGAGTTCATATGGAATTCTCACTTATACTTGAGAACTCTTCCGTGGTCTAGCTGACTTGTAGGAACACTCACCATGTGATGAATGAATGAATCAAAACATTACCAAATATTTTTTTCCCGTCCCATCACACCTTGTGATGCTTTTTGCCCTTCACTTGCAAGGGGCTTCCAGAAACCTTGGAAATGAGGAATTTCACCAGTTTGATTGCAAGCCTGCAAACTGACCTGCAGAGCTATTGCCTGGTCTAGTTCCATAAAGCAATAGCAGAGCAGACAAAGTATGAAGCTTTTGTTTTCCCCTGAAGCTGCAGTCGTCCTTTTTGTGCAGCATGTGGTAGCCTGGAGCCAAGGGCTTCTCCACTGATGCGGTGTAACTGGGAACTGGCTGCTCATTGACTGCTGAAAACCACAGACAGTGATAATGGGCAAATGAGATGAGTTCCTTTGTAGTCATTGTATGCTGGTGGTTGAATTAATGAATTTCTGTCAGAATTTAAATAAAAGGGATGTGTATTAGGCTTCACAAAAGAGAAATGAGGTGTTCCAGACTGGTTTTCCATTGTGGAAAAATAATTCTAAATGCAGCAACAGCACTTAGCCATAAAGTCTTCTATGCTGAAGTGTTTACCTGATAAAATTCTTAGGTGGCCTTTTAAAATAATCCTGTTTGTCTCTCATCTGAGCAGTTTTCTGGCCTGCTGTCAGAGATTCTGAAATGACATATTTGCAAAAGAAATGAGGGGATCACTTGAGATTTAAAAAGCTTCACTCTTAACTGTTAGAATATGAGTCAAAGTGCTGAATGATTTCTAATTGGTTATTCATCAGTGGTTTCATGTTGATTTAGAGCACGATTTCAAGGAGGTATTTTAATGATTTACCTTGGCTACCAGTCTGAATAACAAATCGTTCATCCAACATGCAAATTTCTAAGATTTGTTTAAAACATTGTGGCAGTGCAGTTTCCTGCCCATAAGCTGCCCATCATTTGCATCACCAGTTGTCATAGACACAGCAGCAGTGCCAGAGCAGGCTCTGGGTTCCCTTTGACCACTTTGCTGCTTCGTGCTCTGCTTCAGAATTGTCAGGTGATCACCAGTCAGCCCCATCTGTGCTTGTGCTAATCATCACCTGCACTTTCTGTGTTATACACCCCAAGGCTGAAAGATCATTTGCTGTGACCTTTTCCCTAGGCAACACAATGACTCCAAGTTATGGAGTTTCATCAGTCTCTCCTCCCTACTTATGCTGTGAGCAGTTTCTTTAAGACCATTTTGAGTCTTGATTTTATATATACAATATGTAATTAAATACATATATGTATATGTTATTTTAGATATATAAAAATGAATTATTTATTTACTCTGATTTTCTGAGGGTTTTTTATTTTAAAAATTTTTTTTTGCTAAAGTGTTGATTGAAATTAGGTAATAGTTGAGAGCTGATAACTGTTGCCTTTATTAAAGTTGTTTAGAGTTATATTTTCAAGCTATTTAGAAAGAGAACACAAAACCAGTTTATAGCATTTCTTGCAAATATTTACGTGTAATACAGTGCATTACCTTTTTTCCTCTCTGCCAATTTTGAGTATTGAAATACAAAGCTTTGAATGCATATACAAAAAACTTCAAAAAGACAATATTTCTCTCATATTTCTATTATTTTTTTCTTTTCAAATGACATAAAATTATTACTGAAATCATCAGTTTAAATGTTTATGTACTTAAGAAAAGCCTAAGTATTGTTTTACAGTGACATTATGTCGCTGCTTTGCTTAGCAAATCAAGTGAACTCTAAATGAAAAACACATATCTTCTTAAGGAAAATAAAAATACTGCTGCTATTAATTATTGATCCCATCTGTGCTCCCAAAGAGTGGAAATTTATCTAGTAAGTTTGTGAGGGAATCTTTTCAACAACCCTTTTTTCTTTTCCCAGCCTGGCAGTCCTTGCTGAAGGCATGACGTTCTTCCACCAGCCCCCTTTGGCTCCCTAGGGCAGCAGTAAGGGAAGGCTGCTTTTAGAGCCAGCCTGATCCTTGCCAGGACACCAGGGCTGCAAAATGCCTGAGACATTGCTAAACAATTTGCTCTGCCATTTGCCCCTTTCTCTTCCCAGAGAAGAGGAGAGCCTGGCTGTGCAGGCAGGGTTATCAATCAGGCACATTCTGAAACAGCCTCTTCCCCTGCGTGCTTCAATTATCTGAGCATTGCCATCTTGAGAGTCTCATAGGGTTGATTAGAGGCATTGCCACATTTAAGGTTATTTACCCACTGGTTTTAAGGTTTGAGCACGATGGAAAAGTCAGCACGTTTCCCTTTGCATGGTTGAGGAGCAGGTGCATTAGCCTTCCCTCATAAATGCTTTACTATAGCCTATGGGAAAAAATGCTACTGCTTTGATCCCTTCCTTGTGATTAGAATATGTCTGCAGTGCCTGCAAAATGGTTACTGTTCCCCACCCCCATGGGTGCTGAGCAGCCAGAATTCTGGCAGCTGATGGAGAGTTTGAAGAGCAGAAGGAGGGTTTGAAAGACACAGGCTATGTCCACTTGAAAATTTTCTAATTGTGAATGAAATTGAAATGAGAACAGGGGGTGAAAATACCAGTGATGGAGTCAGACTTTGTTAGGTTTCAATGCCATGCTGGCCTTCTTATCAAAGCTGAGGGTTACTTATATGTTTACTTTGTATTCAGCCTGGGCCTTAAGAACTCAAAATTCTTTAGCTAGGCATATTTGAGAGGTTAAATACTAAAAAAATTGGAAAAAACAAACTTCAGGTTTAAGATGCTTTCTTAGCAAACTTGCCATGCTAGGGGCTTCACCAGCCATTCCTGAATTGTGCAGTTGTTCTGTTAGGGTGTTATACCTCAAAGCTTTGTCTATTAAAGCTTTTCCTTCAGCAGTGGATCTAAATACTCTGCACCTACAACTGCAAAGGTCTCCAGGATTTTCCCTTACCATTCAACCTATGCTTTCAGTCCCTCCTTTGCTACCACAAAACCTGAAGTCTTTCTCCTTTCAGGCTTCATGTCCTTGCAGACACAAACATTTCCCCAAAACATTTCCAGTTTCAATACACCATCTAATCCGACTCATTTGTCCCCTCCCTCCTCCCACACCCATTCATGACACACAACTTCTCTTCTCAGCCCCCCTGTCCCCTGAAAATTTTAAGCTCTACAAGCAAGGTACCTGAGCCATGGCATGCTTGCTCAGATGAACAAGCTTGGGAGGAACAGACAGAATGACTCAGAACACAGCCAGTTTCACAGGAGAGCACTTATTTCTTTGTGTCAGGACCCAGCTCCATTCTCAATTTGGTGGAAAATGCCTGAATGTTTCTGTGTTAGTGGAGGGGCCATGTAAGGGTGAGAAGGTGGGAGATGCATAATATGAGCATGTGTATTATACTTCTTGTACAAATCAAAGACAACTTCCAAATCAAACACTTACATGACAGATTTACGAACTTTTTTCTTGGAAGAGAAGGAAAAAATATTGCTCTGTTTGAAAGATCTAAGTCTGTTTGCAGTGTGTTGAGTGGTGGATAACATTTCAGGAGATTATGTCCAATGAGCAATTATGGCAAACAAACACACAAGGACCAGTGTGAGCACCCTCTGCAGGTGCTCCTTCTAGGAGGAGTGATGAAAGGGAAAGGGAATGCTCAGCTTTCACAGATTTGTTTTCTGATTCTGGCCTCTGCATATCTTTGTGGTTTTCAGTTGATGAAGCAAGCTGAGTACACGTCCTATGTATTAATCCATAGACAGCCCCTATGACTGCATGCCTGTTTCCTCAAGAAATCATGTTAAAAAAAATTGACTGCTTGGTATAATATTTTACTGTGAAATAATCTCCTGTCCTCATTTTAGACCCTCCCTTACCTCCCATGAGTGGTGGTGGTGGTGGTGGGTACCAGTTCTTCCTAGCAAAATGCTTAAGCAGATTTTTAACAAAAAGCTTGAAAGCAGCAGCATCAATGGCTCAACTCCCTTCTCATCCTCCCCAAAGATTGGACTGCCCAATCCTGCTATTCCTAGTCCCACCTGCTTTATAGACAAGGAGAAAGCTCACCCAATTTAGGACTTTGTTCTGTGCTGCTGAAATCACTAAAGCTTCTTGTTCCTGCCTTAGGAAGGATGAGCTCCTCTCTTCTCTCTGCCCCATGGATATCTAGTGATAAGAAGAAATGAGTTAGGAGCAGGAGAGAGAAAAATTAAGCAGATGAAAAAGCTCACCTACTGAGCCTAAATCACTGAATTTTTATTCTGAAACCTTCCTAACATGCTAGACAGGCTCACTAATACTTTCCACTTCGGTTACATCCAGAAATCTTGAGAGGAGATAGAAACTCACACTAATCTTTTGCCTTGCTACACTTGATTCTGCAAGATATGTGCAGAGACCAAGGAAAAGAAGAAAATCAAAGATTTGGCAAAGTTCATACTGAGACTCTGTAGGAGAATGAAAATATTTCTCAGGATCTGCATGCAGCTCTAGTTTCTGTGTCTCATCTACAAGATCTTCATCTCACATGTTCTTGTTCATAACTTGTGATTCTAACGTGAGTAGGAAAGATAAATGCTCTCTTCTGTCGCTAACAGACTAAAAGTAAACACAATAAAAATCTAGCAATTGACAAAAAGTACAGACAAATTCTTCTTCCAAAGGAAGACAAATATTGCAGAGAAAATAGTGTCTCTGCCTTCCCTCTTTTTAAAAAGTAATCTTCATATGAAAGGCATATTCCTCTCCCCATATTGTATTCGTCTCTGTATGCACTGACATTTCAGAATATTCATTCTGGAAATAGTTTTGTTACCATTTCAGCTGAAGGAAAGGGGTATAATTTAAAAACATTTTAAGGAATTACTATCCAGCTGTGTTTTTAGTTAATTTTCAGGAAAAAAGAGATTATGTTTATGTGTAGAAGTCTTTATATAATTAATGTTAATTTGCACATTAATGAAGATTATTAGCAAAGCATTGTAGTTTTGTTCCTGCTGATTTTGACAGATGAGTTGAACAACATTCTGCTGTAATCAATGTAACATAATTTGTCCCTATTTTTTCTAAGCATTAACAACTATTTTAGTAAAGGGTTTTTATTGAAGCCAAGGCATGATGAGAGGCTCTTAAGTGGGCTTTCTCTGTCAAATAGCTCAATGTATGTTATTTTATGTAAAATAACATGACTCACTACTAATGAGCCACTGTGAAAAATGACAGACATCTTTTTGGCCAGAAAGAAGTTCACAGCAAAATATTCAGTTGGGCTTACTTGCTATTCATGGGTTCACACCTTCAATATCTCTCCTATTGTCTACATTAGGATGATAATACTAAGGGTAGAGTCCTTCTGCTGCCGTGCCCCAGAAATCAGCTGTTGTGGTTAGCACTAATGAGAAACAGCTTAGACGAGTGTCACACAGCTGTTGTACATACAGCTGTTTGCAGCCCAAGGGGCTGCTCCTCCTGGGAGAAGAGCACAGGCACGTGCATGTAAAAAGCTGGTAGGGAAGAAGGGGGTGGCACTGTCTATCTCAGACCCCTCCTGCAAGTTTTTCTGCTCTGCATGCACTGCACTCCTAGACAGATCTCACTGACACTGAGCCACAAATTTGTACTGTCCATGCAGACCAGGGAAACAGCTTTCTTAGGAGATTCTCCCTGTTCATATAAATCTTTCATTGCCATTAACTTTTTTCCCTTTTTCTTTTTTCCTCTCAGCTATCCTTAACCACTAGCTCATTCTTGGTAAAATTTTTGTTTACTGTGGACAGTTTTTGGAAGTCTTCCATGTTTTTGAGCTTTGAGCCTCTAGCAATTCTTCTTTGGAGAGGCTGCATAATTCCTAGGGCTAAGATATATAGGATTGTCACCATTTCCAAGCATGCTGCTGATACACATTAGATGTGTCATATAAATATATAATTCTGATTCTGCATGCTCAAACAGGCCACCAAATTGGCTACAGGAGACAGAGATGCTTGCTCAGGAATATCATACATTTCCAGATGGAATAAATCATGTTCACCTCAGTGATGGTGCAGGTGCTGAATGAATTGTGTGTTACTTGGTTTACCAAATAACATCTGCCTGTTTTACTGATTTGTGCCCTTGAGCAGCCAGCCCATGTAAGTTAATATGGGGGAGCCATTCCCTTCTGGGCAGCAACAGCAGTGTTTGCTAAGTTCCAAACAGTCAAAAAATGCACAATTGTCTTGGTAATAGTAGTAGACTGAAGCTACTTGTATCATTGAGATATTTGCTTGGATAGTGTACAGCTGACACAATTCCAAGAGCCTTTTTTGTCTACAGTGTCTGCTTTTATTGGTGAGGAATAATGGATCTAGGTCTGATCCAGAGCAGCAGATAAGTGCAAAAAAAAAAAAAATACCTAGACAAGTTTGGTCTGAAAACCATTAGAGGCCAGGACTCATAAGACCATTGCATTGATTAATTTCAGGTAGAACCACAGTGAAAAGAAATCTTTAATCGGGGATATAGTATCTTTAGAGAACTTGGCACAGTTTTCTTTTGCCATTTGTGTTCTGCATAGATTGGGTATGATGGTACAAGTCTACCTTACTTTGTTACAGTATTATATTTCAGTTAGTACTAATTAACTGCAAGCCAACCAAAAAAAAAAAAACCTTGAACCACCATCTTTTTGAAACACACATGCTGGAAAATGACTCTCTGCTTTAATTCGCAGGAGGAAACCGAGTGTCCTTCATCTCTCTCCGTTATCAAAGAGATGACACCAGGTGAAACTATAGAGGATGATTTCTTCCTACCTGATGATCTCTCTTCTGATGAAGAATATTATATCGAAGAAAGCAAAGCAACCAAGTTCAAGAAATCAGGCATGAGGCGCATTGATGACATCAAAAAGGCATTTTCAAGGGAAAATATCCAAAAGACAAGACAAAATTTTGGCAAGAAGGTAAACAGGCTTCAAACTAGAATAGTAACCCCTGAGAGGAGAGAGAGGATCAGGCAGTCAGGAGAGAGACTGAGACAATCTGGAATAAGGATCAAGAAAACCATTTCACAAGCTGCTCCAACAAAGGAGACATTCAAGATCCATAAAAAAAGTAAAGAGCGAACAGGAGCCGAAGGTCAGGAGGGGATCCAGGAAGCCGGTGTACACATCGCCTCTGAGCTCCCAGCAGCAGAGCCCTTCACCGAAGAAATCTCTTACACAGAAGTGATCACTAAGGTAAAGAAAGACAAGAATAGTGCAACAAAAGGTGCTTCCCAGTCAACTGAAATAGGGGTGACCATCCCAGAAGTTGTCCTTAAGCAGGAAAGAAAAGAAGGAGGAGGAGGAGGAGGTGACGATGACGTCCCTTTGCTAGACTTAAAGCAATCAGTATAAGGAGTCAATGAGCACACACCCCATACTGTCCTCACTGAGCAAGAGAGAACACAGTATGTACTCACTCAGCTTTAGAAAAATGTGTGAATTTGTGTTCTATCACAAACCCGTGTTGGTGTTGTTCTGCCATCCACATAGATGTCTGTAGTGTTGTCTTCCTGACAAAAGTCAAGCCATGCAAAGTGAATGAAGGGGCTCCCCCTGTGTCTCGGCGTGTGCCGATAGCCATCGTTAACCCCAATGGAACTCACAGTGTCAAAGGGAGATGGGAATCTGCTGCATTTCCAAGATTGATTTAGCAGTCACTTTACAGCCTACTCATTCTCATCGTTTCATGTGCAACAGTATAAAATTTATTTCCATTATGTTATACCAACTCATCTAATCAGAAAACAATAACAAAGCTATTACTTCATATTAGCAAAAGGAAGAAATATGGAAAATGTCATTTCGCTGTGCAAATATTATCACTTAAGGACCCTCACAGAAAAAAAAAGCAGGAAGAGCAAATTCCTGCTTTACCCATGGTATGAAAAAATATGGCAGGAATTATAGGGTTTTGAGTAAATTGTGTTTTTCTTAGTAGAAAAGAGAAACTCCTGAAATGACTAGAGGTTATTTCCAGACTTCTGGAATAGGAAGGTTCATTGTAAGTAAGCAATGTGTTTTGTGCATTTATGGAGTAAGAATAAAAAAGAAGACACATTAAAAATGGAATAGCAGAAGGAAAAAGGAAGGAGGTATCGTACTCATGTTTTGGAAAGAGGAGATTGTGAAGAAGGCAATTATATGAAGCAGTAAAAGTGGAATAAGATGAATGCATAGGTTCTGGATAAATTGAGAGAAAAATTAGAATACTATAACTACATTTTCCTTGAGAGTTTTTAGAAAATTATTCTTTACAGAGGATCATAGGTTTTATGAATATAACTGACCAGACAAGGGAATTGTTTTGTTTTCCATTCTCTGTGTTTTTTCTGAGCTTCACTGCAATTAAAATCTATCCTACAAAGTCACAGATGTACAGGGCCAATCCATAATCCAATTCTTTTTTTCCTATCATCCTCATTATTGACCAGTCACAGCCTCAGGGATTATGAGACAGACACCCTTTGGACTATGGAATGCTGTTTATTTGCAACTCTCAGGAGCCAGTGCCCTGACATCAGATATGTTTGTAAACATGACTGCTACAGTGACATGGGTGCAGGACTGTATTGCTCTCTTCATTCTTAAATGGAGTTGCCTTCAAAGCACTTATCTAAAGCAATGTTAATCATTTACTATCTGTGTGAAACTTGTACAATATTGCCAAAAGCTGTATGATTGTATTTAATATCTCGGGTTCATTTTAACAGAAAAGCATAACTTGGTTATCTATATACATTGTTTGAAGACTTCCAGCTAATTGTTAATCTATCATTGAAATATAATTAGTTTGATTTCAAGTATTCTGCCTGCCAGTTGTTTCATTTAGATTGGTGTACATCCCACTTGAAGTGAAACAGCTTTAGCAATAGTGACTAGGGAACACTGGTTGGGGAAGGTCAATGTTTTACTGTATCAGTGGCATTTCAAATCAAATTAATGTTGTCAGATTGGGAGCAGCAACTCCACTGAGTGGAAGAGCAAGAGAAGGAGATGGGGAAAGGAACACATTTCTGTCAATAGTAAATTGTTCATCTCCACTCTATTCTAATCACATACAAAAAGAAAAGAGCATTTGCTTGTAGGATATGCTGAAGGTTTTGTTTAGGGTTCTTTACTGGTGATAAGAAGCCTTCTTGGAGCAAAGTCACTTTATGTTTGTCAGTTCTGTATAAAATTCTAGCTATCTTCAGTGAAATACTGTATGATTTTTCTGGTTCTTCAGTCATATGGCCTGCATTCTGTTTGCAAGATTTGACATTTTTCTAAACTGATAAAGAGGGTTTAGTTATTGAAATGAAAATTTTGATGTTCAAATAAGCTATTTCTTTGCATTTTTATACAGCAGAACACTATGTGATATAACATCATTGCTTACAGATTTTCTTCATATAGCATTTAATTTTCTCATTTTGCTTGATAAAGAAGTGATGCAGTTTCTATGGAGCATATCATGTAGCTCCAGATATAACATCTATCAAATATTTGTTTTTTTATGTTTACTTTTAGCTTCAATTGGTCAAAGCATGATTTATTTCATAGCAAGTAGTGAGTTCTTCAGTTGTGCAAAGTATTTCAATGCACATTTTTTATTTTAAATTACTATCACTGTTAGTGACCTGACTTTTACATGTACCAAGAGATCAAAGTTAAATTATTTCATATCCCCTCATAAAGGTAGGGGAGGGGGAAAGCCCTATGGTTTGCAACCTCAGTTTCTGTGGAACAGCACAGACCTTTGCTGCCGAAGTCTCCCCCATCTTTTTCATAATTTCCAAGATCAATGATCATGAAGCCAAATCCTTCAGCCTTCTCAGAAAAAAAAAAATCTCAATGAAATTGGTTGATGTACAACTGCACTGCAGGGAAGTCTGGTGTATTTTTTTGGAACAGTTGGTTTCACTTGAAACGATAATCTTGCCGGCACTGTTGCTCCTAGCTAAATGGAAAAAAGGGACCCTGTCCCTGTCTGCTCTGTCTTCCAAGAAGAAAGCTGGCACTCTGTACTTCGTTGTGGGTGTGAGTGTGAGTATCAAACCTCCTCATGGAATAAACCTCGCAGTTGCTAACTGCAGAGTAAAACTGGCTGTGCAAAGGGATGAACTTCTTTTTTAGACACTTGCTATACAAAAATTAAAAGTGTTTACAAGGAGAAAAAATACTAACAAAGTCCTGACTGCAAGTCCTTCTTTCATAACATCCAACAATAATTTCTTTTGCTTTGAATTTGTGCTAATGAAAGAAGCCAAACACATATTCTGCCAATAGCCATTTGTCCATTAAAAAAAATATCACTCATCCTTCAGTTACAGGGTAGACAGCAGTCTTGGTTAACACGAAAGTACTTCAACCATTCCAGGTGAAGTATGGGCTGTGTGTCGTCTTCCTTTTTTAAACTAAACTGATGCAAAATACAGAACAAAAAGCAGTTAAGAGGTTTGAGTGTGCAGGATTCAGGCACTATTGCAAACAGAGTGAGTACTAATAGAGCAAAATTGGTGTTCAGATGTGTTTACTCTGTGAAAACTTTAAAACCTTACCTTCTGCTAATAATGGGGCGTGTGCACACCTTCCTTACAAGTGGATATAGGTGTAGAAATGAGTTAATAGGTGCAAAAGGTACTTGTGCAAAGATAAACACTTCTGTTTCTACGATTGTTTGCTTTAAAAAGTGACTGTTCAAGTAAATGGTTGCAGCCATTAGTAAAACCACCCAGCAAGTTTAGAAATGCAAAATCAAAGGAACTGTATATTGAAATATATGCAGATAAACATAAAACTTTACCATGCATTTAATTATCTTGTCATTACAGCTTTAATAATGCTATGGATGATGAGATTTTAACCACTAAGTTGAATTTAAAATAATTATATTATGAAAAATTATTGTATTAAAAAGAAAGATAACATCTCCAAAAGAACCACCAAAAGATGTCAGAACAGTTGTCACTATCATAAGCACTTTTTTCTGTAATGCTTCCATTGTGAGCAAGTTAGTTGATTATATTCTCGCTTGCTTTATAAGAGTTGCCAAATTTACACCTGCAGCTGTTTTCCCTCTGATATTCCCAGGGTAAATAAATGTAGTATTTTTGCTGTGAACAGAGTAATTTATGTGCTACTAACATAATCTCTGTGTATCACCTGCCAATTCCCACCCCGCTGTGAGAAGGCAGCCGCCACTTTGACAATAACAATGCAACACTGCTACAGTTTAATCCTACTTGGTGGTTCTTTCTTCCATAGCCGTCCGTCCTTACTTCGAACTGCAGAGCAGTGCAACGCCCCTCAAAGTCCAGTGATCAGGGTTCTGCACTGTTCTCAGATGCAAAGAGAAGATGTAGGTCAGGTCTGTTCTCTGAGGCTTTCTGTAGACAGGGCAGCAGTACACATTTCCATGTTGCCTCCTCGCGTCGCTTGGCGCTGTTGTGCTCACCGCATACACGTGGACCACGGGAAGGCTAGTGAACAGCACCTGAGAAGGTAAAAGATACACAGGGCTCAGCAGAACAGAAGCAGGACAGGGTGCCTGAATTCTAGAACTAGAACTAGAACTAGATTCAGTGATGGCCTTCAGCAAAAGCACCTCAGCAGAGTACATGTGAGAGTACACTCACTACTACACTCACTACTAAGTCCTACACTCACTAATATCTTGACACTAACTTTAAGCCAATGGCAGCTCAGGGACAACAGCCATCAGGAAGCCTGTTGGAAGGAAAGGAGAGCAGAAAAGTAGAAACATGGAAACCCACATGCTGTGGAGGTAGATGGAAAAATTTCAGGGTGGTTCTAGGAGACACAACAACCATTGCCTTTTTTCCCTTACTTTGCCCCTTTCACTGGTGTTTCCCATTCTTTCCCCACCTCTTTTTTCCTGAATGTCAGGACTAGAGCTACAAAAACCAAGCTGCAAACCTCTATACTGCTGACAGTGGAGCTTCTAACATCCAACGTGCTTCTTGGGCATTTACCAAACTTGATCACCTCAGGTCCTCCACCAAGATAAAGTATTCATTGTCAGGGGATAAAACAGACCCAGAGCCAAGAGCAACATGGAACTCTGCTGAACACTCCAGAGCACATGAGTAAAACTCCATGTTTGAAGGGGTCTTTTGACAAACCAGGCAACAGAAGTTACAGCTGGCAAGGTTTAGTTTGGAAAATTTTCTCTCAGTCAGACACAGAAGTGTTTTACCCATGGACAGGAATTACCTCAATTCCAATTCCAGGACAGTTAGCACTGGCTTGGAAAAAGTGTACCAGTGCAAACAATGACAACTTTCCCTGGACCTTGACTACAGTATCCAAACATTACTCCATAGCTAGATTTTAAATCTGCTTAGTCACATCACTAAAATATAACTCAATGCATGGATAACTGAGCATAAGACCAGAACTAATACTCTGCCTCATATTAAAGCACAAACACTGGGGATTTCTAGTCAACCAAACAATGACCTCCATATCAAACCTAGCCCAGGGCTTTGGAAGCTTTGATAAGGTCCCCCTTGGTCAGTCAAAAGAAGACTGGCTATGGGGTGCACTATTTTATTCAAACATAACTGTGCTGCTAGGGCCCCTGAAGCCAAGAAGCCCAGCATCTGGTCTGCTATAGTGCTATGCATCCTAAATTCATTTTCTGACAGAAGTATTTTTGTTCACTTCTGGCAGGTAAAGAGTCTGTCCTCTTCCCAGCACCGCTAGTGTTGGTTGCCCTCTTAAAACCTGTTGTGAAACCACCGCTGCAGGCACTCAGCATTCTTCCTGGCTTTCCCAGAGCACATGCAATATGCCCCAGCCTGCTACACTGACTCAGTCCTCACCTTTGGTGCTGACTCGATCAGCTTGCTGTTCCTGCGGTCCCAGCCGGCCCCTTCGAGGAACAGGCTGTGTATGTAAACCCCACCAAGGTCAGCAGGAGGAGGGCCAACAACATCTTCTTTCATCATCTTGGTCACTTCACTGCATAAAACAACACTGTCCAGCTCCCACCCTTTGGCTAAATTCATGCGTGTTGTCTCTTGCCTCATGGCTGTTAGGAATCCCTAAGGAGACACGCAGGAATATGGCAGAGAGGAGTTTTTTAAAGCCTTGAATTTAAACCATTTACAACTTTTTTTTTTTTCCTATGTAAGTGACACCAGCTGTATTAAAGCCCATCCCACAGAATTTCATGTGCATATAAACTAAATTCGGTAGTGTAAATCCAGTACCATGCGTCCATACATGACTGGTGTGCACATGTTGGTGCTAAGCAGCCCCCAAGTTAGCTTCACAATATATCAGAAGTGTCTGTATAATTCACCTCTCATGCCTTTTTTTACAACCAACCAGATGGAGAGAGGTATATAATGTGATTATATACCAGATTAATGTGTTTTGAGAGATTCCAAACACAGGTGATTTCTCATTTCTCTAACACTGGCTATATTATTCATCTTTTCTTATACTAATGTTTAAGAAATGCTTTTCAGTCAACAAATAAGCCTTTACAGAACACCAAGGAAGTAACAGCTGGAATCATGCCATTAAATACTGAAATGCCTTTGACACTTTGCTCAGTGAAGTCTTTACACACTACAATAACATAGTGTTTTAGACAACAGCAAGATAAACCCAGAGCACTCCAGCAGCACAGAATAAAACTAACTCTCTGTTCTAGAGAGCTACAATCTCATGGCATTTGTATAAGCTATCAAAAGACAAGCCAGGCTGAAAATGTTAGTTAGCTTCCCTGATACAGCTGTCCATGGGAAAGCACAATTCAGTATGTGGGAAGTGCCTTAGTCCTTAGAGATGGGAGGGTAGACTCCTTTGCTGTTCCAGTGGTCATGTTGTAGATGTGGAAACCCATTTGTGTAGTGAGGAGGTGAACAAATAAAACAAAAAATTGAATATGCAGGAGCAATGGAAAGGACACCTAGGAAAGAGCAAGTTTCTCGACATATTTCAGAACAGGGAACTAAAGCCTCTGGAGACAGAGAAGGGGGCATAGAGAGCCACATGAGGAACAAAGAGAGGTGGGAATCGGTGAGCCAACAGCACAGCAAGGAAGAAATCAAGATGGGAAGGAGGGAATTGAATGAGGGAATTGAAAAAGTTTTTTCTTCAGTATGCACAGAGCGGGATGCTCCGTTGAGCTAACCATTAGGGTCAAATGAATGGAAAGAAGTCAGATGTGGGAAAATCCACAAATTGTCTACTGAATGCAGGGGCCAGTCTCTGGCTGATAGCACTGGAGTGCTCCAAGCACTTGGTAGCCATGCAATGCCCTTCAAGTTGTGAGAACATGAGATGACTTTCAGGAACCCAGATGTTTCTGTTAATTCACACTGGTTGCTTCTCATTAATATAATCCCAGAGACCCCAGGACAAGTGTTTTAAAGAGGCTTTGTGATAGCACAGATAATGGTAATTGCGTTCAAAGTGGTTGAGAACTCCAGTGTATTGCTGAGGGAGACGTGATTAAAGGCCAAATTCTTCTATCAGAAATGCCATTAAAGGAAAGCAGAATCGCTGCAGTAATTTGTGGAATTTTAATTTGTAGAAACATGCTAGAACCAATAGTTTAAAATACATGAAGTGTTCACTGCTGTAAGGCCCCAGAGGGCTACTGGATCCCAGATAAACTGAAATATTAAAGAAAGAAGACCCTGAAGAGGACAGAGCCATGACTGTATAAAGGGAATCAATTCAAAGGCACCATGGAAACACTGGAATAAAAGTAAGCTCCAAGCTGTGAGTTGTCTCCAGGGATAAGGTTTAGATAGCAGATTATTCCTAGAGATTGCAGGACCTATACACTTTCTGCAGTGGGACTTTTCATGCTTATCTGCTCATTTGAATGAATCCTAGACACATTTGAAGACTGCAGCTGTGAGCTGGAGGCCCAGCTGGGTGTTCCAGAGTGGGTGAATGGCGCAACAAAGAGCAAGACAGAATCAAGTGGCTTGAGGTGCCACTGTACATCTGAGGCTCTGGTTCATCCCAAAATCCTCTGTCAGGGACATAATGCACCAGTTGCCATGGCATTTGTTTCAGTTTCTGGCAATCCTTTCTTTTTTTGTTTTGTTTTGGTTGGTTGGTTAGCTTTTTGGTATTTTTCTTGTACATGTGTGTTTGCCTTTTCCTCAATTTCTCCTTGTCCAGCTCACTGAAGCCTGCAAAAGCTTTGCCCCTTGGCCTTTTAACAACTCATGTGAACTAACTCTGAACCTTCTAGTGAGGGAAAGCAGATACACATGGAAATCAGTTAAGTCTATTGCTCTCAGAATCATATTCTCTCCTTTCTCTTACTTTGGAGGTTCCTTGTTTGTCACTTTGCAAATACTGAGCAGATTATGGCAGATTTGCTAGAACTCTGAGGAATGGATTTGCGGACACTGAGGAATGGAGGCATTCTACTTCATATTCTGATTAGTATTCACATTACTTTGGGGTCATAGGGGCATAGAAGTAGGTTGAGGTGTCATTATGCTTAGTACTACACAAGCAGAAACAGCTTTGCCTCACAGTGCTGAAAATCTATATATAGGACAAGTGACAGGAGCTGGATACAGAGATGCAAACAAGGAAACAATAAAACAGTGTAAGCCACTAAGTGGAAATTGGGAGGTAGAAATGAGAAACACCTAATGTCAAGTTTTTGATGAAAAAAATCCAGTAACCTCAGATTAACTTCCAGCAGGGAAGAAAATTCATGGCATTTCTTGCATTTTTCACCCCAGTTATCTTGGCCCAGTGCAGACACACATGGGGCTTCAGGTTTCTTTTGCATAGAAGTCTGAGCCAGCCCTCATTTGTATCACTAAAAATAAAGATTAACTTCTGTGAAATTACTGAATTTATCCTAGTGTATAAACAGTCCAAGAGTAGGCAGAATCTGGTCCTATATTATTTTTTATTGCCAGAATGCCTCGTTTTCCCAGTGCTATAAATCTATTTTATTGCCTCATGTTATCCGTGGCATTTATCCATTGACTGTGAAGCTAACAGTGAGATACATGCAAGTAGGAAAATGACTTAGGATCTGCATTTCATCTCACAAATGAAAGGATTTTTCTGACAACATCTCAGGTATTACAAACAAACCACTAGAACTGCAGCACTAACACCTCAGCTTGTTTGAGAAGACAAAAATCAATTTTCTGAACACGTGAAATACTGATTTTAAACACAGCAGTACGGCTATTAACAAAATAATAGTTAATTAAATAGAAAATTAGTCTTTCCTCAGGTGAATTGCTTTTAGAATGAGCCACTGCCACAGCCTAGGTTACAGAAAATGGTGACTACAATAACCATCTGATTCTTAGGCTTGTGATTGTCAGCACAAATTAATTTTTTAATCTTTGCACACAATGTATTTAGGGACTTTAGGAACTAGGGGTTATGAAGTGTGTAATTTTTGTATTTCTAGAGGCTTTCTCATTTACTATGGTCTATTAAATCACAATTTGTTTGGGGACATTTTACACTGATTATTTGGCAGCTCTTTTCAGAAATCCAGCTATTTTGATCCAAAAAAATGCAGGCTGCCAACTTTGGGCTGGCAAAATTTCAGAACTGACACAATCCCCGAGCACAAAAAAGCCAGCTGAAATGTCCAGTACCAAATTTCTATCAGCTTTTGCTCATCTGTAGAGCAAAAGCAAACACCAACAAAGCCAAAAGGCTGTTAGGGTTGCATCCAGCTTGATCACTGCAAAAGTTACTTAGAAGTGTTTTAGATTGCTGCTATCAGTGTGTTGTTAGAAAACCAAGTGTGGAAGCATCATAATTTTATTAGAACTCCTACTCCTCTCTCTGCTACTTGAGAACTCTTTACTCAGGGGTTCTGTGAGCCCCCTTCCATGCTATAAAGTTGTACCAGCAGACAGCTGACACACACACAGGTTAGATGATAGATGGATATTTCCCAGCAGTAGTCCTAGAGAGTATAAGCCACTGTTGTTTTCTCTATTCTAGGCAGCTATTTAAGCCAGCTTTTGCATTGCTAACAAGTACTGAGATTAAAATAGATCTTTGAAATAGCTCTTTCCTAAGGCTTCATAGAAACCTGTTGGCTGGATACTCTCACAATGACTCATTACCACAACTCATACTTCCCACAAACATCTGTGCATCATAAAAAGCTTTAATGAATGTGGATAGCTCCACAAAGAAACTACACATCATCTAGGTATGTATACTTTACTTCTTTTAACTCTGCTCTCAGCTGTTCCCTTTTTGTGTTTCATTTCATGCCAGGTTTTTATTTTAGATAGTGCAGATGAGAGGTTGTATTTTTTATATGTCTCTGCAGACCCTGTCTGGCACAATTCTGGGGTGGTATGAATAACAAACCTTCCATTAAAAGGAACTGATTTGCAAGGATTGAGAACCAAGTCCAAATCTCTTCTTCCTATGTCAAGGTTCTGGAACTTATCTTGTTTTGTACTCAGAGGGATTTTCATGCAATAAATAAAAAAGAGATTACTGTAGAAGAAGAGGTAAAAAAATTAAGTTGAAATGCAAAAGCATTTACTTACCCAATTTCCTCACTATAATTAAAGCAGCCAAAAGATGTATTTCATTATTTCAGGAGCAATATTTTGTTCTAGCAAAAATTTCTTCAGTAGATACCAAAGACGTTTTATTCTATATTTATGCTAAAAAATTAATATAGATTATACTTCAAATAGTCAATATTAAGTCAACTTGAAGTTCTCCCAAGGTCTAATTTAGCTGTTACTCAGAAGTTATGAAGGTCAACGTGGCAATCTTACCTGTGGATTAAAGAATCCTGTCATCCAGAACTGGTTTGGACGGCCATCCTGCAGCCAGCTGCTGAACTGCTGGTTTCGCTCAAGAAGCTCAGTAAACCAAAATCCTAAAGTACTTGACTCCCAGGAAATCCTAAACCACAGTTTTGGAATTCTAGCATCATAAATATTATCTAAAGCATCTTGCAATTCTTCTGACATAATTATGGTTCCTGGAAAATAAGTAAAATGTTCAGAATGAACTTTCCCCTAGCTTGCAAAGGCAATTAAAACTTCCAAATGACATTCAAAGTCTAATAAACCCTCTTTTGTTGTGCCTTAATTGCACACCTGTAGCACTGCAGTCTTATCAGTTTGCAGTTAATTTGTTCAAAATTATAAGACTTGATTCAAAGCTGAAGGTGATAAGATAAATGATATTTCTTCTGTTGTTTTGATCAGAAACAAAGATATGTTTCTTAAACAACTTCTTCTCCCTCATACACATTATTTGTATTCATTATATTCACAGTGTGTCTGGAATGTGATTAATCATTGAAAACTGTTTTATAAATTTTAATGGATCCTACATGCATGATCAATGGTAGAGATATACTGTGTAACTCATCTATATCCTAAGCATGTACTGGCTGTGATTATATTCATGAAATTCACTATTACTAATGATAACTTTGTACATTTCCATTATCAAAATTCTCAATGGGAAAGCGGAAGGTAAAATAAAGCTAAAGGCAGGATTTTTTTTTTGGCAGTGCATACTCACATATTCCACACATAGTGCTGTTCTCTCCACTGAAATGTTGGCGTTTACTAAGACAGTGATTTTTCAGTGACACTCACTCTCCCAGGTGCTAGAAGTTCCTACACCTTGTATACTCTCAATAGAGATCTGGAACACAGCCATGCCTCAGGATGACTTCTCTGTTCCAGAAACTGGTTCTATTATTCTCTTACATAAACCGGTCTGGTACCCCAACTTTGATTAAATATTCATATAAAATCAAAGTTCAATGTATCATCACACACACAGCTGCTATAATTCCCACAAGGACAGCATGAGACACCAAACAGAATTAAGTGGCTTCCACCACAGAACATGTAAAGGAAAGGGAAGTGGTCTGGGTGACTGCAAAGAAAAACTGCAATGGTCCATGCAAACATACCCATAAGGAAATGTGGCCTGCAAAAAGAAAGCATTTCAAATCCCTTCCTTCCACTGAGGTTGACAGGGCTTCAGCTGAGGGGAAGGAAAAGACCATCAAGAAACCAAACACCAGCTTAATTTTGAACAGATCATTACAACATAATCAGTCCTTATAGCAGTGTGTGCAAATTTAGTGCATTCTACAATATATAAATGGCAAATAGGCCTCAATTTCTTCTACTAGATAATGCGTGATCTGTTTCCATTTATATGCACCTCCTTTTGTGCAACAAATTATTTGAGAAAACCATTAGCTTTTACCAAACTGTAAATATTAAAAAAAACACACCTCTCCTGCATTTTCTGCAATTGCTTTGTAACCAGGCTCAGAATCACATTCTGGGTTAGCTAAGAGACTTTTATGACATAAATTATAAGCCTAAGAGAACCAACATGTAAGAAAGAAGCCACTCCATGTCTTCTCCACTTTGCTTAGAAAAATGTAGTATTACACCATTTAGAGACAGAAAAAAGTGGGGGGGAAAGTCTTGCAATGCATGTTGGTTTCAACTTCAGAGCAACTGTACCAAGAGCACAAAACAAGCGAGGAGCATTCTGGTTTAGCCCTGGGGATCGCTACCATTGAACTGAGAAAGAAAGAACTCTTTCATCTCTGGTTATTCCTTGTTTTCAGGCTGATACATTCAACTTTCTCCTTTCTTTCTCAATTCTTCTGGGCAGGCTGGAGCTTTTCAAATAGGGAGATACAACCAGTCTCTGCCCTGAAGCATTGTGAAATCCCTTGGGATGTCTGCCTGCTATGACTCAGAGCAGCTGTTGAGAATGTAAGCCAGAGTGTTCTTGAGGATGAGGTATGTTCACAGCTCAGGCCGTGCCCGTATATCTGCATAAATATTCCTAGTGAGTGGGTGTCATCCCTGGCCGTAGGCATCCAGTGCTTGAATTTCAGCACTAAATGGCATCTGTGGGCGTTGGCATGCATTTCTGCAGCCAAAATAGTGTGATAAAAATAAAAATAATTAACAAAATAAAATAATTGTCAGAAATAAAATCAGTACCATAGGAGAAAAATCATGCCATCTATCTGGACAGAAGTGATAAAGGTATTTGAAAAACTATCTTTGATAAATTGAATTAATAGTACAATGTCATAGGCTTCTCATATTTAAATTCTGGGAACCCCAGAGCACTGTACTATATGAAGAGACTGAATGTCCTATGAACTTAACATGACAGGCTCAAATGTTCTATGAATGAGACATGCCAACTGTTTATAACTTGGTTATTTTGGGGGTTATTCCATGGTATTCTCTTTCTTGAATGGAATAAAGGCCATCCAAAAATGACTGATGAAGGGTCAGATCAGTTAAAGAAAAGAAGGCATTTACATACTTTAAAAATAATATCTACTAGAACCATACTGTTTGCACAGTATTCACAGTTTGGAAATAAGGTTCCCCTTTTTGATTGCCCTACATTTGTACCATCTCCCTTTTAAAGCACATCTAAATCTTTCCTCTTGCTGAGTGGTGAATAACCCAAATAAAACTTCTCAGTTCTGAGGATAACTAGTTGTTATTGAATGATTAAAGTAAATAGTCTGGTTTTTTAAAATGATCTGGTTTTAGGGTGATTCATTCAATAGATATAATGCTTTGAATAGACTAGATGAGGAGCTTGTATTATTTCTTGGAGTTGACCATTTTCACTTTCATAGCTCCCACAAACTGAATCTGAAAACTGGAATTTGTAAAATTTGGATCTGTTTTAAATTTCACATTTATGAAAGTGTCTATCTGGACTAGGAAACTTGCATAGCTCATTTAAATGAGTAGCTAAAGTTAGGAACAAAAGAAGGATCTTAAATTCCAGCATGAACCAAAAAAAGCCTTGGTCCACTGACTGATTCTCTTCCCACAGGCACAGATGTAAATCAAAAAATAACAAGAATAATTATGTAGGACATAAATGAAATGAGAAAAAGCTACTTTCTCCATCAAGTACAATTTGCCAATAGCTGATATCATTATAATAAAATTGGAGACTAGCCCTGGAGGACAATACTTGCTAGACACTGCATCTGTTAAGCTAGCCTGAAGAGTACATGGAGAAAAAAGCTCAGTGAAAGCATCAATCCATTATTGACTGCCCCAGTTCCCAGCCCCAGAAGCTGACCTTTTCAGCCTTTATTCTCAACTTTACCTCCCAAACTACTTCTCTGCTCTTGAAGCAGTCTTACCTTACTTCCACCACCAAGCTCCAATTCCCTCTTCTTTGCTGAACGTGTTGAAAAGAAAATACCAACTTGTTTATAACTTCCTAAGTTTTCCTCTCTTTCTGCCTTATGGCAACAGCTAACACTTGCCTGTGTTTTCTCCAAAGCTTTTTTAATTTTTCCACCCAAAGGCACAAGGTATAAAAGTGAATATATGTTTTCCTATACCTAAAACTATATTTTGCAAGATTTAGTATGGTTCTGCCAGCTCTGTGACCACCACTGCTGTGCTGATAGAAGCTGACTTTGCTTCAGGCAGCTCTTTGGGTATTTTCCTCTTTCTTCACTTTCAGTAATTGGTCACTTAAGCATTTTGAGGTAATTCCCAGGAAGTTCTCAGAAGCTCACTTAAACTCCACCACGCTGTTTTAATCCTAAGGCCCCTCAAAAGTTTGTCACTTTCTTTTGCTTCAACTCTAGAACAGGAAGGGTAAAACAGGCAGCCAAGACCTGCAATGCACAACACTCTCTCCATGTTTTATTTGTAGGCTGGTATTCTCTCCAGCACCATCTAACCTTTGCCCCTGATCTGATTTCTCTTTAAAGTTTAAGTTTACAGCAGTAATTTGAAGATGAAAATCCACACATACCTCTCCAAAAAAAGTAATACTAATCACTACCCTGAGCTACAGCAATACAACAGGCAGAAAAACTCTACTCTGCAGTTTGTCCTTAATGTGCAATGTGTGTTTCTAAACAGTTGTCCTGGCCAGCATCATGGCAGGCATATGCAACACCTATTAAGGAGTTCAGAAATGATGTGCCACACTGTGAAGGACAACAGGAGGCATTCTGGCATTCTTATCAGGATGAGAATTAAATAATGGATGAGAGCTGCTGAGCCAAGAGTAACTACACCACAAGACATACTAGACTCATCCTCTTCATTCCTCAAATGATCTCCCCATTGTTACATTCCACTAATGTCTTTACTGAGTGCTCTTAATTATTTTCAAACAAAATCCTCATCCAAAAGTGATGAATTCCTTCAAGCCCCACAAACACACACACAGACACACACATATACACACACATACATACATATACACACAGTACAACTTAGTAAGGTAAGAGCCCAAGATCTTTCTATTACCATTGTTAGCAAGCCAAACTAAAACTGTGTGTTAGCAGTCTAACACCATTACAAGTCAAAATAAAACTTAGCCAGACATGGGGAATGAGTCCATACTTCTTCCTTTCATGGGAAATTACCTTTCCTGTGCACTCTGGCAAGACTAGTTTCCTGAGCTTCACTTTCTCACCATGTAGGTTAAAATAAATTACCAGCTACCTTTTTTGACTCTTTTGGGCTTCATTTATATCCCTGTTATAAGGTGCTACATACAAAGGAACAGAAATTCCTTTTGGCATCATGATACAAATGGTACTTTCAACTTCATGGTGTTCTGAGTTGGAAAAAAGTAATTCTGGAAACCCAGGGCACCAGGAATATTTCTCTATCTGCTCTGGGGTGCCCTGGTCCCCAGGGGAGCAATGACTTTGACCCTCATTCATAGAGAAAGTTTCCTAGACTTCAAGATAGACTAGAATCCACAAAAGTGTGAAATAGATTATAGAGAGTAGTGTAGGTGTATAACTTGGTGAGAAGTCTAGGTTTTGGGATTTTTTGTATGTTTTGGATGGAAGCAAGATGGAGGGAACAGGGTGTTGTCCTGGTTTTCTTCTTCATGCTTCTTCTTCCTTCTTCTTCATGGGTTTGGGTGGCAGTTTGTAATTGGGTGGAAAAGTCTGCATTGCGGCCTCTTTGGGATCAGTTATTGGGTTAAAAGGGAAAATAATCTAGGTGTCATTTCTCAATTGGATAGTTTAGTCTTAAAAGACCTTGTAACAAAAGTTTGTTAGCCATTTTGTGCCTTCTAATGAAAGGCTGCCAAACTCACAATAGTGAGACTGTTTTACTGATAAGAAATAATAAACACTTGAGTCCAAACATGAACTACTGTCTCAAGTGCCTTCAATCCAGACCCAGAGAAATTGATAAGTAGTAAATATTTATCATGGGCTTCACTCATGAGCTTGTGTAGATGACCTAAAAATCCTACACAACTCCTATAACATTTGTAGAACTACATTGCCATAGAACTGCTGTATTTTCAGGAAACATGTTATGAGGAAAGGACTTCTCTCTCCTAACCCTGTAAATACTGTACAAATAGCAGTGGGAGTTCTGTGATCATGGGGCACATATATAACATGAAAAGATTAAAAAATCCAAAGTTTCTCAGATGTTCTTCACTTGTTCATGAAGTGGGCAATTTAGGCAATTCCCAAGGATTAGTTTGAAAACACAAAGCTGTAAGGTACCAGGAACAAGAACCAAGTGGATGTACTTTTATGACCAAAGTAGAACCTAGATATAAGTAATGAGTTAAGCATTTTTTTGTTTCACAAGAAGCCCTTAAACACAATGTTAACTGGGTCAAAAAGAATAAGGATTAAAATCAAACTAAAAGCTGTGCTTATTTCCATTGCCGAGGATTCAATATCCACTTTCAGTGCTACTACAAGTATGCTCCACTTCATTCATGGAAAACACTCCCACAGAATCTCTCTTCTCACTTTCTTCACCAAGAGAAGACATCAAAATGCTTACTACTCTTATTCAATGCATGGAGAAATAAAGACAACCCCACAAAATCTCACAGACAGGCCACATTCAGACAAACTCAAACAAATTCTAAAAGGCTAAGAATAACTGGATGTGTCATTATATTTTATTGCATTTAGAGACAGTGTCTTCACTAGTAGGAGAGAGGGGCTTTGAAGTATCCACTTTACAATAAAGAGTGGGGGATTAGTATTCTGTGCCAGAGGCCTCTACATGGCCAGAGGCAAGAGGTAAGTACACAGGAACTGTACAGCTTGGATACTGCCCTACGAAGAATGGTCATCTTCTGACAGGGGCTCAAGATCTGCTGCTCATAATCCATTAAGGTGTGGCATTTTTGGTGCAAACCCCATGTCTTCTCCTTGTCTCCGAAAAGATTTTTCTGTCTGGAACGTGGCTTCTATTTAGGGCACCCAAGAGGACAACCATCACTGCTGTGTTCTGATTTATGGTGAAGCTCTGTATTATGCCAACTGTGAAATAAACTCTGGGCAATCAATAAGTAATTAAAGCAGAAGTAATGGTTGGGACATAAGTGAGAGTACAAAGTGCAGCTACAATCTAATTACTACAATTTGATCCAGAAAAAGTGTCCCTCTGGGCAGCAAAGTTTATTGGTGGAGATACAAGCTTCTGGGGCATATTTGCCAACAAACATGTTGGACACATGCTGAGCATCCTCACCCCTCCCAAAAGCTGAACTGCTTAATCTGCCCTCTGGACAGAAGGACAAAATTGTGTCCGCAAATTCCTTCTACATCCCTCATGTTCAGCTGCACATGGGCTCTCCCTGAGGAGGGCTTTACATTACCTCAAATTATTCCAAAAGCCCCTGAGGAGGGCTTTAAATTACCTCAAATTACCTCAAAAGCCCCTGAGGAGGGCTTTAAACTCCTCAAATTACCTCAAAAGCCCCTGAGGAGGGCTTTACATTACTGTGGTGAGTAACATCCAAATAACAAGGTCCATCCATTCACATCCAAACTGCAGAATCAGATATTCAGACTTCCTTTCACAACCTAAAAACACACTATATTCTTAAACACCAAATTTACTTGAAATTTTAGGTCTGATTAAAGTCGGCGTTGGGTCTTAACAGGATTGTGAAGCCAGAGCCAGATACATGAACAGGGCAGATGTCAAAAATTACATGACCTGTTCCAGCAGGCACATCAGTTTTACCTCATTGTAAAGAAAATTAAGCACCTCAGATGACCTGAGATTGCAGTTGACTCATTTTGGGAGAGAATTTAGTATGAGAGAGTTTGGGGTTTTCCCATTTGCTGAGATAGAGTGCCTAAATGTTCTTTCCATCTCCTAATTAACAGTCTACCATATGCACTGGATATAGCATGAACATGCCAGAAGCCATTAATTGTTATTGTTAACTATACATCCAATTTTGTTTTCAGAGCAATTTTTCACTATATTTAACTTGCTTGTCTGTAAGAAATTATGTTTTAGAGAATTGCATGAAAGTTACAGCATTAACTTGATTAAACATCTGGCAGAGGACTGCGCCCACTGTGGAACTGAATGTGAAGTGCAAATAAATTATGTTACTCATCCAGCCTCTGCAGAATATTATACATATTGAGAATTTAAATATATCTGTCACAATCAAGGAAAGACTAACACTTTCTTAGATGGAAAATATACCTTTTATATACTTGAAAAGTGATTCTATTCTCATATAAAAGGGAACTTTCAGCTCAGAAAGAGAGGACAATTGTTTCTTCCAGCCTGATCTTTACATATGTTATTGCAGGATATGAAAGATTATTAGCCTTGGGCACATCTTTCCTAGATTCAGATTAGAGGCATGAGGTTTCTGAAGCATGTCTTGTTGTCTTAGTGTATCACACAAATGATAGAGAAAAAGAAATCCCTTTTGATCCTTATGTAATAAAAATACAAATTAAAAAATAATGCCCCCTCATGAAAGACATTGTCAGAACACCAGTAAGACAGATTACAGTAATGCCATCAGCTGTGTCAGAAGGGACTAATTCTGAGGCGTTCTGACCTGCTCCCTGTGAGGACAGCTTGCTCTGTCAGATAATTTCTGTGTCTCTGCTAGAGAACAGCAGACTTGGGTGAGAGCTTTACCAGTGGAATCTACCCATTCCTGCTCCATTTTGATTTGTTAATTCAAAAAGTTTGGCTGAGCAACAGCACACTTTCCTTCCTGGGTTTTTCAACTCTTGCAAAAGAGGAAGCAAAATAGGAAGTGAAAACAAAAAGCAGATGGCAACATCATTATCCCGTCTTTTTCCTCACTCTTTTTCTGATCAAATTCTCCATCTGCTTCCAGTTGCCTCTACTCTTGGGGTTTTTTAACTTCATTCACCATTGCTCACTTTCAGCCAAATACTCCTGTGTCTCTGAGAGATTTAGAGTGCTGTTTCCTGCCTCCTGTGAAGCCTACATGAAGAACTCTCTCTTTTGATTGACACTGCCACTCACTTCAGCTTCCATTTAGAGACATGCCATTTGGTATAGCCAGTTCCACAAATGTGTCAAATTTCACCTTAAATTGGAGTCTTTTTCACCTTGCCTCCTGAGTTCCCTGTCTCTCAATTACTTAGCAGCAACCCTTCTACCTTGTTCTATATCACTATGTCTCAGCCTAATTTCTTAAATAACTCTGGTATACACGGCGCATGGACTTTTCCATGCAATTCCTCTGAGCTCTGGAGGATCCTAGAGAGAATCACAGAAGTGAAGTAGTGCTAAGGGACACGAACTGCAATACTGGAGAAGATGAGTGCAGAATAAATTTAGGTGGAGTGTCCTTAGAGATGCAATCAGGAGATTTTAAGGGCTAGAATTAGTGGTCATATGATAAAGACAGAGAAAAAGAGAAAAACAGTGTGAGGGAAGGAACAAAAGAGAAAGGAAGGAAACGAGAAGAAATATTTATTTAGTTATATGGTATAAGCAACTGCTAGCAATAAGCATTGCACCTTAGTTACAATGTTTGATAGCGTAGCTTACCATCAATAGCCAATTTGAGATCCGTCAGTGTAGTTCGAACTCTGGATATAACAAGTTGCATCCGGTCAATTTCTTGACGGAGAAATATGTTTATGGGCTGAAAAGCTCCCATCTTTTGAAGTTGTGCTTTCACCTAAAAAAGAATAGTGCAATGATTATAAAATCTAATCTCCTGTTTGCCATGCAATAATTTTTGAAAGCAAAAACATTTTCAGAAAAGCAACATTTTAGTAACAGATGGCCATTCAAGTCCTGTGCCAACTGTAAGATTTAGCACACTGTGACTCATTAGCTTACCAGAACGAGCTCCTCCATCATTCTAAGAAGGGAAAGTTCCCTCTTTTTGAAGGGACACAGCAGTTCCTTCTGTCCTTGTTAGGCTGCAGGGTCTTAGATCTTAAAATAAAAAAACCCACATGCTACACAAAAGCACTGTTTGATGGTAACTTATTTGTATTTCCAAATTGTGCTGGGTGAACTTTGTCACCTTTTCTTGCTCTGCTGAGCTGAAATAATGCAGCAAATGGAGTTCCACTTAACAAGAACAATGATATGTAAAAGCTGCTACTTTCAGTAGCATGTGACTTGTTCATAAGACAAGATGCTCATGGATACACTACTAGAGAGGCAAGACTGCCAGAAATAATACAGATGCCACAGAAATCTGTTACACCATTTTGCAAGTAGAAGCCTTTGGCCTTTTTAGTTTTCAAGGGCAACAGTTTCTCTCAAATTCAACAGAGAATATTTTCAAAAGGGAATCAGTTGCCTGTGTTGGTTAAGGACAAGTCATAATGACAATAGCAATAGCATTCCCTGTCTCATTTTGCATATGATGTGTACGGAATGTGCTTCAGACATGCACTGTATGTTCCATGTATATCAAAATTCACTGTGTACTACACTGCATGAGAGAGGGTTTAATGGCACCTGCAAAAATCATGGTGCCTATAGCCCACCCAGTACCAGAATTCCTGATTTTTCACACTTTCGACAGTTGTTCCTCTCTTTTAGAAAGCACCAATGGCTCATATATCTCAATATATACATTATTATAGATACTATACATTTTAAACAAATAATAAACATTACTAAAGATTTAATTATTACCATGAATAGCAAATTTCTGCAAGATTAATATCATATAGCAGATGAGTAGTTATAATCACTAGTATAAATATGCAAATGCTTTGGCAATTTCCAAATCTTAAATTTTAACTCCAAGCCCAGTAAAATACTCTTTCTCAACTTTTTATGCTATTCTCCTTGGGAGACAGCTATCAGCAAGGTTATTCATCATATTTTAATCACAAGGACCCATGGGTTTGTCAGACAGAATGTCCAAGAAATAGGTGCCAGCCAATTATGCTAATGCTTTGCAGTGTGACAGTACATTTTACAGACTGAGTTAATGCGTCCTGCCTGTGAAAGAGAAAAAAATACTTAAACCAGCTATCATAGACTAGAGCTGAGGCAGTAAAGTTTTTGGATGATCCACACAGTGAAGTATTCTGATTATTTCATACAAAATCCAGGGAAAACTTCTGCTTTCTGAAAAATTCACAGGAATTGGTAATTCTGCTTCTTGAAAAAAAGTAAAAACATTTATTTTTTTCAGAATACTTAGAAGTCTAGTGCACGCCAATAATAAGAAAGGAATTATACAGAATATAGTCTAAGTATTTTATCCCTTATATAAGAAACACACTTCTTATTTCTAGTCTACAAATCATGTGTTCCTTTTGGGGATCATTTAGAGGAAGAATTCTCCCACTTGAGGAAAAATTGTATGGAAGATGTTATTAAAGGGGTTATATTCAAAAATATTAATAGTTATGACTCTACAAAAAGGACATGAAATAAAGATTCTAAATATTACAGTGCTGATAATTTTACAATTTACCTAGTGAATTCTCAGAACTAACGCAATCTTCTGGTTTACTTTCATGTACCTACAAAATACCTATAATATTTTGAATAAGGTAGGCAACCAATAAAGCAGAAATTTGCTTGTCAAACCTAAATATGCTCAGAAGACTCAGTCTGGAGCACCAAGCACAACCAGGTATTAAAACTGAAAAAAGAATTCCATACTTCTTACTTTATTGTATACAAATCAATCCTGATCTATGGTGAGATTTACTTTTTACTCTCACTTTATGGTGAGAGTATAACACAGTGCATTTCTTGGAAATCTTGCTGCTAAGATTAATTTCAAATACAAGCAATGAAGTATGATTAACTAGTTTTTTATTAGAATTCTTCTTATCAAGCAATCAGATGATTTACATCCAGGGCTGTATTCATTATGACATAAAGATATGGATACCGACTCTCAGAAAAAAACCTTCAAAAGATTAAACTCATTAACCAAAATAGCTTTTCTGAGATTAGTATACTAATTCCATAAATCCCACTTAGAACATCCCCTTTTCATTATGCAAACAGCTATCATCCAACATAAAACAATGTGATTTAAGAAAGGAGCTACAAAAATCATAATCTCAATAGCTTTGTCTATATAATTTTGCAATGCATATCTCTACTGTCAGATTCCTTTATGCATATTTCTTAACTGTCCTTAGGTCACCAGTTTCTTTGTCAGCACATACTTTATAGGACTATCAGTAGAAAAGTAGTCGCTGAACTCATGCCATGATCATTGATCAAGTTGCTGTAGTAGGGACTGCCTAGGGTTTTCAGTAAATGCTATTTTTTAAAATCAGACTTAGTTACTTGCTACGTTCTTTGTCAGCAGAAATGGGAAGTCCATCACTCTGTAGATGGATAAGCCAAAGCTCTTTTCAAGGAATGTCAAGGACCCCTTCCTTGCTGCACATAAGGAAGCAGACAGCAAAATACATAGAAAATAGGAGCTCTAGAGATAGATGACCACCATATCTGATAGTGTTGATAAGTACACACATTACAGAATAATTTATGTCAGTGTTTCACTTCAGACCCTGAATTATTTTTTTAAATTTTATTTTTGTTTTGTTTTTTTTTTTTGGTAGCAAAACCCCTGCACTGAAAACTAGATTCCAGGCACACAAAGGTCTTAGCTTCAAATTAAGCTAATCCAAAAAGTCTGCTTCAGGGACTCTAAGGTACTTCAATTACTAATGGGTTCAGCCTAAAGGCCCAGACTAGAGTTAGACCAAGGCAAATTCCCCAGCAAAACATCTAATGAAGCCTGGGGTTCTCAGAAAAATTCCTATTTCCATGCAGTGCTTGCTAATGTAGCCATAGCCTTAGAGGAATTACAGTTAATCAATACTACAAATAATATTTGAGGAAAAAAACTGCTGCTTGTTATTCCCTAGAATGCTGTTTTTCAAGATGCAAGGATCATTTTCATTGGAAATATGTCTGTGTGACAGGCTGACATTTATTCTTGCACCTGTCTTCACTCACATGGACTGACTGGACCTAATCATTTGACCACTAATCTCTCTGTAACCTGCAAGGCGAGACCCAGAAGCAAAAAGGTTCATAAAAGCAGAATTCTTAGAGAAAAATGAGGACAGTTTCAGGTCAGGAGGAAGGTTTATTTTGCTTTTCCACCACCTGTGTCAAACCACAGGCTGAGAAAGCATGCAAAGGTGACTAGTTTTGTTTCTACTCTTTTGGGTAAGTTACTTAACTGATGAGAAGCATTACAAGAACACAACAATAGAAGCAGCAGACATAATGGGGTAAAATTGTTGCCCTGATTTGAAAGTTGTTGAGACTGAAGTCATTGCTGAAGGCTAATAATTGAGAAATGAAGGCCTCTCTGTGACAGCCTGAAATTTCCCTGGATTCACAATGTATCAAGAGAAAATACAATCCAGAGCTCTGAATGTCAGCAAATAATTGGTTTTGGTACCATCTGTCCCTAACCCAGTCTGCTGGGGTTGTAGCTCTGTGCAAATTCACTCCACATTTTCTAAAGGGAGCCACAAGAACTGATCAAAGGTAGCACAAGCACCTGCCACTTTCCCTGAAGAGAATTTGCTTTTAATTACCTTCATTGTTTCCAAAAAATTTTGCTCCTTTTCTCCACTGATAGTATCTTTGTACCTATGTTTTCAAAGACTAACTAACACATCATGGCATTACTGGAGCACAATATTATTCTAAAAGCAAACCCAAGCTGCACTGCTAGGACTAATGAATGTTTCTCTTTTTACTGATCTCTTCCAATAAGGAAAATGCATATAAACTCTTTTTCTAGACACACTCCCTCAGTCTTTTCAGTTTAGGATATTTGTTTTATTTGTTTCGGATTTATTAAACTGATTAGTATGTAACAATCTCCTGAATGACCAAATGTTGACTTAAATTGACAAACAACAGAACCCATCTCGTTCTCTTTTTTTTTCCTCAGACATTGCAGGAAGTAATTACATAATCCATTTCACTCCTTTTGCTTCCAAGCATAATTTCATTTGCCATTTTGTAGCATCTGCCAAACTGTTGCTTCTTTCCTCAGAGAATACCTAAACTCTCCCTTCTTTTCTGCTCTGACTGATGAAATTCTTGGTTATACATTAGTGAGCATGATATTATTTTTCTATATTTGTATTTTAATCATTTGGGCTTGGGGCTTTTATCTGTTTATGCAAACTTGCATTTAAAAATTTAGCTTTCTTTACAGATCACTCCAGCCATATCCATGCTTTCTAAAAGGTTCCAGAATAATTGAATGACACTTCAAATGAGATATACATCTGATATAGATTTTTTTGGTTATTGTGTAGATGTGGCCACACTTGTGGCACATAAGCAACACATAAGACGTGGAACTGGGCACTAATGGAAGAAAAGGGAAATTTCCGTACAACAAGGAAAGAATTTGGAAAGACCAAATCAAGTTCTAAGATGAAGAGAATGAGACAAGTTCTAAAATGTAGAGGAAGAGACAAAGGGTAAATTCACTAAGCAGACTGAAGAAATATTGAAAAATCAGGGTCCAGAAGAAACAACACCAAATCTCGTAACACTACAGAATTAAAATCTGTAGATGCTGTAGTGCAGCTGAGACAGCCAAGGAGATATACAGCAGAATACATTATTAGCAATAAAAAACTACTAGAAAATGAACAGAGGACACTCTCTAGATGGTCAGAGCAAAGGAATGACTACCATGCTACAGAAACTAAGTATAATTTTTGAATGTTTCTAAAGAAAAGTACCGTGCCATCTATCAGTAGTGCAGGCTGAAAAAAAGGCACATAAATAGAGTGGTATGATTAATCAAAGTGAAGTGTAATTCACAAATGAAGATGCACAGAGCTTTAGAAAACTAGATATCCCCAGAAAGAGGTGGTGTCTACACTAACTGAACTCAGAATGCGTCTACAAGAAATACAGAAGAAAAAAGTAGATCCAAGAGCACATTCTCTGTACAAACTTCATTCTCCTTGGTTGGATCATAACAGGACAGCTATTAAGCAAATCAAAGCAAAATAAGTTTCCTTTGAAGTTCATAGAAGATGTAAGAGAAACAGCACTGAAACAAGGAAATGTTAATTTTGAGCATCATTGCAATGATGACTGCTTATTAGAAAATAAAACCCCTCATGTATGATTGGCAGATGATGAGAAAAGATAATTTGTCATACTGCTTGATGATGAGAGTGAAAGAGCAATGAAAAAAATTGGTGGTGATTTTTTTTTTAAATACAGACACATGAAACAGTATGTATTATATACAAATACAAATACAGCAGTAAAATAGAGAGAGACAACTCAAGAGTGAAGGACTGAACACCTGAAATAATCTTTTCAGACCCTTTGCCCTTAACCACAGTCCCTGGCTCCAGAACTGGTGGTCTCCAAAGCTAAGATTTGATGAAGTGACTTAAAAGGGGAGGCATCCCCTACATGTGGTTTGTGTGCATAACCTCAGGGAATAAACCAAGAAGGAAAGAAAGTGAATGAGCCTAAGATTAAACAGAAGATGTGCCAGAGAAAAGCAGTTTAATCCAAAGTGAAATTTAGATTAAACAACTGTGTGTGCATTTTACATGACTGAAAGGTATTGCACAAATTTCCCAGGGGTAAAACCTGAGGTTAAGACTACCCTCTGGTTACAATGTAAAGTGCAGTAAGTACTATTGATGTTTTCTAAGCATTACAAATTATTCAGGAGGAAAAAAGTTGTCAGCTTAACAAGGGAATGGAGAAATAGTCCTTTGGAGGATTTAGCAAGAAGATTTAGCAACTAGAAGAATCTAGTTCCCTAAAAAAGCTTTACTCTGATTGGAAAGATAAGGGAAGAGGACTGAGAAAAATTTAAGGTGCAAATGGTAGTTGTAGATCCAACATGAAAATTATTAAATTTATTAAATTATGAATTATTATTACATTTATTAGATTTAATTTTATTTTCTATTTTTAATACTTATTCACCATTAAATAACAATACAAAAACTAGAAAATTGACTCCATTCTTAATCAAATTCTACAAAAAATTATTTATATAGTTTCATTAGGACATACAATAAGAAGGTGACAAAAAGGAGAAATGCAAACAGGAATGGATAGAAAAGAACAATATGGAGGTAGATAGTAGGAAATGTTACCAAAAAATGCTGCAGATGTAAGTAGCTTGACAACAGGGGAATGACAAGAGAAGTTCCAAGTTGAATTATAACAGTACAAAAGCGGCTATTTATACAAGACATATTCAATCTCAGATTAATAGTAGAAGGGAAGACAGGAAATACTGCTGGGTTCCGAGGACTATTATTTGTTATTTAGGTGGACATTCTGAATTGGCCAGAGAAGAAAATTAGGCACGCATAGCAAGTTGTAATTCCTACTGAGCATTTTACCAGCTTGAACTAAAACCAGGGGAAAAAAAAGGCACCATCAATGCAAAACAGAATTGTAAAGAATAAAATAATGGAAATGAGGGGTTTTTAACATTTACTACTTGGTAAGACAGCAGAACCTACTTATAAAGTGATGCAAGAGTCTCTATGCTGGATTTTTCCATTTAATGGGGCTGTTAATTAAAAGTGCAAGAAAAGAATGACAAAGATACCTCTTATGGCTCAAACCCAAAAAAATCTGGAGCATGAAAAGGTCAGTGATAAAATTCACTCTTCATCATGGTGCTGTCATAATGGGAGTAGGTAAATTTAAATTTAATGCTGTAACCACTATAGGATCACCAGTCCCTCAGGGGGACCAGGTGAGAGCCACCAGGCTACTTCTGTAAGCTACTAAGGAAAGCAAGAACTTTCTGATGCCTTGAATGGGTCTTCTGAGTTAAGGTGTCTGATTAAGTGGACTGTGGCATTTGAAATATATCTTTCTGATGTAGGAATCTGTTATGTAATAACGCAAAACAGACTTATAAGCCCCTATGCATAATTTTAAGATCTTTTAAAAAATACATGCCAGTTCAATTTAAAAACCACAATAAAACTTCTAAAACACAAATGTATATACATGCATACATATAAAACATATGTTTTATAAAGTAGCACATACCTCATGAGGGTTATAATCTGGGGGTAACTTCTCCAGCATCTCATCAGCACGATGCTGCACCACTGCTTCCCGGGTTTCTCCCCCTCTAGTACTGCTGTCTTTGGGCTGGATGCTCACTATGGTACTGAATGTCTCATTGGCCAGGTTGGTCTGGCAAGTTATATCTGCGTTAGGGTGAAGTCCAAACACCTTTAAGTAAAAGGTATAAAAATTGGGGGGAAAAAAAGAATGCATGAAAATGGATAAACAAGGAAGAAAATTCTCAGCTCCATAAAACAATAAATGTGAACAGGCCAGTGGAAGTTCTTCCATTTAAATTGTCAAGGACAAAACCCAAATTGCACTAAAACATTAACACAGGCTGCATATGCAATAGTGTTTTCATTCATTTCAGTGGAGAGCTTTTTAACTGATCTCACTATCTTCACATGGATCATGCTGTGGAATGGTGTCAAGGAGGTGAGAACAGATCCCTTTCCTTTGGTTTGGTGTTGGAAATGTCATATGTGGGCATTGACCCCTTAGCATTAGCTCTTTGTCTCCATGGGTCAATTGCTGTTGTACCAGCTCAAGTAGATGGCTCTAATTATCTGATCAGTCAACATTTCTAACATGTTTTGTTTTACTCAGACTCTTGGGCTTGTAAGGCATGTAGCATGGTAAATAAAATAATGCCACATCTGAAGTACCTAAAGATAGTGATACATTGAGGATATTTTACAGTTTAGCTATTTTTGGTTGAAGCTTCCCCCTCCTTACTTCTTCTCCTGAAATTGAATTATTTTATTTAAGATACAGCTAGCACAGAATTACTGCAAAGCTGCCCTTTGTCTGAATGATAATAGCTTTTTCAGAAACTTCTACTGAAATATCAGTAAGTCTATAATTGTCAGATTGACAATTGCAACCCTTCTCCAGGAGGAATTGTATGTTCTGTGACTTATTTCACCAGCCCCCATTTAATTATAGATACTACATATCTCTCACAAACTTTGAACCACTGATCCATCAATGAGGAAGCCTTGCCCTCAAACTGAGCACAAAAGCCAAGCAATCTTCTGTTTCTCATTTTTCACATTTTTTCACATATTCAGTTTTCATATTTTACATTAGAATAAGTATATTGCAAGAATGCACCTCTAGAAACCAGTATTTACATACTCTGAGGAGAGAATGAAAAGGGCCATTTAATATTGTTATACTTGTAAATCTAGAAACTCGGGGACAAGGGATGTAAGTGGCTGCACCATTGCCAAAGTCAGCAAAGCAGCACTGATCTACACCACTTGGGAATCTTATGCTTACAACAGCACAAAGTACAGACCTAATACCACATTTGACTGAGGGTGTGACTATAACAGCGTGCAGGTAGAGAGGATTTAATGTTGAGGACTTAATGTTTGAGTAAACAGTGGTTTACTCAAACTCAATGTTTAGATCTGTAAAAGGCAAAAATACCAATGCACTTTATTACATCATATTTTATGTGGAAGGAAATACACATTTGAAGATACATTCTTTTCTGCTTTTGCTCTTGCACAGTGAGGGCTTGTTTGGTTTTGCTCCAGCAGATTTTGTGGCAATATTATAGCCCAAGTTAGCACCATGAAGAATATTTGCTATATCTGTAAGTGGAGCCCTATTCCAAGGGCTAACTTAAACACTGGATCAATATTAACAAAGACAGGGAGACAGCTCTGGTCCTATGGTTTCATGCAAGTGATGTACGAAGAAGAAAGAAAAAAGAAACCAGTGGGTGGACCAGTTTTCTGAATGTCCTGTGTGTTAATCAAGGACCCAAACCTCTTGTTCTCTTTGAGCCAAAATCTCTGTAAAAGTTTTGTAAAAAGAGAATGTTGGATTCTGTCTTTGAGGGTTTTCCAGCCTTATGAATCCTCAAAACCAATTGCTAAAGCTATACACTCCTCTGAAACCACTTCTCTATCATCCCCTCCTCAACTGGACGGGGGAGAGAAGTCACAACAAAAAGTCCACAGTCTGAGATAAGAACAGGGAGAGATCAATCTCCAGTTATTATCCCAGGCAAAACAGACTTGACTTGGGGAAATTAACTGACTTTATACCAATCAAACTGGAGTAGGATCATGAGAAACAAAACCAAATCATAAAAACACCTTCCCTCCACCAGTCCCTTCTTCCCAGACTTAACTTCATTCCCAAATTCTCTACTTCCTCCCACTGGAGCACAGGGAGACAAGGAACAGGGAACAGGATTTGTGGCCACTTCTTCACACACTGCCTCCAACTCCTTCCTCCTCGGGAGCAGGACACCTCCCACTCTACCCCTGCTCCAACATAAGAGTCCTCTACAAACATCCATTGGGCTGTTCCACTGAACTGCTCCAGTGTGGGTCCCTTCCACAGGGGGCACAGCTCCAGGAACAGACTGCTTCAGCATGGGTCACCTCTGCAGTCGTAACCTTGGCCAAAATATCTCTCCATCATGGACTCCTCTCCCCATGGAGCCACAGATCTTGTTCCAGCATGGACTTCCCACAGGGTCACTGCCTCCTTCAGGCATCCACCTGCTCCAGGGTGGGGTCCTCTATGGGCTGCAGGAGAATCTCTGCTCTGGCACCTGGAGCATCTCCTACCCTTCTTCTTCACAAATCTTGGTGTCTGCAGAGTTTTTCCTCTCACTTATTCTCACTCCTCTCTCTTACTGAAAGTTCACGTGCAGCTTTCTATCCTTCATAAATACGTTATCCCAGCAGTGGGTCTGTCTTGGAGCTGTCTGACACTGGCCCACAAGGGGGAAGCTTCTGCCAGCCTCTCACAGGAGCCACTCCTTCTCCCCCTGCTACTGAAACCTTTCCATCCCAACCCAATACACCGAGTTCAATTGCCCTTCTCAGAAGACAGTGTTTACTCTGCTCAGAGGATGAAATTTCATCAAAGGAGCAAGGACACTGCAAGCAGGCCAATACAGTCTTTCTTAACTAAAAAGGGAAAAGGAATTAATCAAGGATACACTGTTTGGACTGTTAGCACAGTATCTTTTGTGAAAAGAAGAAGATTGGGAGATTAAAAGGTTAAAGGTTTTCATGAGCAATTTTGACAGATTTTAGAATGACAGGAGAAAGTCACAGCTTCCTTCCTAACAAGTGAAAATGTGAAGAACAAAAAGATGTTTGCATTCCTGGACTTGCCTCTATTTACATAAAAGCCAAAGGTAAAATTCCCCTACCTCAAACCATACATACAAATTTTTTACAGGCATCAAAACACTTTAAAAACACATTGCATCATTGTGAGATAGGTTCCCAAGTGCTTAAAAGAGCAGATCCATGAAAGCAGAACCTGAAATCTGATAGAGCCAAGGTTCATACACTGATAGGAATCACTTCATGAGCTGGGCTCAAATGGATTCCAGTGATGCCTTATATCATGTCTGCATTTACTCTTACCTGGAAAAGGTACATCATTGCTGGCACAAATACCTTTGCATTCTGGTCTCACTGTCTTCAGAGATTCAGAACTTTCAAGCTTATTTTATGACCTTGGAAACTTCTCACCCTCTCAGCCAGAACATTATCAGTAAGTGAAAACCAGTTTTTTTCTGTTCCACTCAGTCTATTTAATTTTAATGGAACTTATTTCCAATGGCATTTATCAACTTAATAGAAATGAGACAGAAATCCAGACCATTCACCTCTGTTTCAATTTTCCAGAGCATTCTCTTCTGTTTCAGTTTTAACTAACTTCAGCATGTGTGCCTGTACTGGAGGGAGCAGAAAGTCATCATCCTCCAGTTCCTGTCACCACTGTGATATGCACACATTGGGTCATGTAAAACTGGTTACAACCAGGAGCTACCCTGCACCCTACCCCACCAATTCATGGCAACATCCATATCTTTTTACTGTCAAAATGGAATAAACTCCCAATTATAACTTTCAAATGAGACCATGGGCTTTTTTACTTTTATTATTTCTCAGATTGCATGTCTGCTCAATCCCATAAAAACTGTGAAATCACAAAATATTTTGGTTTAGAAGAGACTTCTAAGGGTCATCTAATCCAAATCCTCTGCCCAAGCAGGAGAAAATAGAGCAGGCTGTCAGGGACAGCGTCCAGTTGGGATTTCAATGTCTACAAAGACAAGACTGCACAATATCTCTGGAAAAACTCTCCCAGTGTTTGACCACCTCCACTTAAAAAATAGTTCTCTTGTTCTCAGATGGAATTCCTGTTGTTTAATTTATGTCCATTGCCTCTTTTCCTTTCATTGGACATTATCAAAAAGGCTCCAACTCCATCTTTACAGCATTCCAACAGGGTTTTATACACATTGATACTTGAATCTTGCTGTATCAACCTTCCAGAAGATAATTAGGGTTACTAAAAGTCCTCCATAAGGACGAGGGCCTGTGATATGAGACTTTTTCTAGTTGTTTGAAGAAGGCCTCATCTACCTCTTCCTGGTCAGCAGATCTACACTGAATATCAATTATAATAGTCTGCCTGCTAATCTTGACCTATGCATACTCAATTCTGGAAAAAAAAAATACCTCATTAAGTTATTAATCTCACAAAAACTCCCTTTAATATATTAAAATATTTTACCTCTGGTGTGTCAGTCACTGGCAACTGCTCTATGTACTGGAGATAGTCTTCCACTGTATTCCCTTTTGGAATAACGTAGCCTTTGTAGAAACAAAATTTTTCACTGAACATGTGCTCTCCAAACCAGACTCTTGCATATGTGTTCAGCAGGGCCTTGTCGAGGTCATCAGTCACACGGCCTCCATACTGCACTTCTCCAAGCATGTAGCGGACACAGCTCCAGTTCACCCCCTGTCTGATGCCCACATCATTCAAGTGGTTCTGAAGGAACTGCACGCTGGCTGAGAAGTCTGCCTGATTAAATTCGTAAGGAATGTTCCAGCCCAATGGGCCAAACTTCCTTCTTTCCTGTAGAATGGTTATAATTAAAGGTAAAACACTCATTGATATTAATTGTGAAAAAAGCTTAAGTGCAGAAGAATACATGAAATACTTTAAGAATGCAGTAGTCCAGCTGGAACTCTATTTCACCAACTTTTAAAAAATACATTTAAAACTTGATTGATTATCTAGCAGCTAAATTTTGCACAAACAAATAAGAGGAATATTAATATTCTCACAAAGAAAAAAAATCCTCTTTTTAAAGTATTTTTTAAATCTCTGACTCTGGAACCATAGTTTTTGAAATTCAAAAATTAAGCTACTGCTTGAGGCAATGGTGTTCAAAATCATCAGCCATTATCATTTTGTAGGTTCTTCTTATGGATTAGATATATTCCTATCACTTATATTCCTATCCCTGTTGTATCTGCATGGTGCAGACACAAGCAGGAAAAACTGCTTCTTAGTGAATTATCTACAGACTCAGCTGGCAGTACATAGGTGTTAGGGTAATATCTGGTAATTGCAATTTTTTTCTTTTAACACAGGCTTCCACTGGACCACAATGTATCAGTGCATGGATGCCACAGAGCTAAATTAGCCAGGCTCCAAATATAAACTAAGAGTACTGCAAAATCTATTCATAGGATGATGAAAAGTTTTGGTTAATCCATAAAGCACTTTCTTTAATGGAAGTCCTGAAAGTCAAGACCCAAAATCTACTTTCATTTCCTCCTACAGGTTTCAGAGCAGAAAGGATTTATATTCACCCTCTTACACCTTCTCATTGTAATTGCAGCATTTTGAGACTATGGTTTTCCAAACTATAAATTGTAAATTTCTTTAATATGTTTTATGAGTTCAAATATTAGTAAAAATCCAGTTAGTTGAAAGACAGATCACACAGTCATTGACCAGGACTTTAATAGAAGAGTACTCAAATTGATCATTGCTTGATTGTCCTTTTTTTCCTCTGAAATATCATCCCTGTTGGAAATACAGGACCAACATGAGCAAAATTATAAGTTCTAACACAGCTGCAGTAATAGAGAGAGGTTGTTATCTTTCTTATTTTGCGTTAATTTGCCAACATGGGACATCCCTTTAAAAATGTTTCTCATTTAATAACAAGGTTCATTAATAAATGAAACATGGCTTTATGACAGAAGAGATGTATTTTTAAACCTGAACAGTTGTGTGAAGAAATGCTACAGCATATAGCAATGGTTTCCACTGTGGCATTTTGCTCGCTCCCAGCAGATCCTGAGTAACAGCTGAGTATGTTCGCTTTAAGCCAGCTTTCACACCTAGAAGGTAAGTATCAAAATGTAACACATTAGCAAAAAAAAAAGTATGGAATCCATAAGTCCAAACTCTATTAAGCATAATTCTCTATTCCAATTTGCAGTATCATCTCACTTATACCTTCAAATAATGTCTTAGAATCAATTATCTGTTCAGCTGGCCATAGCAGGCAAACTTCAATAGCATTTTGTTTTAGGTAGGTAACAGAAAAAATTGATTTCAACAGTCCAGAAGGATTTAAGATTACATAATCATATTCTAAATGATCCCATAAACAACTGAAATAGAAATATAATTATTTAGCAACTATATGGCAATAAAAAAGACATCAAATATCAAATGAAATATAGCACTGAGTATCCAAGAGTTTGTTCTGCTATTTACTTATTATAAGAGATTTTAGTTTTATTTAAGATAATTTTATTTAGATTTGATTCCTAGAAAAATCTCAAAATTCTATATGCTGTTGTTCAACTGGCCTACAGGCACCAAGGTGACAAGGAGAACCTAAATTCATAGTGCAAACATTAATACTTGGGGAGGTTTGTTTGAGCACTGACATTTCATATCCCAGGAACAGCTTTAGGCAGTTGATACTGATACAGTCCCAGCTGCCATGGAACATGGAAGCTTGACTGCTCCCAGATGTTTTCAGGCAGTGCTACTCAAGCATCTTTTGCCTTGGGCAGACAACCCAAGCATGAGTTACTGACATCAGGTCCCTCTTATGATACTTTCCACGTAATCAGCTTCACACAAGTCTAGAAGGGCAGATTTTAAGTGCAGTGAAAAGATGGCCAAAACCATCTTACTTGATATGACACAATAAAAGTACTTTTGCTTTTGTTCATACTTCACAAAAATTCTGCAAAACAATATTCAAACAAATAGCTTTCCAAAATATCGAATGGATATCATAACAGGGTTCCAAAATAAAACAGAGGTGTTTTATTTTATTGTGCTACCAATGTGACAGGACAGTCTTGAGAAACTAAAACTCTCTATATTTCATCCTGACTAAAATTTTTACACTGGCCTTTTTTCAGCTGCTAAATGTAGGTTGCAAATTTGCTATAATTTGACTTCTAAAATAGCCTCTTGAAGCTATAGGTTGTTACCATTAGAATGATTAGGAGGGTGCCACTGTGCAATAAAAAGATGCTGAGCTCTGAATTAAAAAGGAGGAGAGAAGAGGAAGAAATAAGAAATTTTTATCAACAGACTGACTACCTGCTCTTGAGATGGAGTATAAATGCTGAAACAGGATGTGTTTCAAAACATCAAACATTCTGTTATATTTTATTAATGTTCAAAGGAAGCTAAATACTGAAATAAGAGGTTTAAATGTCTGAAGCTTTAAATAGGACCTTGGATAAAAATTCTTAGCTCCTACTGACATCATCAACTGAAACCACTGGCAACATACATACATACATATATATATATATATATAAAGAAAGGGTATATTTATTTCTTTATTTGTAGGCATTAATAAGATCCTCCTCCTCTCCTCAAAGTTTAACAATCATCCTGGCCTCTCTAACATAGGATATTCTCCAATTCCTTCAGCAACTTTGTGGGTTCTCACTGGATTCATTCCATCCATGTCTTTCTTACACCCCTATTAATACAGAAACATGAGTCCAAACTGCCAGTCAAGATGCTGATCTCACATTCTCACATTGTGCTGCTGCACATGGACTACTTAGGTGAGGAAGCTGAGGGCTTAGAGGCTCAGAAAGCATGAGATGAACATCTGAGTATGAGGAAACATCCTGGAAGTGGGGAAAGATTCTGGGTGTAAGGAGGAGCATGGAGGCCCAGCAGACCAGGGGATGCCCAGGAACATAGGTCAGTGATGTCCAAGACTGGCAGCTTCAAGTAGCTGCACACTGAAGCCAACATTACTTTCTGCCCAAACTTCCTGGACCAGCACCAATCTCTCCCATGGGAAGGGAAGTCATTCCTACCTTGAGGAGGTTCATTGGTAAATTTTATAGAGGACTGTAAAAGATTAATAGGAAACTCTGGGTGAGCCTCTGTAGTGATCCAGGTTCTGAAATCTTCATTCACAGACTCTTTTGTTGTGATGGTGTCCATTAATTCATTAAGAAATTCCAAGCCAAGGTGGCAGTTCTGTAGGAGGAGCCATCCTCCATCTTGCATGCACTGATTTAACAGGTGCCTTGCATGGACTTCCTGGCCCTGACCCATTGAAATGGCACGACATGGAATGTTCTAAAGGTAAAAAAGAAAGTTTATTTTATATGTAGCTCCTTAGAATTATACATGTGATGTATTGCTTCTGTAGATCCATGTGTAGTGACATTCTGTCACAAAGAAAGCCATTAATATCAATGCAGACTGATTATATTAAAACCAAGTAAAGAAAACAAAACCACAAAAAAAAGCAAACCCCTTCAAGTTCCTCTTATCTTCTACCTGTTGGAAGAAAACTACACCCACTGGAAATCATATTTTTTTGCTGGTCTAACAATATCTATGGGATAAGACACCTGAAACATTTTTTCAGCTTTTTCACCATTTTTTCAAATAAAGCAAGAGATAAATACAGCCTGACCATTCTTTTTCCTATAATGTACTATCTTGAGATGAGCAGATATTAGGGCTTCAGATAATAATTAACACACAGTGTAAACCAAACAATTCTGATGACTTTTTATTGCCTGAACATATTTCATTCAAAAGAGAGCTGTTGATGAAGCAGTTAGGACAGGAAAGATTGGTTCACATTAAAGCACCACTCAGGAAGCATCCTGTATTGTAAATGGCAGCTGTGGAGCCACTGATTCAGAGGATTCCAGTTTGGTGATCTGCTAGCTCGAGCAGATCTAGATTCAGAAAAGAGAAAGCTTATAAATGCAAATATAAATTTCTAGAATTTTATGGCATCTTCATCAGAGGCCATGGGAGAGTAAAGGCAGTTGTTCAGAAAACCAGAGGAGGATAAAGGCTCTCACAAGGGGATCTGAAAAAGATAAGACTGAGATCAGGACCACACAAGTCTGTCAGTAACATGCAGGCAGATCCTCTCTTGCTTTTTGTTTTTGCTACTCTTGCTCTTTTTAAGTCAGGCTCAGGTTAGCTGCCTGACCCCTGCCAGGAAAAACCAGAACTATCAAGCCCATTTAAACACATTATTCTACATACATGTTGAGGGCGAAAGAATTGATGAAGAGACTTTTTTTTCGTGGAGAGTTTCACATTCAAGACCTACAGCTGAGTATCCCTCATGCAGTGAGCAATGAGGCACATTATCAATCTGGCCCTGTCTTCAGCTGGCTGACAGCTACAAAGGTTAGTCTTGACCTGTGCAGCTACTCAGACTCTCTTACTGTGAAACAAAAAGCAAGGAAGACATCCACCCCTAAGCAGCGTGGAGGAGGCTGCCCTCCTTTTGCAGGAGAAGGAGGTTAAGCATATGGACACAAACTGTGCTGGGTCATTTGGCCTCAGGGTCAGAGAAGGGGCCCTGACCTGATTTTAGAGAACAGTATAAATACAGCTGCTGTATACGATCCCCATATCCTGGCAAGATTTAAGGACACCAGAATGCCAAAGATAAGAAAGCAGTTAAATCCTACTCTCAGGTCAGTGAAACCTGAAACTGTAGCTAAAAGAAGCAAAGCTGAACAGCCTGTGAAGCTGGCTGTGTGCCAGAGAACCAAAAAACTTTACCTTTTTTAAGATGCATCTGAGTACAGCTAGCACTCCTGTAAATCAAGCACTATGACTATCCCTGCATAAGAGTGCATAAATATTCAGCAGATACATTATTCCCTAACAAAGCATCTACTCATAATTTGCTCTTCTCAGCAATGTTGCCTCTGAAATGTACAATCATTAAAGGTCATAGAAACATCAAGACAAGGAGAATTTTTCACTATGAATTGTCCTCATTTTACTCCTTCTGAAAGAAATCTTTTAAATGTCTGCATACAGAATGTTACTTTCAATAGTGAGTCATATCAGCATATCCATCTCATCTTCATGTATCACTATCCAGATGAAAATGCTGGCATTTTAGTCACTACAGTGGCCCTGACAGCTCTGTTGAATGCTCTGTGTATCATTCCCTAAAAGAAGAAATTATCTCTACAATTAAAAAAAAATCTGATTTTAATGAAGTCAAAGTGCTGGCATAAGAAACTTCATTTCAATCCTGAAAGTAAAATTTTCACACCATCTTAAAGTGAAAGTAAAGGGGGCATAAATGCAACTAATTTTAAGATAGAGCTTGTTTGGTTTATAAACAAGATTACATAGCTCAGTAACCACAGATACTGTTCTCATTTCTTTGGGAGAGGGCCACCTGAACAGCTAAATTTTAGAGTGAAAAATAAATTCTGGACACAAATTTGAACATTACCAACAGCAGATAGCTGATTTATACTGTTAATATCATACTTAGAGACACCATTAGCACTGGTGTGCTAATCCTTTTTAAGACTAAAAGTCATGACTATAAAAGGGAAAGCATTAAAAAAAGAGGCCCACATTTTTTATCATTAATAAGAAAAAAACCCCAGCACCACCACCACCCTGCTTCAAGAACAGGTCCCCAGTAAAACCAACATATATTAAAGATTTAATCTGGAAAAAAGCAGAGAAATCTCAAAGAAAGAAAGGAACTAAATACAATTTGTTGACATATTAGCAAAATAAACACAAAGCTCCCTTGAAAATATTTCTGAAAATTAAATTATTTCTAGATAAATTTTTTAAAAGCTAAAGAATTGCTGAAATGCTCCTCAAGTTCCACATTGTTATACACATTTTTATTTTTAAAAAACGTCTGTGTTTGCATTTTGTTTTGTGACATTAGGATGGCTTTTGTAAACTTGAAAAGTTCCTGTATACTGTGTGGTTAGGTCTTTACTTCAAGAGTTTGGAAAAGAACCTTACAGTTAAACAGTGTGGTTGACTTTACATTCACAGGTAACACTGGAGCTGAACTTCACATTGTGACAGCCCAGCTGATGTTGCCTTGTTCATAAACCATGTGTGAATAAACAAGGCAACCCCTTCAGCTCTTTCACAACCTCACTTTCTATTTATTCCATACACATTTCCTGGAAGCATGAAAACATATTAAGACCGCAATATCCTCTTGGTCTGACAGCAGACAAGGATCAAATTAATGACTTCAGATTTAAGATTCCTAAATTTAAACACTAAGTGAGAGTTAGGTCATAATTTAAGCTGTTTTAACACAGACAGACAAATAAGAGTCCTGATTTTCAAATGGAATGAGCATCTCCACTTTCTAATTAATAAGCTGAAGAGATTTGTGGGTCCTCCTACTTTTACATGTCTTACTCAGTGTATTCTAAAATCCTGCACCATTAAATGAAGATGCATTCTAATGAGGAGGAAAATTTATGGAGATCTAAAGTAAATAACTTCTTGGGAAAATTTTATATGCTGCTACATTGTGAACCATAAAACAGAGCACAGAGTGCCTTAAAGTGATGCTGTTCTGTAGGAAATGTTGAATGTCTCCATCAAGTGCACAGATTGAATGCTAGGGTGTTAAAATTAATTCCTCTTATCACCATAATTATGATTTTTTTCTGTATCTTTTTGTAATCATCATTACTGTCAGCTCCTACAGTGGATGTAACACAATTTAAAACACAAATGTTGCTTTGTTCTAATAGCTTAGTACATTTCCTAAGTAGTGGGTTATCATAATCTGCTAGATAAAGGCAGGGATCTCATTGGAATCAAACAACTGCAAAAAAGAGGGACTGCAGCATTTTCATTTCCTACTAAATGCATTTTGGCTACTGATCAAAAATTAACTTCCAGAAAACACTAGCATGAATGTAAATATCACAATCCAAACATCTTTAAAATGTAGAAATGCCACTTCTAGTGCAAAGAAGAGTTAAAAATGTCTTTATCAGCTCTAGTAAATTCAGTTTAGGAGAATACCTTTGATTTTGCAAGACGTTCTATATTTTCAGTGGGGTCAGACCCCACTGACAAAAGGCATGTCAAAGGTGTTCGACAGCCACTTTCTCTCCACATTTCTTCCATCTCAAGAATAAATCCTTCTGCATATTTCTCTCCAAGAGATTCTTCAATGTAGCGCCGAGCCTGGAAAAAAAGTTACCAGAAAAATATATCTATCTTTACCTTTTTAAGTTTAGCATTAATTAGTGACGTGGAATTTACTAGCATCTCTACTGGAAGCAATGACTGTCTGAACTTTAATTTTTCAACTTTAGTCCACAGGAGGCAACCACTGAAATTCTCAGGTAGCAAACTTCAAACACAGAAGAGAAAGAATTCTGCTCACGCAACAGCCATCCAGTGAACACTGTTGCTAGAAAATGCTAAATGGGTTTCTTTAAAGAACTGGAGAAAAAAATCTATGCAGAATAGATCCAGTGTCAGCTCTGAGGACATCCCAGATATTGTCCCTAAATTACTGCCTGTTAAAAGTTGGTGGATAGCAAAATAAAAGAGTTTCTCTATACCAGTTCCATTTTTAGTTCCTCTAAGTATGTATTCTTGACACTGTCTCTACAGCATAGTGGATTAGACAGATCTCTCATCTGACCCAGTTACAATCTCCCATATATTTATTGGAACTTCAAACAAATTCTCCTGTCCAGTGGTTATCCAAGTCTCTTACGCTGAATATCTATTTCTACAAAACATAAACTTAGCTCAGACGTGATCCTTAAAGGTCAAACCTTCTTTATGCCTCTATTTTTTTTCTTTTCATAGACATTTTCTAAAAGAACTTCTAAAGCTACCTTAGTGCATGAAATTCTTTTTGACTGAAGTGATTTCCTAGCTGTGTATTGACTCTCACAGATTCTTAGGCATGTATGATGAAGAGAAGCACTGAGGAACAAGGTGGACTGAGGAAGATGTCAATTGCAGAAAAAGAAACCCTCAGTCACCCACTATTAAGTGTAAATTTTGTCCCAGACAGGTAAAATTTCTAATACTTGGGAAAACACAGTAGGGAAAGAAGAGATAAAAAAAGAGTAACAATAGAGATCCCCTCTCTCCTCAAAAATTACAGTAATGACCTTTTACTGCAACCATTGTTCAGAGATATTCTTTTATAGAGATGTTTGTGCAAGACAATAAAAAATTAGTTAAATTAGATAATTTAGTTGATAGACAATTGTTGATAGATAATAAGTTGATAAATAAGCAGTAGCAGCTTTATTATTTTGCTCTGTTTAAATTATGGCAGTTGGAGCTCCCTTACTTCTCTCCTGCTTACGGAGTGAAGAACACAAAATGAAAAAGAGTGGAGTGAGCCTTGTTGAAAAAGAGGTCCATGAAAATATGGTGTCCCCTAAATACAACACAGATGCTATCACAGCACGTAACATGTAAAGTTGATATAGGCAGGAAAGAAAAACTACTACTTTCCAGTACAGAAAGAAGGAAGAATAAGTGGAAAGAGGGTACTCATGGACTCATACATCTCTTTTACACCTACATAGAGAAGAAAAATCAAAATATCACAAACTGTGGAGAAACTGCTAGTTTACTGCAGTTTCTTTTATGACATTTGCCACAAGGCAGCCTTAATTATTACTTCCTCAGTAGAGAGAGTAAGTAAACAGTTTATCTGCTGTTTTAGTGCACCTGCCATAAAAGTGAATTGCTCTTTTTCCGCCACTTCTGTGGAAATGAACAGGGAGGTATCTTTTGATTCACCAGAGGAATGCAACTTCTTTACAGGTTGCATGACTTGACTGTGAAAGCACTACACCAAAGCAATGGTATTCTTGCAGCTCCAACACAATTTGTTTCATGTTCTGCTTCCTAGTTCATTGCAATTAAATAAATAAGGTTTTTTACACATATTTTTAATGAGCATTTCAATATCTGATTTTTCAAAATAGCTCACTCAAATAGAAATATTATGGTAACAAGAAATTCAGAGAGCCTAAGTTTGGAACTAGCAGTTCTTCAGGAGATGCCACATGGCATAACCATGGTACAAAAATGTATCTTACTTGGGCAACAGTGTGATCGGGGCACCAGCTACGAACAAGGAGCAGTTTATGGAATTGATCCAGTAAGCTGTCATAACCATCAGGAATAACAGATTTTTCAGGAGCTTCTTCATCAAACCAGGCTTTCCAAGACTTCTCATTCTTAACAATTTGCACTAGAAGTTGATCAAAAGGGTACAAGCTAGATAACTGCACAAGATTGAGCCATGTCGTGTCAAGGATCCACTTTTTTGGTTTTGCTTCCACAGAATTCATATCCAAGCTGGCACCTCCTGCAAAATTAAAAGTATTACAGAGGAAAACAAACATTGTTAAACAGAAAAATGACAAGTAATAAAAAATACTGGTTTTATATAATTCAGGGAGTAACACTTTATGCAAACCAGGATATGGAGATGTCATTTGCATGGAGGAAACACGTAACAAAGACCTAACTGGAAAGTGGTCTCAGTTCCTCCCAAAGTTGATATCCCACTAATTTTTGTGCTGCTTCTACTCTATCTGTAGAGCTGGAATGAAATGTGGCCACCTAAAAGGATACTCAAGCCCGGTTCTTCAGAGCAGACGTATAATGGTTAGTGCAGCCTCCTTTCATCCGTGCTAAAGAATAAGAAAGCACATGGTGCATTCATTTCCAGGGCTGCAACGTCAACAGCCTCTTAGCTCAACCAGCACTCAGCCTCATGCCCATTTGCACACCCAGCACAGCTGAGCCACAGCTGAACAGTCACTCAGTATTTGCTAAACAAACTGAAAAATTTGGATGCCAAGCACCTGACTGTACTTGTCTTTGTACCAGATTGAATTTATCTTGGAGAACTCAGTGAGGTCACTGACCATCAAATTTTATAAACCTCAGTCAAATTTTTCTTTGTCATTGTGTCTGAGTAGTGACATACAGTGGTGACATAATGCAATGCAATATAAAATTGTTTTACAACACATAACAGGCTTTTTTTCTGCTGATACTTAAGCCTGGTACAGCATTCACATGCCTGCTCATAAGCCAACAAGAGAGCTTTTGCTGATTGTCTACAATCTTGCAGACACAGATATGCAGCAACTTGAAAAAGAGGCAGATAGTAGAGGCTATAGGTTCTCTAACAAATAATGGACTTATTTTTTTTCCATTTTGCAATGTATAACAGTTAAAATAATCCTCATCTAAGCATTATTTTCATAACAAATAATCTATATTGCTCTTGTTTTGGAAAATTTGTCCTTTAATTCATTCTTGGACTGTATATGCTTCCATTCACAAGTTAAAAACAAGAAGATCCACAGGATACAACACATTGTTAGTGCAATACTGCAAAATCTGAATTTGGCAGTACACAGACATTTGTAAACAGGAACATTTTTAGAGAAATTACCTTTGATCAGTGTCTCAAACTCAGTGTGTGAAATTTTCTTGGCCTGCAAGTCAATCTTCAGTGCCAGAAGCAATGTGAACAGGAACCTGTGATTTTCATACAGCCCTCGAACTGTGTACTTGAAGACTTCGTAGGTGAGATGCTCGATTATATAAACCACCCTTTTTGCTGGAATTTGAGATTTCCGAGATCTTTCCACTGATAGGTCAAAAATGCCAAGGAACTGCCCTAAAGATGTTTGGTACATGACGTTAACCAAGCTCATTTCCACAATTAGGAAATAAAGGATGCTACCACGACCTGCCACGGGCCGATACTCTTCACGTGCAGTATTGATTTTCACCTCTGTCTCCATTGCTGTGTTTAATTTTTCACTGACCTTAAAATTAATGGAAAAGATCATGAAGATTAAGCTGCATTAGTTGTGATTTATGCTACACAAGCAAAAAGTAAAGGTCTTGATTAAGACCACAATAATATTTTTAGTTGAGCTTTGCTTCCCTCTGCCAGTGTTTCAACACAGACATTGTATCTTCATGTGTTCCAACTCCTGTCAAGATGGGAACTGATTCAAACTTACACTTGCAGTGCCTGGAATATGAACAATATCCAGGTAGCAGTTTAATTTTGCTATTTTTTATGAATAAAAAATAAGTGTTTCTACTATTTACTTGTTAAGAGGTCAGATGTTTACAGTGGCTCTGAATGGGAAAAAATAAAACAGGAATGAAAATATATACATATGTCTTTATATATACTATCTTTAAATTACAATTACAAAATATATCTACAGTGAATTCAAAATTCACCTCTTCTGCTGTTGATTTAGTGATCCTTAAGACTTCTATCAGAGACTCATCTTCAACCAAAGAGCCTTCTGTACTGGTTAGACGGCAGAGCAAATTATCTTCAAGCTCCTGCATTTTCCTCTTGTTGGATGTCACTTGTTCCATTAGTTTGATTCTTTCTGCTTCCAGTTCCTGTATTCAAGAAGTTTTCCATAGAATATTTAATGTCAATTAAAAGGAAGATTCCTTATAAAGACATAGAAAATGTGATTTCATGTCTGCCAGAGTGGGGAATTTGTTGTCTTTTCCATAAAATACTGAAATACTACAAAATATTTCTGTACTAAAATAATTTATAAGCATATGGAATATATACATTAAACTAATTTATATGTATCCTGTATGTATTGATTAATGAAGTATAAATGCTGGAGAATGAAAACACATCTGAATTACCAGGAAAATCTTCCTCATAGTACGGCACACCTAAACCACTGAAGATAGTTTACAATGGCAAGTGATAAAAGCCACATTACATTGAGTACTTAAAATTAAATCAGATAAAGGCCTGAAAGATGCTTTGTATGGCTGGATTTTACATTGTGAGCAAAATTGACTGGATGACCTTTCCCATTTCTAATTTCTACCATTCTGTGACTTGGAAAGATACAATCCTCTACTGCTTATAAAACAGGAAATGTTACAATTATTATCTCTGTCATATGGATTTTTTTGCCCTTTCTACAAGACAGACAATGACAAGGGAAAAAAGGCAGACAAGTCAACAGAACACCAAGTGAAATGAGGAGGCATCTGTACAGCACAGTCTACACAGCTCAGGGATACTTTTGCTGGCTGTCTTTATTTAATCAATCCAGTCAACCTTCCTACAAGAAAAGGATTGTTAATAATCGTCTATCTACACCTATGGCTTCGGTTTATTTTCATTTTTGTCAACACGTCAAGCTAGAGAAAAAGGAGATGTACAGAGTTATAGTTATACAGTACAGGAGAGGTTCTCCTTTATTTCAAAGAAGTGATAAATTTCTTTATTTTTACAAACGCCTCTCTTGGAAACTTTGAAATATGTTCTAGGGCTCTGTAGCTCTGTGGAAGCTACAAGTGACTGCATCCCAAAAGAAGGGAATGGCTTAAGTATCAGTAATTCAGCTTTCTACATTTAGTAGTCCTCTTTCTATACCATTAAAAAAAAAAAAAAAGAGAATTACACAAAGGGAATACTTCCACAAAAAAACTCAAAAATACATTTAACTACATGTTTAAATTCCACATAAGGATGTGCTTTGTTTAAGATCAGACGCTTTATCCATACTATTTATAAGTCTGTAAAAGGTATCTTTCAGAAACTTATCAGCAAATATATCAGGTACAAGTTTTTGTTTGCAAAGGAATTTCACATTTGTAATATAAATAATAGTTGTTCTGAACACAAATAATGGCAGCAGCTCCATTATCAAAGTACAAAAATAAGCTGATTTTTTTCCTATATTTATAGGATCAACCTATAAAGGTGAGAATAAACACTTCTTTGATCATATTTCATTGATCACTAGAGCAATCTTTAAGGATGTCTGGTTCCTTTAATCTATTACTTTAGTTCAGTGATCATAAAGTTGTCTCTTTGTAATAGAAAACCTGTTCTTCAGAAGCTCTGTTCATGTTATGTCTTTTCTTTGAACTAATTTTTTCAGAATCCCATTGGCTCTATCTACACCACAACATTCACCTCTTACTGAGACAGAAGAGACAACAACCATGATGCCTTTGTATCTGCCAAAAGTTTAATAAATGTTGATCAGCTGCAGCCATGTCCCTGTTCAGCAAGCAGCGCTGATATTAACTAGGTTCCCTTGCAACTCTCTTCAGCTGATGAACAGCACTGCAGGAATATTTTTCAATGACCATATTTTTGACACAATGCAGTCTAGGTGTTGCTACATACATTCAATATGCATTCTCTAACAGTTCTTTCCAAGGAAAAAAAACAATACAAAGCAAGGGTATCTTGTGGGAAGAGGATTTTTATATGTAGGTCATGAGAAACCTATTTCACTTCTTTTCCTTCTATCTTGATTTAGACCTCTCTCCCTTCAGAGATTAGTCAGGATATTCCCATTAATGCTGTTTGATTTTGCTTACAAAAACCTACATCTACTGGAGTAAAGATTAAAAGTTCTGCATCTAAAGCATTTATCTCACCCACTTTTTCTCCAGTACTTCCTGTTACAGTCTTTCTGTTTTCCATGGAAGAATTCACAGGACGTTTGTGCATTACAATGACTTTCCAGCCCCTGTTTGTGACTGTCAGATTAAGGAAGGGCACCTTAATTCCAGTCCTTACTTCAGTGAAGGCTCATTTTGAGCAAAGTGGAAGGGTGTTGGCTGGAGAAAATGACAGCACCACTAAAGAACGCTGGTTAGAACATGCTTTGGGGAAGCCAAAGGAAGAAATAATTCCTTTAGGTAGGCAGCTCCTCTTACATTAGCAAGCCTACCTGAGCTACTTACTGAAAGCAGCAGCTCTGCTAATGCAAACCTCAATTTTTTAATCTCACCTGAGAGAGGATTTTCTTCCTTATATTAACTTCCACATAATCAATGCAAATTTTAGTAAGAATAGAGTCAAGTCAGTGTTCAGGGCTCCTTAAGAATCTTTTATCTCCTTGCACACTAGAGCCTGGCTGGCAAAAGTAGTTCAAGTTCATAAGCATTTTTTCATGTAATTCAAATCAAGTTTAAAAAGGAATTTAGAAATACAAGAGATTTCTGACTGAACAAGCCCTTTCCATATATGAAGGAATAAAGTTGTTTTATGTATGTCATGTGCATGCCAGTGATGTATTTTTAATGAATAATTTTCTTTATTCTCTTTCCAAGGCCAGATCTTAAAATAAATGTTTAGGTTCCCCCATTCGATTAAAAAAGAGCTCCTCATTGTATTTCAGCAAATGCACAACCTTTAAACTCTCATTCACATTTTTGTTCTTGCATTTGATTTCAACCAAGACACTGAATATGTATGCACTCTTGGTGCAGATACTGAACAAGCTTTCCCTCTATTAAAATGCTGCAGGACTCAATACCTGCTTTTCTGTGAGGATGACACGGCCAAGGAGCTGATCTTCCAGACCTTTCATAGTAACAGTAAAGTCAATCACAGTTGTTCTTGCACTAATTTCTGGAGTATAAACAGGATTAGCCACCTTTGTTGTCATATAGAGGGTAAACCCCTTCATCAGATCTACCTCCTTGTCACCTACTTTCACCTGAAAATAAAAAAAAATAAAAAGCATTTCTCAATTTTTGAAAGCTGAATTCAGAAAAACTGTTATTTTGTCTGATGAAAAAAAAATATTATTTTTTTTTAATGTTTTCATTTACACTTTTAAAACTTTCTGATTAAGGGTAAAAAAGCCCCTCAAATAACCCCACGAGTTCACCACTCATTTTCTAACTGTTTTAAAGGTACAAATCATGTCAGTATTCAGACTACCCTATACCCAGCATCTGTCCTGTTGGGTTTTAATTTCATGTCTACAATTCATCTTACTTTGTGTGCTGAACCAAATTTTATGAAATTTTTTTCCAAGATGTTATCTAGGGCAGGATCAAGTTCCTCTCCAATGTCTTCAATTAACAGAGGTCGGCCAAGGGACAAGCAGTCTTCTATGTGACTTCTGAAGAACTTGTGGTTCATAGCTGTAACCTAGGCAGATTGAGTCACAACACAGCATGCATTTGAAAGCACACAGAAAACAGCATAAAATCTATTGAAGCTTTGAAAAATTGTACTCATCCTGGGATATATATGCAAATGGCTACACTTTAGGGACCAAAACTTGACTCGGCTGACATGAATGGAAGCTTTGCTTTAAACTTCAGAGGATAGGAGATTACATTTCTTTATTGTTACCTATTTACTTTCTTATCTGCATATCTATCTAATCAGTGCAATATCTTAATATCTCCTAAATATAAATAGATTTATGCTTAAAACACTAATATGAAGTAGGGAAATGTTTATGGAGTTCAGAAAAGGAGCCAGTGTTATACACGAGGCCTGATCTGACATCAGACATTCAGTTTCCAATTCAGTTCCACCAGTCTTAAAATTGCTACAAGTCACACAGACTCCTTTTCATTTATCCAAATTTAATATATTTAACATAATTATTTAAGATGATAATTGAATAACCTTTCCAGGCATCTCTTAAGCCATGGTTTTCAGGTGTTTTTTTTTACCAGGAAAAAAAATAGGATAGACATGTTTTTAAAATAAATCCTTGTCTTGCAGGCAAAGCTCTTTGAAAAAGGTATAATTAAAATATCTAGAGGCACATTACACAGAATTAAATCAGTATATTATTTAAAAATTAATACTCTGTTCCATCACTCTGCACTTTTTGTTTGTTATCATGCAGATGTATGTGTATCTACCAAAACAGCATGTTCCCTACATTTTTATTACTAATTCAGCCTAGAGATAAAGCCAGTGTCTGGGTGACCAACAGCATAACACTAACAAGACCATAGCAAGTTACAATATCCCAGATGTAAGTCATAATTTAAACACTTGTGTATTTAGAATCTTGACATAACTTTGTTCCCCCTGGACTTAACAGGGAGAACTCAGAGCAGGAGATACAAATCTCCAGGAAGATGGAGAATGAGATACAACCTTTTACTTCCCTCTTTGTTTCTCTTTCACTACAGCAAGCAATTAAAAGATTCATTATAAAAATAGATATGTCATAACATATCAGTGCAAACTATTTTGCCCTGTTATTGATACCATGATATAGGGTACAGGTTCTATGTCAGTCTTGTTTTAGTTTCTGCATAGCTGTACACCAATAAACATCAGATTTAAATTACATATGGCCAAAGCATGATGACACACAAATGACACACAGATTTTAAGGAATTGTAAATTAACTATTTACCTGAAGTCCATTATTCTTTTCCTTATTTTTGATCCAGATCTTTCCTTGACCTTGTGGATCAATCAGCAACGGATATCTAGATGCTTTTGTGACAATAATGCCATTTTGAATTGAAAGGTCATCATTTGGAAGACCCTGGAGGTTCCATTCACCCACTGTAGCATTGTCAACAAGCATACCAGTAAGGTTCAAGTTCTAATAGAAAATATGCAATTACAAAATCAGTACCAGTAGAAAACATGTAAATACAAAATTAGTGCCAGTTAGAGGAGCTATACTAAAACATCTGCTATGGTTTTTCTTCATATTCTGATCAGAATGCATGATGGAGTGTATTTGATAGTTATTGCTTACTGTTTCTTTTCTTTAAAGTTCAGTGGCTCAATCACTGCAGTTGAGCAGTAATGAAAGTGAATTCTGTTGAGGCTTTGATGTCCATCAGAGACTGTCAGAAAAACTCTGAAGTCAGTTCAATATCTAATGACAAACGGATTTTTTGCAGTTTTTAATAGCAAACACTTTTCCTGCGAGTTGAAGTAGAATTGTCATCTTGCTCACAAGACCTTCCACCTGCTGGAAAGTGCCTTCCAAGTACAGGATGGCTGTGGGAGACTAAGAGAAGAGTGTGGAGATGTGCTATGGATCAGTAACCATGAACTATCATGGAAGGTTATTGAGGCTAAGTTAAAATCCTTCACAGTTTGCATATTCTCCTTAAGTCTGATTTGCACTTGTCAAATAACTTGCTTTATTTTATTCCCTCTGAAAAGTGACTGGCCTCTCAAAAATGTGTATGTGAAGAAAAAAGTGCTGAAAGTAGCAAACCAAATTCAAATTTAGAAAAGCACCTTAGTAAGGATTGAGAATTGTAAAAATAATGAAATTGAAGGTATTTTTTAATTTGCTCCTTACATTTTTCATTCAACAATTCTGACTTGTAGGCTTTATTTAAAGACATGTTTAAAATAAAGACATGAAAGAAGGAAGGTAAAAGCCTGTAAATCTAGTGAAAATCACATAATTCAGCATCTGAAGCCTAAAGCAAAACTTCAAATACTGTGAGAGTTGTGATACAATCATGATACCTAATGATAACAGTATTTGCAAGATGCCAAAGCTTTTTCACTCCTTTGATTTTTTTACTTCTAAAATTATTGAATACTCACAATGAAGCAACACAAATCATCCTCAGAAGACAAAGAAATTTTAGGAATCTAGTTTCCATTTGTGCAAAGGACAGAAAAGCATGTAATAGGCAATTTTTTCAGCAATTGGAACCTAAAACCATATTTAGCTCCTTAAGCAGATGAGTAGGATCTAAACAGCTTTGAACTTTTTCTTACCTACAGCAAGAAATATCAGTCACCCTGCAACTCTGAAACTCAGCTAATTTAAGTGCCTAACTAAACAGATAAGTGGCTAATTTTAAACAGATCTTTGTAAATTGTTATGCCTAAATGACTCATACGCCCACGGTCAGTTAGTAGTCTGTGACAAAGTAAGGCAGATATCAAGCCTTGTGCTTGAACTGCAAAGCTGCTTTCTTTCCTGCAGTGTGAAGTATCAAGAAAGGCCCATATGCTGCCTTTTGTGAGCACTTAATTCCCTGGGAAAAAATCAAAACTCTCTTCAATACACTATGATGGAAATCATAATTCTGTCTTTAATGGGAACTCTAAACAGAATGGTAAATACATTTTGAAACTCATTAACTATGGTATCCATCTAACTGAGACATACTGGGGAGGAAGGGGGAGCAACATAGAAACCATAAGAAAGTATTCCTCAAGTTTTCAAGAATGCAGCCAAACAGTAATGTTGGCCAGAATACCCTCATGAAAGCAGAATTTTAGTTCTTTATGTATTGCTTTCTAAAGATATTATATATCCAATTTCTTATCCTTAAATGGTGAGAATCTTGACAGATACTCCCCAAAGTAAGTAGCTTTTAAGAACATTTTGTACACTGAGATCAGGAAAGAGCCTCCCTCAGTTGAGTGTATGTAGGATAACTCCCATGCCACACTGGTTAAGAATCTTGCCTGAAACTGCACTGCTCCTGGTACTTTATTAATAAATCCATCTTGGCCTTACATATTTTTTATCATCAGCAGCTTTCAAAGAGCTTTACTGGGTGGGTCAGAGTCATTCATCTTTTAAGTCACAGCATAAATTGGGCTGGATTGCAAGTTTCCCTCTCTCAAGTCAAGGTTAATCAGCACTACCAGAATTATGCCAACCTAACATTAAAAATAATAAAAAATATATTCAAAAGTAACTTCTATGAAGTGAACAAACCCCTTATGGAAAAGAGGTCTCCTTAACAGAGGTTTTAAGTGCTAAATCCCAAAAAAACTGAAAAGAAGATGCAGATCTGCCTTTAGCTGTTTCACAATGATACAGATGTACACATGTTGTTCAGTAGCTCACAGCACATTTCAGCAGCAACTGCTTTGTCAAAATCTTTGACAGCTGAAAACAGGAAATGTTTGAGCTTAATACCTCAACTCCTGTGCTGAGAGGAAGAGAGAGTCCCTGAATTATTTCTCCAGCCTTAACTGCTGAAGAAAATGTACACAGGTACTCACAAAACCAAGTGGAAGACACCACAGATTACTCAGAAAGACAGCTTTGATTACTATGGCCCAAATTCTGCCTTCAGTATGAATGTATCTTCCAGGTACAGGGAAGATTATTTGACAGACCTCCTAAAAGTCATGGAATAGGAGCCAGGCTGTTATTGGCCATGAGCAAAGCCTCTGCACCAGAACATCTGCCAGGTCTGGCAATCCTGAGGCAGGTAATGGTAAAAGCAAAGGGCAAGATTCATGCATAATGGTAAAAGCAAAGGACAAGATTCACATATCCTGCCCTGTCTCATAGTCTCAGCATGCAGGTTGTTCACCTTAATAAAGGTAGAATATGAAGTGGCAGGAAACAGAAACTGAATATGGGACCAGAGCTCCAACTGCATTTTAGGCCACCTCTGCCTGTACAGACACAGGCCAGAGAAGGAGATACTGCAACGTCAGCCTCACTGGAACAGCCTCACTGGTGACAAAGGTGCATGGATTTAAAAGCTAACACTGGAGCAAGCCCTGAAAAATGCTTTCTACAAGACACTTCAAATAAAACAAAATTAAATGTTGTGGGTATGCAGCAGAAGGCATGACAGGAGGGTATATACTGATAACACACAGAAGAGCAAAGGTGATGTCTCCTCTTATGAAAAGGTAAGTGTATTCTAAGCTGACAAATTTTACTTTGTTTCCTGTATTATGCCATTTCTCCCAGGGCAGCTGATCTCAGACAGCATTCCTCTCACAGATTTGCCAGAGCAGTGTCCTACATACCAATTGTGAAATGCCTGACAGGGTAAAGAGGAATTTAAAACATATTGGTTTAGAAGCTCAGCTGTCAACTGTTCAGATTTTTTATTTATTAAAAATCTGATTGAATGTGACAGCCTGTATATAATCTTCCAATTATGTACTTTTCTGGAATGAAATGCTCTGCATATAATTTCTCAGCAAGGCAAAGAATAAGGTCAGAACAAAACATGAGTACTTACTTTACTGTATGGAATCTTGCTATTGTCCATCTCTTTCCTCCACAATTGGAGTAGCAAATTCCTGTACTCCTGATTGAAAGGTCCAGAATAAGAGAGAAATCCAGTGGCCAGAAGAACATTCCCCACCAAATTAATAATTTGATTTTGAAAGTTTTTGCTGCTTGCTGTCCAACGAAGCTGTACGGAAAATAAAGAAGTTAGCTTAAGCAGACACAAAACTAACACAAATATCTAACTTTAAAAACTTATCTCTTTCTGATAAATAATTTTTCTTCATAACAGGAGTATTTTTTGCTTTAAATAATTCTTTTCAGAAGTACAAATTTGCTTGGAAGTGATGGCAACCACCTGACCAAGTGGAGAAAAAGCATCTCTGTGACCAAGCTGGATGAAGAGCTTTAGAGGAATGAAGTGTCAGGCAGAGGAGGGCCAAGAGTCACGTGAGGAAGTGGGGGACAGGGCTGGCAAACAAAATGTGTGGGGTGAGATAAACTGTAAATAAATCTTGTAATCAACAAAACAGGGCAAATGGAGGACCATCTTAAGGACACCTCCAAAAAAAGACACTGCTGGGGACAGCTTTCATACTGCTTATAGAATAAGAATTATCGCAGCTGGGCTCCTCTCTGAAGTGTTTCTACAGGAATGTGCACAGCATGGAGAACAAAAGAGGACTCTGCACATGGTTGGAGCATCATGATATGATGGGAGTCATGGGAACATGATGGAAAGAGATCCACAACTGGAGAGCTGCATCAGCTGTCTGTAGGCTTGTTAGGAAGGACAGGTTGGGAAGGTGAGAAGAAGGGTTTTCTTACATGTGAGAGGGCAGTGGAATCCATGTGGTCATTATGGGAGATTAAAGGATGGAAAATTTGCCAGATGGGACCTTATGGGTTAGCATCAGAGGGAAGATCAGCATGGGAGATGTGTGTGTCTGTCACAGACAATGTGGTTAACAAGAAGTAGATGAGGGGAAGAAACCTTCCATTCACTGACCTTGGTCTACATGGGGAACTTCAACAACCCAATATCTGAAGGGACAACACAGAAAGACACAAGCAATCCTTGATGTTTTAAGGAGGGCATTGACAAAAGTTCTCAACACAGTGAAGTGAGGATTTAATGAGGGAAAGGCAGTTTGCTTAACCTAAGACTTGCAGATAAAGAACTGATCAGGAATCTAAAATTTGGGGGCAGCCTTGGCTGAGATGGTTTAGACTTGAGTCTAGAGTACAGGAGGGATTTCTACACATGCACCTATGTGCACAAACACATGATGGGAAGGTGTAAAGAAGAAATTGCCAGACTCTTTTCACTAGTACTTTGTGAAATGACAAGGGGCAATGGACACAAATTGGAATATAAGATATTTACATTCAACACACAAAAAATCCCTTTATTTCAGTGAGAGTGGTCAAAAACTGAAATAGGTTGCGAATGGAAGTGGTCGAATCCTGGAAGATATTCAAAACCCAACCAAAAAATGCCCTGAGCCTTGAGTAGGGGGGAAGGAGGGATGTGTGTTTTGCATTAGATGGTCTCCAGAGGTCCCTTCCTATCTCAATTATTCCATGATGCTGCAATTTTATAAGTATTATTTTTCATGTGCTAAAAAAATTTAAAATAATTAACTCATATTTTGCTTATTAATTTCTTTCCAGATTCCTGTTCCCTTACAATCACTCTGCATTCATTCTTGGTCAGGACCTCATGCTTCAAGTTTAAAAAAATATACATTTAATCCAGTGTTAGTTTTGCCTAATCCTCCAAGTGCCATACAGAGTCTTTAATTTTTTTTTGTCTGGATTTTCAAAAGTAGAGTGGAATAACAGCTCTTACAAGACTTCATAGAACAAAGCTTCATAAAACCCACAATAAGGCACTATAATTTCCTATTTTTGCCTGGTTCTTAAATTTAGAAATTCACTGAAAAAATATGACAAAGCATCTAAGATTTTTGACTGATGTCATTTGAAGGGCAGCTATGCAAAGAAATGCTGAGGTGCTGGCCTCACAGAACACACTGGCTGAAGTCAGAACTCTCATCAATTTTGACTTTGTGTGAAATCAATGAAGGAATTAACAAAGCAAATAAGAAGAGGGGGGAAAAGAGTATCCTGCTTCCTCTGAAAACCTTCAGGCTGAAGCCAGAAAGATCTGCATAGGAAAGGTAAATTTCAAACTCAGTGCCGAGGATAACAATTAGCCCATAATTCTGTAAAAGGCTCCAGTAGAAGCCTAAGCTTCAATTATAATTCAGGAAATTAGTCAAGCTTCAAATTTGTATTCTTGTATACTTGGTGAGAAGAAGAGAGTAATCCTTCTTATAAATATTTTAGGGCAATTATTTAGGTTAAGCCTAATTCCTCTTCTTAAAAAAGCTAAAAGGAATTTGGCTCCTTGGCTTTAAATCTGAACTTTATCCTCATACGAATTATATGTTATAAATCTTCATGCAGAAGAATTAACACAAGAAATTGCTTTACTTTTTTAGGTACATTAGCATCAAGGAAAACACGCATACGTATAACTAAAAGAAGTGTCATGTGATATCAAGAAGTCACCACGCCTTGAGTTTGCTGAGCACTGCTATGATCATTGTGGAACATTCTCAAACTGCACACCTCCTTAGTGCTGGAAACATGCACATGTGTGCTGATACCTTTTCTCCCCCTAGTCCTTCAATCAGAGCTGAGGCATTGTTCATCTTCCTTCTGCAAGCCTCAGCATCATCGAGCAAGGCCTGCTTCTCTTTCACAGCAGCGTCGTACATGGCTTGTACTTCATCCAGCTCTGCCTGCTTCTCGTCCAGCTGATTCTGTGCATTATTCAGCTCCATTTGGGCAGCTGCAAGTCTTCCTTCCTGCAAAGCTAGATTTGCCTACAGATATTTAAAAGTAAAGAGTAGTTAATACCTATTCTTCTGGCAGAAGCAAATGACATTCATTTAATGGCACATACTGTATTGTGTTGGGTAGTTTTAAAAATAATATATGTTCTAAGATGACAGAAGTTTTTTTTCTTTTTACTTCTAGATCAGAAGCATAGCATTGTAGTTATTCAAGGAAATCTTAAGATATTTTAATAATATTTTCAGAATGGTCTATTAATCACACAATGACCAATGTTTTCAAATCACAATACACTTCAATTAGCTGTATACTAGATATATGAGGCAATATATACACTTGGTTGCCTTATATATATGCCTCCTGTAATATATTCTCAGTGCAAAATAAATTTAATACTGTGTTCATTAATTATAAAATAATAAAAATGAGAACATACACTATTCTTCTGCTCTCTTTTTCCATCAATTACCTCTACAACAAAAATATAACAAATGTATTTTTGCTCCTCTGGAAAGTAAAACTCTAGAGACTTTTTTCACATTTCTCCATAAATTTGCATTATGACTTACCAGTCATTTAAATGTGGCCTCTTAACTTTTATATTCCTAACAGGGTTGAAAAAATATTCTGTGAATTCAGAAAGTATTTCCATACACATTTGCAAAGGATTAGAGCCTGACAAATTTCTTATGAAATTCACACTTACAGATAAAGGTTGCTTTCATTTGCTCTGAATATTTAAAAAGCTTGTTTAAATATCATGTATCTTATTTTGGTTTTTTCTTCTATAAGAGTTATGAAGATGGAAACCAAGAACCTGTAAAACCTGTTTTATTACAAAAAGTAGCAGTAGAAGGCATCTCTCTTAAGGGACAACTCCTAATCAACAGCATAACCATGGGTTGGGGTCTGGTCTATCTCAAAAGAGTGGTTTGTGAGCAAGGAATTACAGAAGCATATCTGTACTAATCAATGAAGTAGGTTACTAATACCTGTGTATATGTGTGTTGCAAAGTGTATTGGATACAGGTGAATCCCATGTATCTCTGCCCATCTACATTAGCAATCTAGGTATATGCAGATAGTATATGCGAGAGAATAGCGCTGCCAGTAAAATTTCATCTACTGCAGCCACCTGCTATGTTGACAGATCCCAGAGATAAAAACATATTTTGGAATCCAGATGAACCAGTAAAATGGCTGCTCATAAAATTTCCATCATGCAAGAATGCCAAAATATTTTTACCTCACTGTTTATCAAAAAACACATTAAAGAACATCGCCTAGAAATAAGCACTGCTCAATCAGTGAGTCTTGATTAAACCCAGATAAGCAGATTTCAGATCAACTGCTGGTATGTTTTAGTGAATCTTGGACCATTGGGCAAAGTTCCAATAGCAAAGGAGCTTTTAGGAGGTGACGTAGTGTTACTGTCCCCCCTGCACCAGGGGAAAGGGTGAGGTAGAGAGAGTGCAGGACTCCTTCTGTGTCTGAATAAGAAAGGCCTGACAACTAGCTTAATAAGACAACTGCCTTTTAAAAAGTCATAAGAAGAAGACAAACAGTGAGTAAACTTTACATTCTCTCAAATGCTGGACACCCCACATTCATGCAGCACGAGAGAGCAAGGATAGTTTTGCCCATGGTATCCTGTGCAGAGCAGATCCTGTCCATGAAGAGAAAACTTTCTCTTTTGGCCATTCAAACTATCTTAAACGCCTCTTATTATTCTGTCTTATTAAAGCAGATGCCTCATTCAGCCATCTGTTGCCAGGCCTTTCTTACTGAGATCCAAAAGGAGCCCTGCACCAGCCCTCTTCTACCTCTTCCCACCACTTTCCCTAGTGCAGAGCATCCTCATATCCTTAAATTCTCTGAGGGCTAAAAATGGGAGTGAAACAATATTATGACGTAATGTTTCAGTCCCAGCTGACAAATACTGAAGCTACACAGGAAACAAGATCCTTGGAGGGCTGTGAATAATAGCCTTGGCAGAACAGCTGGAACAACAGAGAACTTACACCTGACTGTGTGGATTCATATAACACCTTGACATTTATCACAGCAGGATGTGAACCTCAGTGGAAAAGGATGGGCATGCGAACTCCCAATACATATGAGCAATGATGCCTTGCAAATATGAAAAGCAGCAATAAACTACCCAGAAAAGTGCAAAAGATTGATGAAACAAACTTCTCCATTCTTAAAAACTCTTAAAAGGCTGTCAGCTTTGAAGATGTAGGGATATCAAAAAAATATTTCAGATGAGTACAAAAAAAGTGTATTATATTCTAACATGAAAAGAATCCCTTAACTGATTTACACAAGACTTTACAGATTTTCTGGAAGATGACATATAATAAGAAACTATTTTACAGACAATTTAATCAGAGTTCTCAGCCACTTCCAGGGTAATCATAACAAAGTATAAGACATTATAATATTAGTTTGATTTATAGGCTATTTGATCATATGTGATGAACAATGGTTTGTTGCATGAGACTGACAGCTAACATATCAGGATGACCAACCTGTATGTGATTCTCAAAGGCAGAAAGACTACTTGGTTCAGATGACCCTTTGAAATTTGCTTTCTCCCTGTTTTTTTTTCCCCCTCAGACTCAAGTTTTCAAAATTCCATGGGTGCAAACACAACTTTTGTATTGACATCAGTATCAGGTTGGCTGGCAGCCTCCTGTATAGAGCTCTGTCATGAGAGCAGGAGGCAAGTTGTGCTGCCAAAGAGAATCTTCTGCACAAGAAGACTATTAGAGCTGCAATCAGCTCCATACAAACATTTCCAGCCAATATTAGGCAGGAAGGAAACATGTTTCCCAATCACTAAGAACCACTGTAGCCTTTCTAATTTTAGTGGCATTGCCCTGTGAACAAGCTTCACACCCTTCATTTCATCCCCCTGCATCACGCAGCAGAGCAAGGATACACAATTTGTTCCAGCTGGATGCAGTGTGAAAGCCTGAATAAATAGATTTTATGCAGATGAATCATGAGGATTTAAGACAAGAGGTCCACACTCTGATCTGTGCTCCTAGAGAAGTGCTGCTACCCTGGAACATGCCTGGGTTTGTGTGAGAGAAGCAGCTTCAGCCTTTCCTTGCCTTTGGCACTGGGGAACCAGACAGACAGACAATCCTCCCAGCACCTGCTGCAGCCAGTGCTGCTACTGCCCTCTGCATGTGTCTGCGTGGGGCAGGTACACACAGCACCTGTGCCAACAAGGGCCTTGGCCTCAAGAGTTTAGCAGCTCTTTTGCCTTCTTCCAAGCTGCCCTCAGAGAGGACTTCATAGCAGGTAGTGAGATGATCCTGCCCTCTTGTCATTTTTGCATTGCACACAAAACCAGAGCAAATAAAGATAATTACAGTCACAGCTATGCTGTTAAATGAAACATGCCCAGGACCTTTCTCTGGCACTGATGTTGACCAGCATAAAAAAACTCACATTAAGCTCTCTCACCCTCTAAAACACTATGACTACATGTTGGCAGCCTTGTGGGAACGGCTCTTGGATCATGACAGAACCTGAAAGGTGCCCAGAGACTACTGAAAAATCCTGTTCAGCAAAGACCAAATCACACTAGGGATCATTCTAAAAATTTACCAGTGTAAATGATCACTTTCCAATGCCTACAAAAATTCACTAGTACTGTTTAATTTATTATTATTGACATAGACACTAAGCCTCTCGCTGATCCATTGCAAACTCCGATTTGCAAAGTACCAAGTATATCTGACCCTGATCCGTGGAAGCAGTTCAATAAAAATGACTTCTCCAACAGAAAGAAGCCTCATACCATTTAATGCTATTCCTGATCTTGGATGGAATGCCCAGATCAACCCCAAATCATTCTGAAGAGCAACTGCTGTTCATTAAATTGAGAAAATGTTACTAGGAGAATCCCATTAGGAAAAAAAAAGCATCCAAAACTACAGAGTTCTCTACAGGTAAGCCCTTCTCTTGTTAAGGAATTTCATCTTTCAAAGTCCACTGTTTTAACAGTCCATTGAGCACTTACTGCTCCTGGACTAGGCCAGAAGGCTTCTTGGACTCTGTCACTGCTCCTGACCTTCTGGGGAATTGCTAAGTGCTCATCTTTGCTTTTTGCTTCAGTCCTGTTCTGGGCACATGGCATCTGACTGAAGACTCTTCATGGACATGCTGTCTCAAAACTACTCCTGTCCCAGATTACTGCAGATTTTTCCTATAGACACTTCATTGGTTTTGGGTCAACCTTCTCAGAGACTCAGCGTCGTGATACACTTGTATCCACCGTTACTTAGGGAAAGATTGTGAAAAAGGCAAAGACATACACAAGTTTTGCAGACATTCCAAAAACAGTGTTTTTACCTCAACAATACAAATTTTAAAAGATATATATACACCTGCACATACATATGTGCACATGCAAACAAATCCCTGCAAGAGTGACATTAATAAAATCTTGGGCTCAATTTCTTTGCTATCAATGACCATTCTTTGGGACTAAAACAACATATCTCTTATATGCTTTTCACTGTCTGTACTAGCTAGTGAAAGACTTTCCATATTTTCTGTTCAGTTACATGTCCTGACCTCACTCTGTTTTGTTAGGTGACCTAATCCTTCCCTTCATCCCCCCCCACCAAAGTATATTCTTTCCTTCTACAGTTATTGTGGGCCTTGGATTCAGACTTGCATGCTTGTTTTCCTGCCCAGTGGGCATCACCTTGTCAAGGACATGCTTATTTAAATGGACAGCTATCAAATTTCAACACTCCTTGACTATTACCTCTTCTTCAGGTACAAGATTTCCTTTCACTGCTTGCTATGGTTTTTAGTTCAGCATGGAGACAAATGAAAGTAGAAAAGGAAATAAAGTCTCATACTTAAAACTGAGTGTGACAGGGAGAATCCTCAATATCAAACAGAATTTATAAACTGTAAACAGACTTCCCTTGATCACTATAACAGCCTAAGGAGAACTTAATTAAAGTCACTGCAGACATCCCTATGGGAAATTATACTCCTATACACATTATTTTAATTGGAGGCTAACAGTATCACAGCAAAAGTCAGGGCTTCTCCATTCTGCTCTTATATTCTTCAAATAACAGATAAGGAGCAGATGGTGTTCCAAAATTCTCAGGTTAATGCAGCAGGCTGGTTTACTAGGTATCAGTCTGGGGAGGAACAGCTCATCCTCCTGCTGAAGGTTTACAGGAAAGTCCAACTAATGACCCTTGGGCTGCAGGTCTAAAGAATGCCAGTATCCATTCCTAGGAATTAGGTAATTTTTGCACACTAAGTATATAAGTTATAAAATATAAGTTTTTGCACACTAAAATATATATCATATACCTATATATTTTTGTGCACTAAATATATAAGTTAATAATACATAATTTTTTGAACACTAAAATATATATTTCTATTTATAAATAAATAATTTTGCACACTAAAATATAAGTCACTATTAATTAGTTTTCACAGGTTGTCATAGTTAAGATAAATGACACAATGAGCCTCACTTAAGATGTAATTTAAAAATATATTGAATCTATTTTGCGGGTGTTGAAAGGAATTTATATCCTAGAACAGCAGTTAGGATAACGGAGCTTGATTAATTCATTCAGTAAACCTGCTTTTAGCACTGGATGGATTAGCCTCAGCTAGTACTTTATGCAGTTTAATTGTACATTTATTTTCAATTATTTTCTTAGCCTCACTACACTGCTTCCTGCAATATCTCCGGCATACTTTAAACCCTTCCTCTCTCCCTCCCTCTGTCATCTTCAGTTTTTAAAATATTTTTGACTGTTGCTGTACCTGACAATAGGCACCACTTTGCCAAGATATGTATGTTTCATCTTTTATCAGCTATAGTGTGACAAGAATGAACACAAAGCTAAATTTATATGTAATCCTAAATCATATATATTAAAATAAAAACTACAAGAGCACGTTTTCAGCTTTCAGGGTTGCATTTGCATATAAAGCCACTATTTCCCCAAAGTCTTGCTCCCTTTTATAGCTCCCAATAGTAACATTTCAAATTCTGTTTTCATTACTGAACATCCCATTATTTGAAAAGGAAACAGCTAGTTATATATCACAAAAATACAGCACTCTCTTGAGTTACTTGAATAAAAAAGAATATGCTTTTAACATATTTGAATCAGATCTGTCTAGGTATACTAAAAGATTATGCAGAGAGTTTTGACTGTACCATTGATACAGTGGTTTATTCTATAAGAAACCAAACACGAGTGCAGTGGAAGCATAACAGATTGGATGTATTTCTTCAGAAAAGAGCCATAAAACTCACTGCAGGAGCAATGACTATAAATCATTATATAAATATGCAAAGACCCTTATTTTCAATGTGCTCACAAATGGAACATTTCCAAGACAATAAAGCTATCTGTAGGAATTCACACAATAGTGGCTGATCCCCTTCTAGTTCAGTTCAATGTTTCAACCAGAAACAGATACCTCACAACTACTTTATCACATATGTACACTTGCAGGTAGCAGTCTGAAACTCCAAAATATTTTTAGGGAGATGAATTCCAGCTAAATTCCTTAAAGAACGTTTCTATGCCAAGAGTAATCTCTCCTCTCCTCTCCTCTCCCAGATTCTATCATGACCACAATGAGTGGGTTCCTTCCCGGGCCAGTAGGACTGAGGAGTTTTGTTGAAGCCATAGTGCCTGGCACACACTCTGAGGGCAGAGAAGGTATCACTATCTCCCATGCACAGCTAGACAGGTTCTACAAAGAACCAACTGAATGCTTACTGTGTTCACAAAAGTTAAAGCTGTACCACAGGATAGTTGAGTGTAAGTAGAAAAAGTTGCCAGGACATATTAAACCTCTGTGTGCTTGACTGAGCAACCGGGTGTGAAGAAACAAGAATCTCTTTTTTTAACCAAAATAACATGACATTTTTTTCCACTTGACTATAGTAATCTCTCAAAAAAAAAAAAAAATATCAATATAAAATACCTTTAGAGGAAGAACTTCTTTATTAATACCATAGAAGTAAACCATTGCTTGTGTCCATGAGCAAAGACCTGCTACATTTCCACACACTTTTTTAGCAGTGTCAAGATTATAATCCTCCATATCCAAATAAGGCTCTAAAAACTCCACAGTTTCTTCTGTAATTGAGTCCTAATCAATAAAAAGGAAAAATTATTTTTTAAAATGGATTTTTGAAAAAGGACTGCTTCACAGAAACATTTTCTTTTTTAAAATCACGGGGTATCACTTCTCACAGAATAAATCAACAAAGCAATGCTGCTGCCTTTCACTCTTACAAAGGACAGTTTAGTAGTTTTTGTGTACCCGTGAAAATAACTCCTACTTCCATTGCAACAGATTGAATTGAGTTGGCATTTAATACCCCTATTTGACACATTTACAGATGTTCCTAGTGCTTGTAGCTCCATGACAACTTAAGCTGTTCTAAGTTATTGCTGCTACAACACTACACCTTCTTCTCTTTGACCCATCTTTAATACCCTCACCAACACTCAGTGATCTAGTCTGGAAACTGTTATGACAGAAATATAAGTCAGAAAACTACTGATAATTTTCTTCTAGTCTAGTTCCATAAACAATCTCACCATGGCATCAGACAGGCACTGGTGTGAGCACAGCTAAAGGAACCAAACATGCAGGTTTCAGAAGGAAAAGGGCGAAACTGCAAGGCACTGTCTTCACTTCACTGAAGCTAACCCTTCTCTTTAACCATGAAAGAAATTTCTTTCAGCTGTTATTCTAATCCCAGGGTTTTTTTCCCCTTTCACAATCTGCTGAGAATATGAAAAGCCAGATCTTTGATGGTGGTTAATCTATAATTATGTAAGTGTCAGAAGAAAATGGAATTCATCTCCTTGAGCAAGGTAGAAAGTAGAAAAGATTATACAGGCTAAAAATGACTGCTTAACAATAGACATGTTCAAAATCTTCCCTTTTCTTTGGCAATGTATTAATGCCTTTCTTTTAATGCATCTAAAAATCATCCACCATTCATACTGTCAAACAATTTACCCTTTTCTTGTTTTTCTGCATAGCAGAAGGACTGCCTTGTACTTATCTGATCTTTAGCTACTCTAATAAAAAGACATTCACTATATTACTCCCAAGATCAGCCATGGTGATGTTTTCACTGTGATTGTTTGCTAAAATGTAAAATACTGCTGGACAAAAATTTTGACTTTTTTATTCTCCTACTCAAAATAATGAGCTAACAAGCCAGCAAAGGTGAAGCAAAGATCAATCAGCAGTGGCCTAAAATCTCTGCTCAAAAGCTTGGAAAATGTCATGCTTTTCCTTTTAAGTAATTAACTTTGAACTCAATGAACTTCATCCACTAATTGTTATTGCCTAAAACATATTAGGAAAGAACAAAAGTCTCACAAACAATTAAGCTATGTAGTCTACTGAGACACAATGAGCTTTCTTGTCATATATACTCAAAATGAGAAATAGCATGTGAAGGACCTAATGAGGGATTGAAGTAGTCCAGTATTCTACTCCATGTTCACCAGTATCACTTCCTGCAAGAACTCAGTCCCACAGAAATTGTTCTGACTCCCCTGAGCTAAATGTGCTGCCAGCTACCAGCAGGAATACATGCACTATTAATAAGTGCCAAAATTCTGGAAGTGTCATTAGACAGAAACTTGAGTAAGGAGGGCATAATTAGTCCTTGCTATCTTAAAACTAATTTCCTCTTTCTGTTTAGTGGAGATAGCACTTGGAAAAGTGACCAGACTGACAGCCCCAGGAAAAAATTGTCTACAGAGGCAGTGCAAGTTTCCACAATATGGGTCTCTGGGAGAAATGGCTCCTGGGGATAGTGAGAATGATCTTCACAACAAAAACACTCGAGCAGCTTAGAAAAAGCATCAGAAAAATGCACAGCTAACTAGATTAAAGCATTAGTGTACGAATGAAAGTATGTTCTTCAACATTACAGGAAAGTCACATTTTGCTGAAATCTGCTTGGTCTCCTGAATTATAAAGTTGGGCTATGATTCTGCCATTTCATATTCTACCCTGGGTGTTTTTCTGGTCCAGCTACCTGTGACATCTTTCTTCTCTTCCCTATAGAGAATTTTCCTTTGTCTCACAGTTCAGTCAACCTTGCAAAAGTTTCTATTTCCTGATAGAAATAAAAATCTCTTCACTTTTATTTTTCTTATGGTTGATAATAAGATTATTCTTCATTTCGCTGTTTTTCTTGTGAAAGAACCCCAAAAGTTCCCCAATCCTCTCATTACCTTTCCTGCTCATTTTTTTCTTATTTCCTGCTAGCTCCCTAGCAAATTGGTGACAGAATTGTCAAGTGCCTTACAGGCAAACAGGCCTGGTAGCACTGGAGAAGGTGAGCTATTAAAAAGCCAAGAGTGCACCCTTTTAAGGCAAATTCCTACTCAGAAGCAGGAACTGCCTGAATAAGATAACACTCAGCTTCTCAAGATTTGATCTAGTGCTTGGGATACTGCTGTTTGCTAGAAGCCACTGCATGGCCCAGGAGAAAAATTACTGAGATAATGACCCATGAAAATGAAGAATTGTCACAAGTACCTGCAACTATAGATAGACAAAACTGTTTCCAACCTCCTTTGATGGTAGTGACACTCTCATGCAAACTCTGAAGATGCTTATTGAAGTAGTAGTGCCCCTATTAATTACTTACCTTCTGAAAAGTAAGCAGCATGCTAAGAAATCCTGAATTATTCATTAGCTTCTGAGCCTCAGTCCATGATGGCTTCACACCTGGGTGTTCATGATCTAGTGTCACTGAGTCTATTTTCCTTTGGAATAAAAGCAGTACGCAGTCCATGATCCGCATGATCAGGTGAGGAGGTTTACCCAGTTTGCGAACAGTTGCAATGTCAGAAGGTTTTATTGTCTGAAAAGTTATAGAAGAAAATAGTCTATTTATTTAAACAGTCATTCAATTGCAAAGAATGGTTTTCTTTTGGGAGGACTGTACATGCAATGCTGCAGTTTTGGACTGCAGTTTTGCAGGTCCCTCAGAAGCACTACTGCAGAAAGTCCTTAAAGGTAGTCCCACTCTATGACTGCTTCATTACCTGACCATAGAGTACTGCCCATCTTACCTCTTCCCCTCTTCAGTTTTCAGGGCTTCTTCTACAAGGATTTACAGGTTGGTGCCATTCTTTCAATCCCCTGTATCCTCCCAAGTTAGAAGCGTAAGTCATATTCACATAATAATTATTAACTACATGCATGTTCAGAATATATTTGCTTCTGACCTGCAGGGCTGCCTTGGCTTCTTCCAGTGCAGGTCTTGCAGCCTCAAGCTTCTCTTCTGCTGCTGCTTTATCAATGGCAATGTCATCCACAATAGCCTGAGCCTTGTCTTTTACTGTTTGCACCTGCGTTTTAACTTTTTCTGCAGCGTGGGCTTTCATAGTTACTTCCAATAGAACTTCATCAGCTTTTTTTGAGGCTACAGCCAAATCTTTCTCCTTCATAACCAACTCGTTGGAGAGCTGATTTACAGAAACCTCAGCTTCCATCAGTTTTGCAAGACCTGTAGTGGACAAATTCCATTTTAGCAACAGGAAGACCTATGGAGAAAGTAACCTCAGTGAAGCAATGTGGATATTTAAAATAAATCACTCAGATCCATGTTTAGGAACACCAGTGAGTAATCCCATTGATTGAACATCAAAATTCAGCAGGGGATTTTTTTTTTTTAACGCATAGAAGCATTCAGAATCCATCACTTGATCACTTATTTATGTTCTTATACATGAGAAGGAGACTAAATATTAAACACATGCCCAAAAATATTAGCATGGAAATGACAGTCTTAAGAATTGTGTGTGAAATCTCTGAAATCCATGAGAACATGAAAAGTACTAGGCTGTACTCTGTGCAAAACCAAGAGGAGGAACCTGGCAATGAAAGCAAAGACACAAGGAGAGTAGGCTGAGCTTCTAAATTCAACATTACATGAAGATCCAGATGAGATGGGGGTAAAAAAACCTTAAGATTCTTGAGCAATACAATGCTCCAATAATTTGAACAAATTATGAGAAAATCTCTTAAGTATAAACATCCTTATATATAAATGCATGTCTCTGAATGTAAATGCATCATATATATCTTTCTAGCTCGAAAACCCCCACATTTGCTCCTCCAGACAGCCAGCCACCCTTTACCTTTGGACTTAGTGTACACAGGGAAAATCTGCAATTTAATTTCACATTCACTTCCAAATAGCATTCAGTTTAGGAGACTCTTTAATTGTTTACCATGTATGACCATGTGCAGAGTAATGTTTTTAAAACTGTACCTTTGGCATATACCTATTTCTTTAAAAAATTCTTCAGAGGAACTGAATATGAGCATTTAATTACCTTTTTTCAGATTTATTCATGGCATGCTTACATGTGAAAACTAGGATCTCATTAGTGCCTTGTCATACATACATGTAAAAGCAGGAGTTTCAAATATTTTAACTGCTAACCAATACTATTTCCAAAAGTCCTCTTTAATCTGCACATTCATAAAGTTCATGGAAACAAAACCTCTGCATATTTTGTAATCACACAAATACAGCTGAAAATATTTGAGTCTGCTTCCAAATTAATGAGAGCTCACAATCTAAATCCTGCTTTTACATCCTTTTATTCAGATTCTTCTCATCCTTTTAAAAACAATGAAAGAAAGAGAAATCAAGAAGCTTTTACAGTACCTGTCCTCATGCGTTCAGACAAACTTCCAAGACTGGCAAACTTCTCTCGGTAAATAGTTTTGTAACCTCCAATGAAGGACAGGTAAGATTTTGGTGTGACAAAAGTCTGTCTCCTATATCGTTCAAAGTATTCAACACATTTTTCAGCTACAATATCTTGAATTGTTCCCATGGTGTTAAAAACACTCCGTTTCACTTCATCTGTACACTCAATATGGTAAGAAGCTAGAAAATGCTGTGCAACTGCTATAAGAGCATCTTTAGGCCAGTGCTGGAACCAGTCTATGGTACAGCCTGAAATCAGACCTGGAAATTTGAGTGCACGAGTTCTGAATTTTTCCCCAACAGGAGAAAAACAAAGAACCACATGCAGGTTGTTCCGAACTCGAGCAAGAAAGTAATTATAAAGATTTTCACCAGTGGGACTAAGCCTTGGGTACTCCTTCTTCATTGCTGGAATCAGGTCTTGTGTGATTTCACCTATTTCATCCCGTGCAAAAAGATTTGAGACTTCACCTGAAGCCAAAACATTGTTCATGTACTCAAGAAAAGATTCATCTCTGACTTCATTGTCCGTGAATATAAAGACAACACCCTTTCCTATTTGACCTGCAGCGCGGTACAACATTTTCAGATCATCCAAAAGGTTGTTGGTGGAATATGTTCTGGAATAGAAAAGTGTTAAGGAAAGAGAGAACAAGAATTACAGATCACCTTAGGAGATATGTATCATCTGGATCAGCTTCCATGAGGCAAGAAAAAAATCCAGATAAGAACTTAATACCATAGGTCCTGATAATATTTTTAGGTTTCTTTTTCATAAACATTTTCCCAAAGTGAATGATCAGTAATATAAATCATGTGAAATGAGGTGGAGTCAACAAAATAATGTCCTGGGGAAAAGTAAGGTGAGAACAATACCATATCTAAGGCATTTTGATTCTGTTTTGTATCCCCATGGTTTGCAGATGTAAATTCTTTATTAGAAATAGGTTAATACAGCTGGATTAAGTTGTCAAGTAGGTTCTGATAACTGTAACCATTAGGTAAATACAGCTGGATTATCTTCTGAAGATATTGAGAGCAGGTTAAAGGAAATCATTAAGAGACAAAAGAGAATGAAACTGAGGGGTTTATTGCGTTATATGGTTTAACTAAAATCAAGCCCCAGAAATTATGTTTGAACATTATCACTTGGGCTGATCAGCTCTACTGCAAAAGGAGACCATGACTGGTTCTGTTGTTATGTGTCTTATAGCTGGTGCACATAGTAAGCAAGATTCAGATAAATCCACGCAAATTCAACTACACATTTCAGATTGTGCAATATAAAATGACATAAAGTAATGTTAATAAAATGGCAGATTTTGTCCCAAGCCAACTAGAGCTGAAATTAGAAACTTCTTTTCTTTGTAACCAGTCTCTTATTTCCAAGAATCTCTTCAAAGCCATAAGTAATTTTTGCAGTACACACATGACCCATTCTTCACATATTAAATATGCCACACAGGAAGTGTCCCAATTCTCTTTCAGCTCCATTTTATTTCTGCTCTATAAATACCCATAAAGCAAGTACTTCAGAGCTTGAAAAACTCTCCAGCTCTTCTTTGTATGTGTTGGCTACAGTAATTACAGTGATTTGTGGCATTCTGATAGGAACATGAGAATTTCTCTACTGAATCAGAATAGCAGTGTATCTGGTTTAATAATCTAACACCAGTTATGGGAAATTATACTTAGAGACAAAACATGACCCAGAATCCACTCTTCACTTCTAATTTCATTCTTCCTCCTTTCATATTCATTGTCATTATTAATATTTATCTTATTAATCTTGGAAATCTAGAGATTCTGTTCTATCACTTTGTGTTTTTTCTTTTCCCCCTTGTTTTTGTTCTCAGTGTTCCTTTCTTCTGCTTCTGGGACACAGGAAGAGACTGTGATATGTCTTTCTTTATCTTTCCTTTCATCAGAAGCCTTATAACATTATTCATAGACCTGATATGTCTCTCTAAAGAATACTTCTCAGCATTTTAAATAGTTTGCAAAGGAGAATACACTCTGCTGGTCTTTATTACTTAGCCCTGTAAACCCTATGACAAAAGAGACAAAGAAGGAAGGCAGCAGTACTCCCTTTCACTTCAAATTTCCATAAATTACAGAATTCCAGCACTACAAAATATTAAGTCATTAACAGAAATTGTCATAACGCAGTTTGGCTGTATAAGACTGGAAATGTCATTTAGAATGAGGGATAAAATGTTTGAGAGGTTTGCATTTATTTAAACTGATTGTGAGGAGTTCATTTCTATGGCAAATTAAGGAGCAAATGTCCATGCACACTGCATTGTATTACCTTGTTAAAGTAATCTGAAAGCTCTCGTGTCCAGCAATGTATGCTGCTAGTCGGGTCAGACTCTGCTTTCCAGATCCACCTACACCCACCAACAATGCATTTCCTTGTGGAGTACGAATTATCCGTGATATTTTAATCAAATGGACGATTGCATCCTGTGTATTGAGAGAAAAAGGGATGAAGAGACGCAAAAATGATGCATTGTATAATCCCCTAGAGGCATGTCACCGAGCAACTGCTTCCCAACAGCTAGATGGCTTCTCTGGAGCCTAAGACTCAGTCCTGTACTCCTCAAAATCAACAGGAGATTTCCCCCTGACTTCAGTGGGCAGCAGGGCTAGCCCAAGAGAAATGTCCTTGTATCAAGCTTGTATGAAATAATGTCATATGCACAGTTTGTCATCAGCAGGGCTGAGGGCATGCCCCTTAGGGGATAGAAGGAAAAGTAGAAAGGACTCCTCCAGCCTTTTAGCTGACCTATTTACATGCTCTCTATATGGACTGACAAAAGTAAAATACCAGTGCACTGTAGGCATTTCTCATTCAACTGCTGCAGTTATTCTATCAAACCACCCAAACTAAAGTTGAAGAAAGCATTGTGCATCAAGACCTTTAACAAGGAGGTGACTTTCAGGAAAACAAGATGACATTCAGTCATTCACACGCACTGTATAAACAACCTAGTTGTTCTGAGCCATCTCCAAAATAATGTGATAGAAACTTACAAGACCTATGTATCACTAAGTGCAAAAGACCAGGCACTTTCTGTATTAATACAATTACAAGCATTAATACCTTGAAAAATACTAAATCCATCTTTGATCCTCTGACAGTTTCATTGTACTGTTGCATGAACATCTGTAATCTTTCAGCCAAGTAATCCAAAGATGGGATAGGCTCATAAATTTTAGGAGCCTTCAACTCTGCATCATCAGGCTCATCTCCAGCAGTGTCCAGGACATCACGCAAGAAATCCACAAAGTATAATTCCGTGCATTTATCTCCAAACACATCTTGACCATGTTCCTCAGAAACAATCTGCAACAATACATTAAGGATTGCATTAGTAATGAAATAGGTCATTGGCCTCTTTCTGTGGCAAATACTAAAATACTATTTGCTTACCTTCCTCATCATGTCTTCAAACCAGTCTTTATCACTTTGGCTGATGAACCTGTCTGCAATAACACGTCTGCACTCATGTTGGAATAAGGCTACCAAAACACTGATGCTCTGGCAGACATCAGAAGTAACTGTAAGTATTCCTTGCCAAATACGACTGAGGTCTCGTAAATTGAAGATGTAATGAAATTTAGCTGGAGTTGGTAACATCTACAAAATAACATCATGAGCTATATTCAAATAACTGCTAAATGAAAATATTTTCTACTTATTATTAACTGAAAGTGAATGTGGATATTTTCACAAACTTTGGTCTTGCATTAAAGCAGAAATACATGCTTGGCATTTAAGAGGCAACCATAAAATGAAGAAACTACAGTAGCAACAACCATCTCTTTAATTTCACATAGATTTAATTTGAGTTTCTTTTAATGTTTTGAGTCTCAGAAACATTGGAAGGGTAGCCAATGATGGCACTGAAGATCACAGTAAAAATGTCAATATTGCCTGTCCTGTGGTGTTGCTCCTGCTCCTTCTTCCAGATCGTGTCTGCTATTTTCTTTTGTCATTTCCAAGAACATCTGAGGAAAGGTTCATGAGGGGAGGGGAAGGGAAGGGAAGGGAAGGGAAGGGAAGGGAAGGGAAGGGAAGGGAAGGGAAGGGAAGGGAAGGGAAGGGAAGGGAAGGGAAGGGAAGGGAAGGGAAGGGAAGGGAAGGGAAGGGAAGGGAAGGGAAGGGAAGGGAAGGGAAGGGAAGGGAAGGGAAGGGAAGGGAAGGGAAGGGAAGGGAAGGGAAGGGAAGGGAAGGGAAGGGAAGGGAAGGGAAGGGAAGGGAAGGGAAGGGAAGATTGGAGAAAACAGTATTTGGGAAAATACTTACAACCTAGTAAAAGCTACATTTTCCCTAGGAAAGGAAGTTAATTAGTATTAATAAGAACCAGTTCTGTTGAATATATTGGCCAATAGTGACGAGTCAATAGTTTCACCAGAAGTTCCTCTATTTCTCTGTGTAAACCAAGTATAGTGAGTTGTTTCTGAAATCCTGACCAACCTTTTCTGCACAGGAATTTAACAAATCCCTATCTTTCCACCACTCTCCTCCACTTTTCTCAGAAGAAGAACAAATTTGACATACATTTCTATGCTGCAGTTTTGTTCTTTTCAAATTGCATTCTATACCTAATATTTTTTGTATCTCTCAAAGCAAAATTTGCTCAGAAATTGCAGTCAAATGTTTTTAACAGTCTGTTTAAAATGGAAAAAGTTAATATTTATAAATTATTAAATATCAGATTTTATTTCTTTCTAACTGATTCCCTCTCTGTCAAATTTGACTTTGTTCCTAAAATTCAGATCTTCAAAGCTTCTCACAATCCCAAACAGCTTTTACAGAAGATTCCTATCTAATTTTTAATTTCTGGTTCCTTGTGGTCTTAACATTTTCTCAGCTGGAAGATCTCTCAATCTCTTCCAGATCTCTCAATAGCTATGTCTATTATGTTATATGTATATAATGTGATGCTTATATCAGCTACAGAAGACACTGCATTAGGATTTTCATCCATAACTCGGTGCTCAGAGCATCCAGTTCAGAACAGAGACATCAGCCAGCAGTTACATCCACAGGTCACAGCTTCACAATATGAACTATTAACACACACATGACAGTACAACAGGTACAGTACAATAGATCTTCCAAGGCTTAATAGGTGTAATTTTACCTTTGCTTTTGTCATTTGCCAAACCTTTCGACTTGTAGATACTAATGCTGAAGCCAGTTTACATACTTCTGTGGGGAAATGTCGCTGTTCACAGAAATAGCCTTCAGCTATTGTTTGAAATATCTTATCAATAGAGGAAGAAGAAGGCAGTGTGCAGTTGAAGATGCTGAACTGGCGTTTCAGGCGCTGTGGGATGTCATTCCGACCTCCTCCGGGGTGAATCATAGCAGCTACAAATTGGATGTCAACCACATTTGTGAATTCCCCTGGCTTCTCCAAATTGTAGAAACCTTTCTGCTCCATCAGCTGCCTTACAATCTCATTGGTGATCTAAACATAACCAGAAACAAAAAAAAAAGGAATTGAGGAGTTAAATGTTTCTACGTTATGAACATGCAATGTGTCAAACAAGCACTCAGATGCAGTGCATTGGGTGCATGTAAGCTTCATGTGCTAGACAGTTGTGGACATGAAGTCAGATATTCAACTGAATTTGGATAGTTTCAATTTAAGAAAAGGCATCACTTTCAATTTTCAATCCAGACTATATCTTCAGATTGAAACAGGCATTCAGACAGCGACAAAGAACAGTTAATTTAGCACAATGTGTAGTCACATGTCCACTAGCACAGAGCCACTGAGTACAGAGCTACACTGGAAGCAGGGAAATTGCTTTTTCTCAGCAGAATTTTTTTTTAATTTAAGTCATATTTTCAGAGTATAGGTCTATAAATATTCTTTATTCAATACCTCAAGACAGCTTGCTAGTCTTTAATGTCAACTGTGATCATAGAATTGTTTAAGTTGGAAAGGACCTTTTTATTATTGGGTCCAACCATTACATTATTACGGCCAAATCCACACAAAGCCACGTCCCCAGGTGCCAATCTACACCTCTCTTAAATACCTCCAGGGATGGTGACTCCACCACTTCCCTGGGCAATCTGTTCCAGGGCTCAACAACAATTTTGGTGAAGAAATTTTTCCCTGATATCCCAACTAAAGCTCTCCTGGTACAACTGACCTCACTACAACTTCCTTTCAGGTAGTTGCAGAAAGCAATAAGATCTCTGAGCTTTCTTTACTCACACCTCAACAACCCCAGTTTCTTCTTAAGTCTTGTTCTTTAGACTCACCACCAGCTTAGATTTCACATATTAGTAACTACAATTTAAAGTCAAGAGCAGATCAAAGAAAAATCTCTGAGTGTTGTTTGGATTTGCATGCTTCCTTTTCCAGGGTGGGTCTCAGGACCACTACTTTGGAAATCCTACTAGCTTTGTATGCAAACAAAACAAAAGGCTTAAATACTACAGTGATTGAACCAAGTGGCTTGACACTGTCCTTGATCTTTTGGGACTGACAGCTTATTAGTCATGTCAAAAACTGGCTTGGGGAAATTTGTTTTAGTAAACATATTTGTTCTAACCCATGTTATGATACCTTTTTTCTAACCTATCCCATTTTTTCAACCCACAGATCAGTATCCCCATCAGCAACAATGGTAAGACCGCCAACTCCCACTTGTCAATATTCTCCTTTTACCTGATCACCCCATTCATTAATCAGAGGCATGTTGATGTCATCAATAAAAACAGTCATTTTCTTCCCTGCAGGAGGACCGTGTGTAGCACCCATTCTTTTGCCTATGTAACTTTCTATGCTCCTTTGGAACATATGTGGCAGAGTTGCAGAGGAAAAGTTTAGGCATTTGGTCAAGTGAACATCAGGATCATACTGGCTTGTGTAATTCTGCAAGATAAACCAGTTTTAAAAGCACATCAGTAACTCCAGGTGAACTAAGACAAAATGAGACAGATGCTCAGCAGCCCTGCAAACATCTCAGTCCTGCTATTAACTTCAAAGTCTGGAAAGACAGTTTATTTAAGATAAATACACCATCTGCAATTTGTAATATGAACAAATTTTCAGTTAATGTTTTGCATAAAATTTTTAAGTATTAAAATTCATAAGCTCTTAATAGACTTCACTAAGTATTACAACAAGTAGATGTATGCCAACTCAAGATGCAAATAAAGTTTGTATTAGCAATTGACAGGGTTTTTCTAAATTTAAGTTGTTAGTGATGATCTATTACAGCATACTGCAACAAACAAGAGAAAAACTAAATCCATTTTCATGTGTACACTACAAAGCCAAAACTCTTAAAACAAAAGCAGTATAAAGGAATAGCAGTGTAAAATTAAACCCAGCTACATCACATTTACAGATAGCTATCTTCTCTTAATGAAGAAAGTAATCCTTGAATTTTATGAATATGTACAATTCCCACAGCTGCTGAGGATGCCCCAAAGCAACAAAGTTCTAGTTTTCATATTTAGTGAGGCTTTGTAATAAAAATGTGTAACCCTAGAATCACAGCAAGGCTTATATATATATAGGGCAAGAGAGAGTGAGATGAGAGAGAGAGAGCATAGGAAATATTTTGCTCAGGAGAGGTCCTGGAGCTTAGAAATAGCACTAAAAAGTCCATAATTTCCAACATAATTTCTTTTTAAAGATTTGATTCTTCTGCAATGATGATGATGCTGAATATAAGTTAAATTCTTATCTGTATAAGAGGGTTGACTAGAAATGTTCCCATTTTGATACCTCAGAAAAATAAACCTATATATCCTTGCTGATGAAGTGCTCTAAGAACTCCAGTGAGACATACACTCCGTGTGACAACAGAAAGGAAGATACAGCTAGATGCCCTCAAAATATTTTGATGAATGTTGTTAATTTTGTTGATACAGTGATAGCAGTTTAAGAAAAGGTGCCCTTCAGAAAGAGGTTTTTTTCAGACCTCACATAAATGACAACCCACACGCGCAGTGTATATGTAACTGCCCTGTCTTGGGTGTGTACTCTTCACAGCTGAGGGGCTGGTGCAGGTCAGTGCTCAGCCAGTTCCTGCCACCTCCAGCAGACCCACTGGAGACACTCAGCCTGTGTCAGGAAAGGTAAAATGCTGCCTGGCAGTCAAAAGAGACGTGTAAAAACTGTGAGAAAGTCAGCCCTGCAGGCACCAAAGTGAGAGCAGAAAGAAGGGCAGGAGGTGCTCCAGCACAGATTCCCCTGCAGCCTGTGATGCAGACCATGGTGAAGCAGGTTGTCTCCCTGCATTCCATGGAGGTTCACAGTGGAACAGAGATTGACCTACAGCCCATGGAGGACCTCACACTGGAGTAGATGGATGCTCAGAGGAGGGTGTGTCCCCATGGGAAGCCCATGCTGGAGCTCCTGGCAGGACCTGCAGACCCATGGAAAGTGAAGCCCACACTGGAGCAGGTTTGCTGGCAGGACCTGTGACACCATGAATAACTCCGTGGTGGAACAGTTCATGAAGATCTGCAGCCCTGGTAAGATCTATAACCCATGTGGGAGGAGGGAGCAAAATGAGGAGGAAGGCAGTGTGGAGCTGTTATTGACTGTCCACAGCCCCCATTTCTCATCCCCCTGCACTGCTGGCCAGGGAGGAGGTAGAGGAATTGGGGATGAGGGACTAAAGGTGAGCCTGAAAAGAAGAGAGAAGAGCGTCTCAGTATTTGTTTTTCACCATCCAATTCTGTATTTAATTAGAAAAAAATTTTAAAAGTGTTCACCAAGTCAAATGTTTTTCCCATGGCAGTAACTGTTGAGTTGAGGATCTCCCTATATTCACCTCCAGCCTTGTGCTGTTGAGGAAGGGGAGGCAATCAGCAGCTGGGTAAAGGTCTTGGAGCTGGCCAAGGCCAGCAAACTGCAACTATGAATTCTCAACCATTCAAAGAATACATTTGTGTTTTATCATTATGGCATTTCAGAATGTTTGCATGGTAACAGTAATATTGCACAGTACAGAAATGAGAACTATCTTTGAAAAAGAAGAGGGTATTGAATAGGATTATTTTTGTCAGTTAAAATGTCAGAGAATTTTCAACTGTCCTTTACCAGTTTAATATTATGTTTTAAAATCTCTTGCAATTCATGAATTAATAATACAGAGAAAGGTCTTCAATTAACATTCCATTTTAAGTTCTTTATTTTGATTCATACTAATGCTTTACTCAACACCAAGAATATTCAGATTAGTACCTGAAGTATTCTACCTTAAGATTCTTTTACTTTTTCATTCAATCAACTGTTTCTATCTGGATATATTCCACAAGGTGTAGTAAAACAAAATTCTACAGAAGATGAAAGCAGAAGGGGAACAGTTGTGAAGGCAGTTAACACTCACTCCCAACCTTACATGAGATCAAATATCTGCTACTCTGCTCTATAACATAGACTCAGCGTAAGCAACTCCCAAGAATCAGTTTCAATTATTTTTAGGGACAGGAATGGCAGCTGAAGGCTGGAGGTTGCCAGTATCTGGCCAAAATCCAGGATGCAGAATATCAAGACCACCACCCAGACCCCGCCTCTTCACTCTGCTAAAATAGTTCTCAGCTGGTGCCAGGAGCATAAGCTGGCATGACACTGGCATGCCTGTTGGCATTGACAGCTATGCTGAAAAAATAGCATTAATGGCTGCTGGCACAGGTACAACTCTCTCTCTGTCAGGGCTCAGAGAGCACATGGCCGGGGCACACAAAATGGCTTCAGATTTCAAGAAAGCCAAAGGTCAATTTAGGCTGGTGTTTTTCAGCTATTTTCCATTTCAAGAGCTCTGCAAATCCTCCAGTGGAGGTACAGCTGCCTATATAACCAATTCAGCTCTTCCAACAGTAGATCAGTTTTATTTAGCTGTCTCTTGTTGATCAAAGAAGCCACGCATTCCCCTGAAAAACACAGAAACCCTGCTGAAAAACATTGTGCTTTTACTTTTTAAAATAAGGGATGCCAAGTTTGGTATGACATCTGGGTTTGTTCAGCCTTTTGATTCTTGACTTTTCTGTATTAAGTTATTAAATTTTTTGTGTCATATGATTAACCTGCACCATTTTATAATACATAAAGCATGGATTTGTTAATTTAATAGCAATCCTGTTATTTCCTTCTAGAGAAAGAACATCTCATTTTCAGTGAAGAAATTGAGAGAGCAGAAAACAGACAATAAATTTACCCTCTGAAAACCATCCTTACTAAAGAAAGATGTTCTTTCTCTCTCTTCTGTTTGGCTTTTGAAGAAAGGCTGTGCAACAAGGGTGTACGAAAGATCAGTTCACACATGGCACCACCAACAAAGCACAGGAAAATAAAAAATCCTTCAAGAATCAACATTTTCTTAGCAAAATTTTCCATTAGACTACTCAAAAGAAAAGAAAGGAAAGAGGATTTATCATCTGACCTTGTGGCCACAGTTAGCAAAGTTTAAAAGAAACCTTTATACTAAAGTGTAGAAACTTGGGGGTTTTTGCCTGTAGTCCATGTGAGTACTGGCAAAATGCCTCAGCAGGAATGCCAGTATGTACCCTGAAGGAAAATCAAACTATCCTTAACTTCAGCTTAACATTTGTGCCAATATCAACTACTGCAATGTTATTGTTCTAATATATTACATATGTTTTTCTGTTCCCCTTACCTTAATCATAACAGTTTTTGCTGTTCCTTGTTCCCCAATTAGCAAAACAGCTTTTCCTTGCCTCATGATAGTGTGCATTAGAAAGTCTGTTCGGACACTGTCTATGTTTGGAACTAGAATGGAAGTATATTCTGGTACTGAATCTTTAGGATAAATATATTCAGGGACCTGCGTAAGAAAGACATGCAAAAAGTTTGAGAATTCCTACCTGCCCACACAATCACTTTGCATCAGAACACAAAATCAAATGCACTTTATAAAATTTACATCAGCAAAACTTTTCCTCCGAAAAGCCAAGTATCCTTTCATAACCAATCAATTTGTCATACTTTTCTAAAATGGTGTTAGACTAGCAGGATATTTTCATTCCTCCAGTGCCTGATAAAAGCTTTTCCTTGCTGGAATTTCATAAAGAGTAAGGTGATAGACAGTATACAGTTAAGATCACTTATGTTTCACTTCCAAAGCTATTTCAAATGCATATTTCTGTTCTTTACTGAATATATTTATGGGGAAAAGAAAAATATCAGTCAAAAAAAGAAGCTCCTGAGAATTTGGTAGGGTTAATCGTCCTAACCAAATTATGTAGAGTTGGAAGTAAAATGTCTCTTACCAAATACATATTGTGTACCCATTAAGAAAGCTTAACATGTTGCAGCATACAAACCTTCTTTGACCAGTGCTCCCACTGTCCACAGGCATTGATAACAAATTCAAACATGGTTTCCTCTCCATTCACAGCTGGAAGCTCCTTCACTGCAGAGTGCTTCCGCAGGAACAGCTCCATTTTCAGCTTGTCATCTGGCTCCAGGAGGGCTCCAGCTGACCACATCACAGCGAAAACAAACAAGCGAGCAATATGCTCCTCACTGAGCTGCTTCTCGTCTCGGCCAGACAGCAAACCCTGCAAAGTGGATGCAATATAGAACTGCTGCCCTCCCAGAGCAAATCACAGAATCAGAGAGAGAAAAACAGATGCCATATCTACCTGCAGGAGGTCAATAGCTTGCTTGATGTACATACATTCTAAAATCGACATTTTGGGTGTCACAGCAGAGAAAACAAAATCCATCACATCCTGGGAAGAAAAGAAAATTATTTAATGATTCTCTTTACCAGTTTCAATGGCATGATTTATTCTTAGATGAGATCAATTCTTTATTTTGAAATATATTCTAAACTTTATTTCCAAACAACAACTTTCCCCATTTCTGGGCTTATAAATATTCAAACTTTGACCATGATATTTTCTAACAATAGCATATTAGAAAAATAACTTTGATGTACCAGAGTCAGCAGAGCTACTCGTATAAGCTCCACAGAGTAATTTCCTGAAGAGCAATTTGAAGAATGCTGTTCAGTTACTTCAGGGATCTGCCTGCCATTTGTGCTCTCCACTAGAGATTTTAATCTACCACTGATATTTTTGTAGTAGGAAGATAAAAGCCCTGATGATACTTATATATATAATGCACAAGCTTGCCACTATAAATTTCTATCTGCCTCATCTGTTCTGACTGCACCATACTGTACCAGTCCCTCTTGAAATCAATACTCTCGTTTTCCTGTAGAATCCTGGCAAGGTGCAAAAAGAATTTTTGAATTGATTTTAATGAAAGTTGGACTTTCCTCAGGTTTCTTCATAGTGTTGGCTATCATGTCTGCCTTTGCCAAGTGTTTTGCAACATCTTGAGCACAGTTTCAAATTGATGTAAAGTCCTCTCTGAGATTTGCAGTGCAAAATTTTTAAATATCAATTGCCATCCAATAGTACAGACTGATGTAAATTATAACCTACTTCCACCTTCATTCAACAATCTGTAATATAATAGTCTCCCTGTGGTTTCTATTTGCTCTCTTAGTCTTTGGAAATCAACATTACCCACTCATTCTGGGAAGTGAAAGTATAACAGGGATACTATCGGAGATAGTAATTTTGGAGGAATTCCATTTGTAGATGTCATGTCGTGTCAGGGAGAAAGCCAAGACAAAGAAAACATTCAATTGCCCAAAGACATTTTACTTACTTTTTAGAAAAATCACTGAGCTGTTTACCCACATGCTCACCAACTTTGTTTCACTTCTCAGTTTAATTTTTGCCACTGAAGCTCTCCAAGTGCCCTACGCTGATATTTATTGTCGCAGAGAATGAATCAATATTTTTACCCATCCTCCTGAGTTCCATCCCACTGGAATACCACACACACACTCAAAATATATATAGTGATCAAAAACTATATATAAATAAATCACTTTAAGTGATTATCATAAATATCACTTAGGCACCTTAATCTAGAGTACATAAGTGGTCTAAGAAGACAACCTGAGTGTTGGTATATACAGAATTATGGAATAGGTAGGGTTGCAAGGAACCTTAGAGGTCATCTACTTCCTTCACCCCACTATGGGCAGGGATGTCACCCACTCTATCAAGTTGCTTCTTTTGTTATTTCTTGCTGACTAGCACAAGTGCCTCCATCTCTGTGTGCTGCCTTTTTGTGGCTTTCCCTCAAAAATGCCTGGCCCATCCCCAGTGGTGCATGGGGTGCTCAGCTGAGTAACCGAGGGTGTTATGGGTGCCACAGGGGAGTGCCCACTAGCACTGTGGGAAATTCAAATTTAACACTTTTAGAGTTTGGAGCTAAATCTCACTGAGATTCAGCTTCTTCATCTGTAAAATAGACCAGATGTCTCATAGGGCACTGTAAATTGTTTAATAATTGATTCGAAACACACAGAATAAAGATATTTCATGCGTCAAAGTATTCTGTACTATCAAGAGCCCAATTTTCACCAGAACTAGTTTTATGGTACTTATGATTCCAATGAGAATTCTGTAGTTTATGAAGGATTTTTTAATGTCTTCTTTTTCTTTGAGTTTATGGGGAAAAAACCATATATGCTAGTATATTATTACTACTACAATTTTTAAAACAATACATGGCTGAAAAAAGGATGCAGGATTAACACAGAAATTTGCATCAATTGTTTGGACAGGGGGACGGGAAAAATTAATTGGGTCATGACAAATACACAGAAATTCTTAAGAATTTGGATCAGCAATTTGCTATCCTTTACAAGGAGGCTGGAAAATGAAGTCAGATGCTAAAAGTTTATATGAAAGAATGATCCTTTTGCACAGAGTACAATCACTATAGAATGAACTACAATGAACAACAGAATACTCTTCAGGACAGGAAGTTGGTAACATATTCAAAGGGTTTAGACAAGCGAAAGAACAACTCAGTAAGAGAAAGTTATTAATACTTGTAATATTAATTTTAACATCAGCATTTAAATATTAAAGGTAAGAAAATCTTTGTATTATATATTCAGCTCTATGCTCCAGGCACAGTAGCAGCCTTTACACAAATTGGATTAGTGTGAGATTTACTGTGGAGGAAGAAAATTAGTCACATCTGAAAATTAAGTTGCTATTACTTTTTTTTCATTTACACAATACCTGGACATGCTGAAACTTATGTTACTCACTTAAAAACCATCACTGGTTTGAGTTTCACACTTTGCAGACAATCTCAATAACACCACTTGGGTAACTATTTTAATTATTTCAGTTCTTTGAAACTCTCTCAGATAATTATTTCCAACAGCTAAGCAATTCTGTTGCTTATGGGTAGCAGCATCATTCACAGACCAGGAATTAGCAATGGAGATTCTAAATTTAAGAGAGACTTTTTTTAGGGATGAGAGTTTATTTGAAATTTCTGCAAACCCAGGAAATGCTGCTGAGAAGAAAGAATTGAGAAAGGGAGGGAGAGTCCAACCCCTCAATCACTGTTCTAAACAAAATCTTGTGGAAATAGAAAGCATTCTAACATCATCTTAAATTTAAATAAGGTTGGGTTTAGGGGTTTGGTTTTGGTTTTGGACTTTTTTATTTTGTATTTTGATTTGTTGGGGTTTTTTAACACATAAAAAATGGCGACTTACAATGCCATTTATAATATACATCAAAAGAATAAATACACTCTTTTCCACTGATTCACAACTATTATTTTCTGCTCTTTTCTCCTCCATTACTGCTACCTGCTGCACCTTCATTGAAAATTACTTTATCCAACACGAAGACTTTCAGTGACAAATAACAAGAGTGTTTTGTAAGCAAATTGGAATTATTATAGCTTTTGTCTTACATCTATTTTACATTTATTTTAGTTGAGTTTAGATTAAATTCAGAAAGTCTCTATATGTCTGCTTAAGACTGAGTCTCCTTGGTTACTATATTTCCATTTATACTCTAATCTTCATATTCTTTGAAAAATCAGATCTTTGTAAGATGTTTATATCCATGTTTTTTCTTAATACTAGCATTAAAGCCACCAAGGTCGATATCTGGGGTTTGACTACCACTGTTGATGAATCTTATTTCAAAAATTTTCTTTTTGAATTTTTATCCTTTTTTTAATGTGGCAGAAAACAATAACTATAAAAAGAGCCATGTGAACACAAAAGTAGTGTTGCTCTCATCTGTAAAATTACTTTTATTGCCTCTATTATTTGAGAAGCAAAGACAGCACATTAAAAGTGAAAGAAAACTGCCAGCATGACAGCTTTCATTTACATTTTGATAGCTGTAAATGCAGCCTTCAGCACTGAACTAACTTCATATTTCACTGCATTTTCATTTCTTAATCTAATAAAATACATATTTTTCTGGACTTTATTGCTATTGCTTCAGGCTTGGGCATTTTAAGTGTTGTTGTTATGTTTTCAGAGCAAGTTGTAGCATAAAATATAAATAGAATTGTGGCAAAGAAGCAGTAAATTGACCCACATATACATTACTTTGGAAGCATATTTTAAAACTCATTATCAGAATTGTTTCTCTTGCTGCTGCAGTAAATACTATGTCATATCATTAAGTTTTGGAGGTAGAACAAAATGAATAGCTTGTTAAACATTAGTTTTAAAGTAAATGTGCACTGAAATGAAAACTAGAATCTTAAAAGATATTTGTTAACATTCAGGGCATTCTAATACTATATCAATCATTGCTTTTACCATCTATAAAAAGCTTTCTGAAATGTCACTCAAAGTTCATTAAAACCTGCATTTTTAAAATGCAAGAGCAATGAAAAATATTACAGGAGAAACCCCTGTGAAATCCAACACCAATTACATGAGTAAACAGGCAGGAGCAAGCTGATGGAAAACGAAGGTATGTTGGGAGTTGCATTTATTTTACAGATATCAAGGAAATCAGAAGATAACTGTGAAAGGTTGCAAAGACATAACTATTTCTTTAAAAACATTCAAAAGCAAAAATAAGTATTTCAATATGATGGAAGTATACTACTGAGATTATGCTTTTATACCCACTATTGAGTGCAACCATCCATAATATTGCTGGAACCTTTCTAATGATTCAGTAAGGTAAGGCCAAACAGAGGGAGAAAAGCATTTAGGATTCTTTGACTAAATTGTGTTCAATCTACTGATTGAACACAATTTAGTCCAAAAATGTATCAAAGTGATGCAGTTTCAAAAATTTCCATTGGAACAGGAACATGGATAATAAAATCAGAAGAGACAACTATAGTCAGAACTTCAGAATGATAGTCAGAGCTTCAGAGCACAGAACTATCCTGGATTAATTATAGAATGTCTTTTTAAAAATAATAATGGATCAAATGCATTCCTGTTGCACTAGAGTGTAACAATTTCTTTCTGAATTTACTTCTTTATATTTAGAACAAAATGAGAACTTTACCCATTTCCTTTGTGCATCATAACAATATTTAAAATTGCAGTATTAAAATTACAAGCAAAAAGAGTATCTGTTTTGCCAACAGGCAATATAAAATAATCACAGGTTTAAAAATTCATTGCCAACTCTTGTATGCAGACAAAACAAAACATTCAGATTATTCATATGTTATAGCTTCAGTCATTTACTAATTATAGAGATAATTTTCTTTCTTTTTTAACCCTTCATCTTTAGTTTATTACATAAAAAAGAAATTTAAATAACTGAACAAGCACTTGGGAAGGAGCATGGCTTCATTAAAAAAAAAAGAATTAAAAAAATCAATTTTTTTTTCTGAAGTATTCAATTGATTACCTGAAATACAGCATTAAAGCAATTCCATAGGACATTGGAGTATGTGACTGGCAGTGTCTGCAGCCAAGCCCTTAAAATAGGCTTCCAGTCTAACACTGAAGAACTCATGAAGACCATCCCATTACGAGAAACCGTTGCAGGGGAAGCATTGTCAATGTTGTGAGGTTCAAAAATAATCTTGCAATTGGGGGACATCGGAATGCGATCTCCATTGGCCAAAGTAAGAGTCTTATTATCATCCAGAACAGAGTTCAGATTTTCAATCCATATTGCATCAACAGGTCCATCCAAAACTATCCAGATATGCTCCCCCTTAAAAAAAAAAAGGAGAGAGACACACATTTGACTTTACCTACATTGATCAAAAATACATTCATGTAATATCAGAAAATGTACACTCAGATATAAATAATGTCATAATTTGGTGCTCAGCAAAAAAGCAATATAAAAATTCAATTTTTGTAATTTGCTTAGTGATTTTAATTCTTCTTTGGTTATCTTGTGTCACAGTAGAAAGGATATTAAGAAACACCAACAAAAATGAATTTGTGCTGTACTAAGCCAGAAGTTGCATCTTTCTTCTACAAAAGTACATCAGCCTATTACTGCGACCTGATGAGGTCTTCAGGGTGAGAGAAGCGGACGAGAATCTTGGTTGATGATCAGAAGGCTGGATTTATTGATATATGATATATAATACATTATTATTATACTAAAAAGAATAAAGAGAGAAGTTGCAGATGCTGCTAAGCTAAGAATAGCATAGAAAAGAATGAATAACAAAGTTCTGTGTCCAGCAGAAAGCAAGGACAAACTCTCCTGTAAGCGGTCAGCAAATCCAAACACTCACAGAAGCCCAATCACCGCTGCACCTGTTACATTCCACACCAGCCGATAACAATTGTTTACATTCTTCTTCTGGGGCCTCAGCTTCCCAGGAGATGAACAAATCCCAAAGAAAGGATTTCTATGAAAAAATGTCTGCGACATCAGCCAAGTCAGCATCCATCAAGACAGATGAAAACATTTCCCATTAAATGCAGTCATAAACACAGGCACAAAGTCAGTCCCTTTGAGATGTTACTCAAGCATTTCATGTAAGCTATCCCATTTTCCAAGCCAGTTCAGGGTAGCTGTTTAGTAGATGTGAGTGTAATTATGATTTCATGAAACATGATCTGCAGGTTTGATAGGAGAATTGGGAAATGTCTGCATCAGTTTCTTACCAAAGCCTTACATTTTGATGCAACTAGTGAAATAAAGTGGCAATGACTTGAAACCAGAGAGGAGAAAAGACTTTTCTGCCCTCACATCAAAACATGAACATACCTTGGTTTTGTGTCTGGACTGCTTACAGAAGGAAGAAACCACCTAAAATCTTTTCTAAATTAATTCTGGAACCTGAAATGCTTGTGAAACCTAGTGCTATCTGGGATATGTATGTAATTCTGACTCTTGTGCACATTGAGCTCATTAGACACGAAGCAAAATTAACACTGCGTATTCCCATTTGATTTTATAATGAAAGACCTTTCAGATAAATGACAGGTAATGACACCTTATGGAAACAGTATTAAATGTCTGTCATGATACAGCATCCATTACCTTCTTTGCCTTTAAAGTTTTTCTCCATAATGTAGAGAAAATACCATCTGTCCAGTCATTTGTAGCAACATCAAGGGTACCGAACATCTGGGAAGCTGTGATTGCCTTTGGGTTCATTCTCATCTCTTTATGAGGAGCACCACAATCTGTCATTGCTTTCATCAAAATATGAATGCATTTTGTCTTTCCTGCACCAGTTGGACCTAGAGTCATCATACCTTAAAACAATATAAACATGGTTTAAAATGAAATGTCAGTGTGTCATGCTTCCATTTAATGGTTCATTGCATCAACGATCCTTGTTTTATTTTTATCAAAAGCCAATACAAAAGGATGTTTCTCACTCCACTTAATGTTGATTGAAACAGAATTTGAAACTATTATTTAAAGGCCTTTATAAATGTCTCTCTATTATGATAGGCAAGCCTATGTGGGTCTGCATCCTCCCTCAGGCAATTCTTTCCTTTTTTCTAATGGGATAACACAACTGCCTTTTGATGTTCTCATGCAACAACATTGACATGGATGGCGGCAAAAAAACCCCAGAAATTTCTAAATGTATCTAATGAGAATGAGTATCCTCAGTGATACACAAAATCAAGTGCATTTTTCTGATGCAAAAGTATCAAAATAATGTACCTGTAGCCACCCATGCTGGCATTTAATAGATCTTTCTTTCATAAAACCTGTTAAGTGCAACCACACTTAGTTCATCAGTGTATACATGTTATCAAAGGAAAATAAATTTTGTCTTCAACAATAAATTGAGCCTACTGTTGGTCTTTAGTTATGTTTTCATTCCATAGGCCCAGAATCTGCCAAAATCAGATGGGACATTCAAATTGAAACTTCCAAAGTACTTTAAAGGACTTAGATAGCTCCTATTAGCCCTAAAGGCAACTGGACAAGATATCCCTTAGTTGGTTTTGAAAACTTCTTCAACAAAAGTATGGAACAATCACAAACCCAAATAATTAAAATAATCCAGTGCCATGCAAATTGTGTGATGTTTCCTCTAAAACTAAAGGGTGCTGGATGTTCCCTGAAACAACCTGAGGACTCAGAAGATCACTACTCATGCCATATGTTACATATGGGGAAATCTAATACAAACTCTTCAATGTTAACCAAATGGCTTTCCTGCTGGTTTCAGAGATATTTCAACCAAAATTGTTATTGTTATGCCAAACAGATTTCAAGATCCATGCACTGGATATGAGTGTGTGTGTGTGTGTGTGTGTGTGTGCATGCATTTATAAAAGCACTTCACGTGCACATACAGCCGTATTTCTCCTCATTATTTTAAATTCCATGGTGACCCCTCCATGAATTCAAGTTCAGGAGAAGGACAAGTGGAAGTCAGGAAAGCTTTTTCCTTCAGTGCAGTAACTTTCGTTATATAAAGTAAAAAAAATTTTGGCTTGAGCATTCAACTGTTTGGACAATCGGAGCTGCATGATCTGGGAATAGTAGGAATGTGTGGAGAGCAGAGGCATCTAAACAGAATGTCATGGTGGATCCTGAAGAGTTTTGAGGAACTAAGGAGCTGTTGTGTCTCACAGATCAAACAGCTTCTTTTAAAAAGAGACAGATTTAATCATAACTAAAAACATTAAAACTTCCGTGGCTCCTATATAGAAATAACTGCTATGCAACACTGCATCCAGAAATCTGGATGTAAATTAGTAAGTCTGCACAGCACTAACCAGTTCTTTGATCTAACAAATGATCTGAATTAAAAGTTTAGGGATATGACTTAAAAGGCCTTAAGGACTCGGACTCTGGTATGTGAATTAGTATTTCCTTTCATTTATTTCATTAGTTTATTCTTTTATTATGACAAGAAAGGGGGAATAAGAAGGATGATATCTTTATAAATCTTTGCTGCTTTAGTTACATTTCCTTAATATTTACCCTTTATTATACTAAAAAGTCATTAGTTAGAGGTTAAGGGTATGGGGGTTATTTTAAAGTAGGGGTATTCTTTTTTTCCACTGAGCTATGAATTGCAAACCTGGATTTACTACTGTCTAGGATACCCTTCCTAAGACAGGATAAACTTGACTCAATGGCTTTTTCTGCACTGTAAAAATGTATTTTCATAGAATCAAACAATGGTTGAAATTGGAAAGGACCTCCAGAGTCCATCTTGTCTAACTCTCCTGATCCTGCAGGAGGAAAGCTTATTTCTCCTCAATATAAATGGCAAGAATCAATCACAAAGAAAACACTTGAAATTATATCGCATGCATGGTAGAATATATCAAAATAAAAGCCAGAGAAATTATTTTTGGTAGTCTTCTCAACATTATAATCTCACAGTAACATTAAACTTGAGCTTCATGACTGAACTCTGAATGGTTTTCAGAACACTGAATAAAATTGCTGTTTCTGGATTTGAATGAATATACTTTAACTTGCTCTATAGAAACTTCAATCACCAAAGGCCACACTCATACTTCCCATAAAAATGTAATATAACAAAGGATTGCACACCAAAAAAATGTCAGAACAGCTTCCTAAGGAAAATACCCATATACGCTTAAAAAATTATATCTGTTAAGTTTTTTTTTTTTACATTTTTCATTACATTAATCTGCATTCAAGTGGCAGATAATGTAATGTAGCCTCAAATACAATGCAGTCTTAAAATCTCATTTAGCATGCTAACCATGTCGGACTCGTTGAGTTTCGTACAGCTGAATAAGTTTAAGTATCCATGGTGGATGATTAATAAGCCCTGCCTCTTCTGTCTGTTTTTGGATGGCTGACTGTAGTTCAGGATACCCAGATTTATCCAGAGTAATTCCAGGGAATAGGTCATTAATGAGACTCATAAATAAAGGTTCATCTTCATCCACCTGTCAAGGATAAAGTAGGGGGAAACACATTATTTATTTATGGAAATTATTATTATAGTTGTAAACAATCATCAATATAAGTTATTTAAAAGATGGCAGTGAAAATCTTACCTCTTCTAAAGCAAATATTATAATTATCCATCAGTTTTATGAAACGAGTTTTATATAAGGAAATCATAAGTAGTAATTTCTACATTAAATACTTTAGGCTGATAAACATGTCAACAACTTAATACAGTTTTCTTCAATGTATACACAGATATATTTCTTCATTTGTTACATAAATCAGCAAGATTTATTCCCATCATATTTTGCCTTAGAATTTTTATGACTTTTTCCTTCTCTAAATCATTGAAGCGTTGCTATAGGTTTGAACGCGTGCACCAACGCGCTGAAGAGATTAACATCAGAAACAGAGTCACTGGTTCCATCACAAAAAGTGGTTCCCAAGGTAAATACACAGTCTAGACATGCTATAACCTTTTAATTACAGTAATGAAAAGAAAGATGAATACTTTGAATAGTATTACCAAAACATGTTACACTATATGAGTAGGTATTAGCTGCTTCCAATTACCTCACTTAATGCAATTCTTATGATATTCTGAAAAGGCAACAGGCTCCCAAGAAATGTATAAATTGAAATTCTGGATTAAGAAAGATCTTTGGTGACATTATTAAGAGTGAATACAATGTATTCTTCCTTTCTCTCCTTAGGGTAAAAAGAATTAAAAACAAGAGGCAATTAGAGGACCAGGTAGATCCCCTAGGATCTCATGGTATTTCCGAAGATTTTTTCGGCTAAAGCTTATGATTTGTTTTCCTCTCTTTAAAAGACAAATTGTGCTCACACAGTAACTGCATTCTGATTCTCAACTCACTAATAAATCATATTAAAACCTGCAAAATAATGTATCTAACTGGTGAAGAAAAATAGCTTTTCAAAGTGTATAATAAAGACCCTTAAAATGCAAACAAAATACTCTATTGGGCAAAGTCATCAGTGTAACAGTACCAGTTTGGAGAGGTTCATGTCCCGCAGAACTCTCATCACAACAGTTTTCTCCGGCTCTTGGGGATTAGATCTTTTCACTGCTCCAAGTGTTCTTAAAACAGACAGGATATTTCTAAGCCCAAAGTCATAGTGAACCTTGAAATAAAGCACAAACAAAATCGGAACTATAAAGATCAAATAGATCAAAACAAAAAACAAGAGAGGACTGAAAATTAAATTTGCTAAATAAATGAATGTTATGGAACTTCTCAATAATACTAAATTCACAGCTCTTCGTCTTTTCAAATATACTTCCAGTTTTGTGGTTATCAAATCCTGAAGATATTTTCTAGTGTGGTATAGCCATACCAGAAAGTGTACTTTCTGGTGATACAGAGCTCACTCTTATTTCCCAGGCTGACAAATTGAAACAATACACTGTGAAAATCTCAGAATTTTCAGCAAGAAATAACTTATTGATTAGGTTTGCAGATGATACCAAACTGGTGAACTAGATCACAACTAGAGTTCAAAATTACCAAGAGAAATTCAATACATTGTCTATGTGTGATGCAATTAAATAAAGGCATGTGCAAAATAGGAAAGATGGTAATAACCAACTGCACTAATAAAGAGTAACAACCCTTCTTCTTTGAGCTTAGAAAAAATCAGGCGCACAAAGCTTTGCAGAAAAATATCAGACATTGGATTGATGTCACAAGCTCCCCAATGACTTATCTACAATTTTAGTGGGCAATAAAAGTACAAACATCCTTTTTAGGACAATCGAAAATACATTTCCACTGTAGTTGACATTTCTATACTGTGACCAAAAGGTGGATTCCACATTCGGAGATGAACCCTACAGAAGAGAAATTTGAAAAGGAACAAAACAAGAGATTCTTTGACTAGAAAACATATTGTTTCAGGGAAAAGTATTACAAAATCTACTGCAAAAGTAGGAAGAGTGAATATGTAGGATGAGTGACGGCAAAAGTCTTCAACATGCAAAAGATACCAGCAAAGAGGAAGACAGGACAAATAGAAAGGAAAAGAAATAATTTGCTTAACTACAGCAAGGGGGATTCAAGTTAACTTTTAGAGAAAACTGTGACCATAACAAAAATGAAACTTTGGATCACGTTGGTTGCCTGGGAAACTGCAACCTATTCATTAATAGAAAATGTTAAGAATATTGACAAACATTAAGAGCAAATTAATTAATTTATTAATAATTATTTTTCCTCCAGAAAGGTAGATGGATGATTCCTCAAGGCTCTGCCCTGCCTCGTTTTCTATTATTCAATCAGGTGCTAAGTTGTTACCAGTTGAAAAAATTAGGTATGAATATACAGCCACTCACTGCTAGGAAATCTTATTTGCAGATGGAAACATTAACACAAAAAGATTAACAGCCTAGTGTGATATTGATGAACTCAGACATCACCTGACTTCATCATCACTTAGTAAATGACATGTCCTAGTGAAATGCCCAGAATCATGACAAGGACTGATATATTGCTTTTCCTCCATGCTAGATGACCATCATTGACATGCTGGAATTAGTTCAGCAAGTGATGACTATGTGAGAGGAAAGGAGGCAATGTCAAAATCTTCAACAGGGGAAATTGCAATGGTTTGCATAATGAAAAGATTCTTCACAATAAGAATGGCCAAACATAAAAGGTACCCAGAGAGGCTGAATATCTCCATCCTTGGAGATATTCAAAACTCAAAAAGGGCCTTATCAACCTGCTGTACTGTGCTAAGCAAGAAGTTGGACAAGGTGACCTCATGAGGTCCCTTCCAACTTGCACAAGTCTGTGATTCTACAGAAGTGATGACTTTGTTAAATTTGAAGAAATACTTTCATACCTACCAGAAAATTTAAATAAGCTTAAATTACTTTTAAAGACAGAACTTCTGGTGCATTCCAACTGACCTACATGATGGGTGGTTCAAGGTGACCATCCTTTATTTACCCTAATCTGTTTTCTAGTTTTACAACTGCTTTGTTTTTCTGAGAATGACACAGAAGAGCTAGGATTTATTGGCAAACGTGGATTATGAATTATTTCTTTGCTACATCTTTTAACAGCAATCTTTAAAGACCATGCCTGAGCAAAATGGACTGCAGTGGTATAGCTGATACTCTTGAAAGAAAGCATTCAAAATATGAAATAAAACAGTCTCATTATTAGAAGAAGAGTTTGCTCCATATAGAAAAGAAAAAAAAAAAAAAGGGACATCAGTGTTTTGCTCCATATGAAAGCACCTTAAAGAGATGATTCTCAAAAAGGGATTATCACCTCATTTACTTTCAAGCTTTGTTAGGTTTTTCTTTTCAGTTTCTGTTTTTCCCTAAGCTGTATGAGGCATTGTGGAAGGAGGTTCTAGGGAAGAAATCCTGTAACAAAGCCAAGTAATTCACCTTTGGAACTCTGTCAGAATAACTCTTTCATAGGCTTGTGGACACCTTGGGCTTCCTACATTTGCTAAGGACAATTCTTTTACCTTACTGTTTGTTGTTTTTCTTTACTGAAGGAGACGACAGTCAGTCAGGGTGCCTTTGGCTACTTGTGAGTCAGAACTCCTCTTTCTACAGTCTGCATTTGTGTGTATAAAATGTCTGGAAGACTTCATGTATTTCTTCTGGCACATTCCTTCTAGATTTTCTGTGGGGTAAGGTCAGCTGGTGAATGCTTGTTTGCTATATTTCCTTCTGTTGATATACTGCAATTGTTGAAAACAGGCAATGTTCTGCCATTTCCTATTGCACTTGTTCTTTATGTGACCCTGATCTTTCCAGTCAACTGCCTGGAAAATCCAGCATTACTTAACTTGAAATTTCAAATTTACCATTAAAATTTTGAATAAATAAGTTCCACTAGGAAAGAAAGATTAATACAAATATAGAGTCACAGAATGGTTTGAGCTGGAAGTGATCCTAAAAATCATCTAGTTCCAACCCCCCTGCCATGGGCAGGGACACCTTCCATTAGACCAGGTTACTCAGAATCCCATCCAATCGGGCCTGGAAGACTTCCAGAGATGGGGAGTCCAGAAACTCACCAAGCAACCTGTTCCAGTGTCTCACTACCCTTTATAGTCAAGAGTTTCTTTCCAATGTCTAATTGAATATGCCTCAAAGAAAGACTGTCTGTACTTTATCATTTTAGTTTTCTGACTACCCAGAAGCAATTTATGTCCCACTGTACTCTTAGAAACATGTTCAGTTCATGAGACTCCCATATTTAATCTGATTAACTCATTAGATATCTCTCTCTGTATAATCACATATTGCATTAGATGCATTCCCCAACCTAGAACAAACTTCACAAGGAACTTCAGCAAGTGTTTCAAATTATTTCATTACTACTACAACAACAACATACATTCAAGTAAGGAAGTGGTGGACCCCACTGAGAAGCAGAAGATCCAGGCTGTGGTAGACAAGAGACATGTCAAGGATGGTGGAACAGTGTGGAAAGTGACCCTTCTCAAGTGCATGTGTACAGATAAGGACAGGTGAAGAGAACAACGTTGTGGCAGAAGCTCTCACACCAGAAGGAGGTGCTAATTTGAAGTGCCTGTTTGCCAAGGCACACAACATGACAACAAACCAGAAAAATTACAGCTCTGTGTGCAGGTACAGAGTTACAGTCAAACTAGGAAATGTGGGGGCATAGGAACAATGGATGGATACAAGTTCTTTAAGAAGGACAAGACAGGATGGAGAGATGGGAAATTGCCCTTAAAAGTGAAAGAGTGGGAACACTTTCCCTTAGGATGGCTAATGAGCCAGTTGAGGGAAGTTGTGGTAGAATTGTGGTAGATGTCTGCTGTAAAGATCCTGATAAGGAAGAAGCTGATGATTCTTTCTTTTAACAGCTGGAATTAGCCTCATCTTTGCAAACCCGGATCCTCACTGGGGGATTGACACAGCCCAATATCTGCTGGAAGGGCAACACAGCGGGGCAGAGTAATTCCAAGAGATTTCAACACTGTCTCTGCTAACATCCTCACACACAAAATGGTAACTAGACAAGGTGGTCAGACATTTCCACAGCTTGACCAAAGAAGCTGTGAAGAGTTTATTTATCCTTGGAGATATTCAAAGCTCATCTAGACAAGGTGCTGAGCCACCTGCTCTAGCAGATCTCACTTTGAGAAGAGATACAGCACCTGTTCACCTCCAGAACTCCCAGAGAAAAAGATCAATTTTTCTCTGATTTTATGACTATATAGAATGGATTTAGACAAAAAACAGGACTGTCCAAAGGGCTGCTCAAGGCACAGGCAGGACAAACTAACATAGTGCCATGGGCTTGCAGAAAGCCATGCTTCCTGGCTCATGCTACTGAGTACAGTGACCCATGATATGATACAAGATATAAATGGAAGAAAGATCACTATAGCAGACTTCTCTGATGGATACTGTAGAAATGTTAGGTGGTCCTAAAGAAATTATAAATATGCATGGAAGACTCTACCCCACAGACATCATGGCTTCCTTAGCAAGAAGAGTGGAATTTCAGTTATGAGAGAGAGACAAGTATGAGATGCAGACATAAAATTGTGATGTAGATGAGTCTAAGGGCTGGGCCTATGTGCCCACCCAGAGCACTTGGTCATTAATCTTCATAAATATCAAGGACCTCCCTTGCTAACATCAGCATATATGAGGCAGAGGACTGATCTGAGACAAAGGTGATTGAGCTACCTGCCTTAACAACAAAGCATTTGAATAATTGGCACAGGAGTTTTCCCAGTGGGAATCTCAGACAGTTTCACAGAGTCCTCCAGGTGGTTCCTACGATACCTAGGCCAACTGATAAGGCTTACTTATATGCTTCAGTATTTTGATTAACATGATAAATGGAGAATCTCCTTATGTCAGAGGTTCCAGAGGGCAATTTCTGCTGAAGAAATGACCAAACTACACCGAGAAACTCTACTCTAGGCTCTCTGTGCAGATGCAGTAATGATTTTGTATAAAATATTGTACACCCTTAAGATAGTTAAAATAAGTTTTGTTAGGTTTTGTTTGGTTGTGTGCATTAAATTTTTAAGTACACTGTCCAAGGGTGAACCAGTTCCAGCATCTGTGACAACACAAAACAAGCAAAGCACTTTTGCAGAGGTAGAAGGTCAAATTTCTGATGCTTGCTTATACACCTTTTTCACACTGAAGGAAAGAATCATATCCTGGACAAAAAATGACCACACAAACTGAGGCAATAGGAAAACTTAGTTTTATAAAGGCCAGGCACTAATAAATATGTGGTACAGAACTAAAATTATAGTAGTCTAATATAGTAGTATATTATAGTATAGTAGTATATAGAAGTATAGTCAATTAGAGTGGGTTCATCACTATCCAACTAAAGCAGGCATTTGAGCCACAATTTATCAACTGTTCATATGATTTCTCATTGAGATTCTCTAATGGACAGGGCATTCAAAAGCCAGCACAGGACATTCAAAAGGAAATAATCAAATTTGTTTCTACTTTTAAACACCCCATCTCAAATGGAACAGCAGTATTCTCTTTCTAGTAGCACTCAGAAAGACAGAGCCTTGCAGGTGTTCTGTAGTTATTTACAATTCTTACACTGCCTCTGAAATAGACCTGGCCTTCACAAGTGAAGACATTGAAAAATGTGCCCTCTGCAAGTTCAGCACGGCAATATACACCGTTCCTCATAACTTCTCCAGTAATGCACTCTGTTTAAGAATCACAAATCAAACTTCCCATTCTACTCAATTTACTGTGAAAAATAAAAACAACATGATCATTTCAGACACTGTTTCTGGAACCTGAAAAATGTGTAGGCCCATGAGTGTAATAATAATTACAAATTCTATAAAAGTATATTATCTCCATATCCTTCCAGTGACAGCTTACAGTTGGACAAATATTTATTTTACCTGTTTAGATAACTGCTCTTCACAGAGTTGGTAGAGTGTATAGAATTTTTGACTGAGGATTTGGTTGTCTCGGAAACCAGCACTTGCCAGCTTGACTCGCATAATAATGCTACGGTCAGGCACCATCATGGCAACTGTGCGAAACTGAATCTTCAGATTTTCGGGGAGCTCCTGTCGTCCTGCATAGCCAGGGTTCTGAAAATGCAATTTATAAATCCACACAATATATAATGATAGCAGGCTCGGAAGTTTTATCCTTCCTGGTAACCATTCAGCAAATGCAGGAGCACATGCATGATTACAAAGGATAACTTGAGCATGATGTACATGTCAGTGCACAGTTGCCTCAATAGTGCATTTCATGAAGTATGGAGTATCACACATTATTTGGAGATGTCCAAGACTAAAAGATATAGACAGACAGCCACTTACAGATCTTGCTGCAGCTCTTTTTTAAATGGTTACTTCCTCAGAGTCTTGACAGTGTTCTAGTGTTGGAGGTTACTGTCCCCTGTGAGCATTCCCAGACCATTTCAGTGCAAAGCCAGTCAAGCAGTGCAAGCCATTACTGAGTATAATTTAAACAAATGGATCTGACCTTTCTCTGAAGATGTCTAAGTCATTCATATGAGTACTGCATGGCTCAGTTGTGACAACTGTAGTCACTAGCTGTGCAGTGATAACTTCTTTCATCTCTTTCAGCTCTTTCCTGTCTTCCACCTGGCCTTTGTATGGCACTTATTTGCCCTCTTTTTCAAATTACAGTGATAACATTAACACTTTTTCAAAGGTAGGACCCCCTAAAATAAAGACAAAGGCTTCTATTTTGAGTGAGTATTTAGGTAGCTATGGAGGGAGAGATACAAAGGTGATTTTAAGGTATTCTTATACTTTCCTGCTGCTTTGCCTCCTACACTGCTAGAAGCAGTCCACAGGCACCAAAGATAAATCTTCAGGAGGCCAGTGAATCAGAGTGAGGGTGGTTTCCCTCATGCTGTCTTCCAGGATTGAGGTCAAAAACTTATTCACAGGTGGTAAAATAGTGACCAGGCCAGCTACAGTAGGTCTTGCAATGGTTAATTCTGTTTTATTTTGACAGACTTTGACTAAAAATATGAGAGGGTTAAGTTTAATCTCCATCTGTCAAATATTCAACTAAAAAAGTCCTTAAAATACATAGTTAATGATAAATGCATACCTCAAGATCCAGTTAAAAATATGAACAAGAGAAAATTATATCATAATTATTTTACTAAATTATTGTTCAAGTTTCATTAACTATTTTCTAACAGACAGTGCCAATGTTTCAACAGGGAAATTTCAATAGGAAATGGAATAGAAAAGATTTTTCACAATGATCCCATTTACATGTATTTACAGACATACCATAGTGAGAAATATACCAAATTCTCTGTCCATGTCAACAACGTCACCATCAGTGAAAGTGAATTTAAGTTTCTTCTTTTTCTTACACTGAAGTACGATATATATCTGCTGAGCTGCCACTGATAAAACTGGGAGTTCAATGCGGTTAAATTCATCAAAGCAACCCCACGCACCCGACTGAGCTAAACCTGAGAAAAGCAAAAAGAGAAATATTCTCTTAAAATAGCAGATCAAACAAGAGTAATTTATATACAAAATAGAACATGTTCTATAGAACTTTGTGTAATGTGAGAAGAGCAGGGAACATGAACACAGAATAAAATGAGAAGTAAAAACTCAAAATAAGTTGGGCTGTGCATTAATGACACTCAGAAAAAGTATCACCCCTTGAAAGATACATAAACTTCTTTACAAAGAATCCTAAGCTTCTACAGCAACCATTAGACAGAAAGCGTTAATTAATACTGTATATAGTAGTACAAACGTGCATATAGCATGGAAACTCATCTATGCAGGGGATGAAGTTGTCAAAGATGAGCTTGAGAAACACCTAGCTAAATGAAAAGCACAAAACCAAATAGAGACCATTACATTTCTGACAGAGGCATTGTAGCATTTTATAACAATTAATTCACAGGTTAAAAATTACTGGAGATTAACATTTTACTGTTCAAGACAGAGGAAAGAATCTGATGTTACACTTAGAATTGTTACTTGGAACAGACCACGGTGTTCTGGATGGACAGTAGTACCCACAAATATAATGAAATTAATGGCTTTTGGGAGAGTCAAGTATTCCTTCTTCTCTATCGTGCTAACAGGATTGAAATAGGAGAGTCTACGGTGACAGCCTTCCAGAGCAGTAGAGGGAAAGCTACATAATCCTCTGCTCTTTCACACCCCTTTCACAAGAGACAAAGGCTAGTAAGTTTATGCAGGAGCTTCATGGATGCCACCCCTCCCTTCCCAAAGAACACACTGGACAAGTATTTCCAATTGCCTGGGCCCATCCCTAGAACTGTTCTGAAGTGGAGTTTAATTCACTCCCCTGAGTGGTGGAGCTCAGCTTGGCTTAAGCAGTTTGAAGGCAGTACTAAATGCAGAAATAGGGCACATGTCCAAGAAAAGGCATTTGTGTTTGCAATGTTGAATAACCATGCCCAGAGCTCCCCTGAACCCCATACTCTATATGGCAATGCCTATAGGACTGGTAAAATATATCTATGGGTGGTTTATGTGCAATGTCGATTCCTTAAGAGCTTTAGATAGTTCAAGAGAACGTATTCAAAAATCAATAACAATACTATGAAGACATATTCTTTTACTTTGTCTTGTTTTCTTTTGATTTTTTTTCCTTTCTCTTGCCTTTTCTCAGCCTGTTCTTCTCATAATATGCTACTTCTCTTCCCTCTACTTTTCCTTGTCTGATCTTCTCTTTCCCTTTAAGATATTGCCCCAAGTGCCCTTAATGCCACTTTTATGTTTCTTTCCTGACATCCATTTTTTATGTTTTTTCACGCCCATTAACCAATTATTTTAATAATGTTGCATCAATTGGTCTTTTTTACCCATGCAATTTTGGAAGAAAAGAACTAGAGTTGAACCAGGTCAAAATCACTGGTGGTACAACCAAAATTGGCTTCTTAAGGCTTAATTCAGTCAGGGCAATACTGCAGATCTCCCATGAAAATTATCTCAATTCCTTCTGTAATCTTTCCCTAAACTGCTTCTAATTAATTTCTATGATATTATAAGGAAAAAAGATACTCCAAAGTAAAAGAATCTGAAGAGGATGAAAAGTTACATGAGCTTAATTTTAAAAAGTTAAAAGCAAGTGGAATATATATAAATACCACAATGCCATACTGATACACAGATTGAAGTAATTCTATCAAAAGTTACCAAATTTAAAACATTAAATACCCAATCCTACCAATCCCACTGTCTTTGCCATTTGTTCCTTGACTTCACTGGTGTGGCACCAAGTCCTTTAACTGATGTTCCTCTCCTTTTGTGAGGAATATTTGGGTCCTGGATGCCCTCAACAGCCCTTCCTGAGGCTTCTATCCAGACTCTGTCTTCCAGTCCAGGAGTTCCATTGTAGCTCAGGCAGGTCAGAACTGTACTGTGTGCAGGGCTGTGCACAGTCCCACCTCCTCTTATCCTGAATTGCTGAATGAACTTCCTGGAGGAGCCCACAGCTCCACAGAGTTACCCCAGTTCTGCCTCCTGCTGGTTCTGACTAAATCTCCCAGAAAAATCCTGAATCCAGCTGGTCATTTCACATTGATGTCACTGGACTGCTGATGGGAACAAGCTGCCAACAGCCTGCCCTGCTGTGGGATTGTGCCCTGCTGAGTGAAGCCCCTGCCTCTGTGCTGATCTCCCTGAGCTCCTGGTTCATCTTCCCTCATGGAGCTGCCCCATTCTTGCAGCTCCCTGAAACAAACTTATTGCAGAGATTTTTCAAATTCTTTTGTCACCTTTTTAAACATGTGCTATATGACTCCTAGGATCCATCCTACAAAGAAACCAAAAAAGTGATTTTTCCTGCCTTGTTTATTAAACATAAATATCTACTCTTCGGGATAAACAAGGAAAATCTCTAAAGCTGGATAGTTTTTAACTAAGAAACTTAGTTCTGTATAATATTGTCTCTTACACTTACTGACTGTATCTTAGAGGTTTTTGAAAGTAATTTCTCTATAGAATGGTGAGGTTCAGTTCTGACCAAATAATGTTTTCTTTGGGAAAGGAAAAAAAAATCACTTGTTCTGTAATGCCACCTGCTGCATGGAGTTAGGAAACCTCATTCTCAGACAAAGCCAATATCCCACAGCTTTGAATAAACTCAGTTCTTGTGAAACTATTTCATTCTGGTGGTAATGAAAAAGGAAAGAAAATACACATCTATGCTAAAAACACACACAAGCACAGGAACAGCAAGCAAACTCTCTGCTGCAAAACAGCTCAGAGACAATGTAATTTTGTCATATTGTGAATTAAATTCTGTCCCCATGCTGAACATATGATGGTTATCAAATACAGAAATGGAGTAAAAGCAGAAAATAAATGGCAGGACTAAAGAGATCTTTAATTATATCTAAAAAATATGGCAACACCCCTGCCCCAATCACTACAGACATCCTACAAACCTGGTTCTCAAACGATGAAAGATTTTCACAGAATAGCTATTAGCCCCCAGACTATAAAATGCCTATCTGCAATGCAGAGCCATGTGTCCTTACATGTATTTTTCCACATTTTTCCCCAGATTTTACACAGGACTAGAGCTATAGTGATATAATTCAATGGAAATGTCACTGAAACAAAGCTCTGTCTAGCCAAAGCACAATCCAGAAGCAGCAAACTAAAAAGTAATCATTGATCCTAAAAGAATTTACAGAATGCCAGACTTGTGTATTCACCTTCTAAATTAAGATAAATATAAAATCTTACATTAAATATTGCATTAAATACCAAATCACAAAAAGTTACTTCAGGTAAGACTGGAATTGCTTGACTGTAACTATAGAAAAGAGAACCAAAGCAAACACAACTTTTATAGCCACCCACAGGAAACCACAGACAAAAGGTTTTCTGAAGGGTATCCACCAACACTTTTCAGGAACAGTGATCAAGTATTCCTGGTTCGCTATTCATGGCCAATTTCAACACTGAATTTGATATATGGGAAAACTTGAAAATTCATCTTTCCACTTGCATCCCTGGTACTGTCTCAGGTTACCTCTGGTCCACTTCAGAAGACAAGTTGTATCTGAATCTACATTTGGTTCAAATTTGACAAACAAAACTATCAAAGATCAAAGTCCAGGCCTTGAACATATCAACTAAATCATCTGCCTATGAATTTCTTGAGTCACACAGAAAAACAAAGCAGATAGAAACAGGGAAACAGAAAGACCAAACCTCAGCTCTGACCACACCAGAAGAGCTTCAAATCATAATTTTATAGTATACAATATAAGTTATATTAGTTATCTTATCATTTTCTATATTTTTTTTCCTGAAGATGAAATGTCTTGTCTTTACAGAAGTCTGGAAACATGCCTGCAGACAGGACACCACCACCTCTCCCTGCCTCTTTTCTCCTCACTGGTAAACCTGCAAATATCTGATGACTTGACCCACAGCACCAGATAAAGTGAAAAGCTTGGGTTGCAAATTCTGGTGATGAAGCACCAAACCTAGCACAGACATGGAATTCTGAAAAACTTCCCATTGTGAGCACTGAAATATGCAGTGTGTTAATGAGAAGTTTCTTATCAGTCTGCGTGAAAGAGCTTCTACAGCTGAGAAGAAATATCCTTTTTTTCCATTGAAGACCTTATGTGCGGTAAAGAATCTTTATCTGAACTCACTTTGCCCTTTATATTAAATCAAAAAGAGCTCATTTCCTTCCCTAACTTCAATATATCCCCTCTTCAAGAAATTGCACATATTTTAAAGACATAAAAAGGTGATTGCAAGCCAGGCCCTTGCAAGTAGTGACACTAAGCCCAAAACAACTGACTTTAAATGCCCCTTCACAAATGAAAGCATCAATGACTTATGTAAGAACAGAATCTTACTTTTACTGCCAGACACACAACAGCCATATGAATGCTGAAAAACCCACACTATTCAGGCTCTATTCAGCTGAATCTATTACCTAATTCTCAGGCAAGTTCTCAGAGAAGCAAGCTATGATCCCACTTGCAAATTTACTGAAGTAAGCAGTCACAGGCATCGTGGTTGCTTGAGCAGCAATTAGATGAGTTCTATAAATATTTTTTCCGAGCTCATATTGAACACCAGCATGCCATTAAGTGAGGCAGCCAGAGAAGGACACATTACACAGTATGACTTTGCTTCTGAAGCATATGATGACAATACTACATGGAAAATGGTCAGCTTATAGAAAAACAAGAGAAAAAGAAAACTGAGCCCTAAAACTCAACTTGTGCTTTTAGACAGAATTTGTGTCCAGTTTTAATAAAAGAAAGCAACGACAAGCTGCACTACTGCCTCAATCTGAAATGGGAAAGGATAAGTTACCAAAGTGCTCAGGATAAGAAGACAGAAAAAAGCAAGGATACAAACCTAGGTGTCTGAACTGACATGAGTCACAAACAGTTTAATATAAAGAAGTGAAATCACCATGGGGCCAGGAAAAGAGGTGCTTACAGAAAGAGATACAAATATTCTCACAAAAAGAGCAGAGCAGAAGACAACAGTTTGGTGACATCAAAGATGAACCCACTGCAAGGAGGAACAAAAGCTCACATCTCCCTTACAGACTGATGATTGCAGATACAGCAGAAACCCAGCAGATGACTGTGCTTGGCATTATGAGCATACTCAGATATCCCAGGCCTCTTCTGCCTAATACAATGAGCAAAATAAACCTGTGACACTAAAGGTCTGCACACATGATAAGAGATGTGCAAGTAAAACTTGGCCCAAATCTGTGGGAGTTACAAGAGGTGCTTTGAGAAACTTGCGACCTTAACTGAAGGTATTCACATGCATAGGCGGTTCAGTTTCTAGCTCAGAAATGTTCCTCTGCTTAAAAAATCATGGCCAGCTTCACTGGCTTCTTAATTGAAACTAAATATTATCCCCAGATCATATTTTAGCCTTAAGGAGATATCACAACAGTGAAAATTTTGTTTATGATGCCTTGTGTTATAGTTAAAAGCCCATCACTCACAGAAAATGGTGGTGTTCTGCGGTCTGTCAGTTGATATATAAACACAGCTATATACAACAAAACAGATCATTATAACAAAATTTGGAATCACTGATTACTGCTTACAAAACTAAATTCAAAATTTTGCTAATCATGAAGAGTTAGCAGAGTTTGACCATTGTGTCATTTTCCTGGTTTCTAGTTAAATAAGACACTGCAACACTTTGCATATTTCCGTGCCTTGCACAACATCATGAAGCTTCACATTTGATTGTCTTGTTCGACACAAAAATAGCAAATAATAAATAGAAATCCCATCCACATGGAAGGGGTAGGATAGAGGCATTAAAAACACTCAAACAATAGAAAGGATTAAAAAGAAAAAAAGAAAATAAGACATAGATGGGAAACACCATTAAAAAATATTCAAACAAAAAAGTACTGGAAAACATGCAGGAAGAAAGAAAGGAAAAATCAAATAAAATCAAATATCAGGTAAAGTTGATGAGTGCCTGGAAATAAGAGGAAACAGAGGTGAAAATGCTTTCCAAATCATTGCTAACTCATTACACTGAAGGGGCAAAAACTTACAACTCTAAAAAGAATAAATAAAAGGTATTTTCTTACCTTTATAGATACGACCAAGTCCTCTGTAGTCCATTTGGTCTGAACAATTGAAAACCACAACATACTTTCCCAGGCATTTGCCCATGTCTTTAGTTGTCTCTGTTTTCCCTGTCCCAGCAGGTCCTGCTGGTGCACCACCCATACTCATGCCCAGGGCCTGTGCCAGAGTGATGTAACACCTAAAGACAGGACAAACAGATCTGTGAATCTTTTCCTAACATTAATTACTTGAAGTCCATCAATGCAACCACAACAGATGGATTATCCAGAGCTGAGGAAGGCGGCAGAAATGTATTTCCATGTGGTGAGTCCTCAGTCACCCCCTTGCACACTGTGAAGCTGAGTTACCAGGACCAGCTTTGCTCCACCTCAAGAAAAGCACTCATCCAGCACAGTCATGACTGCAACAGCCCAGGAAATCCACAGTTCAGTTCTAAATGCTGAATACCAAAATACTGTAGCATTGTGATTTTCTCAAACTATCATACACCCTCCATTACAGCCTCATTTTCTCAGCACCCAGAGCCACTGGATTTCTGCCTTTTCCCCCTCCTTCCATGTTCCCAGAGTACTCATGATGGGCTCTCTGATCTGGCAGTAGGACGGCGCAGAGGCTGGAAGCACCTCCTGTTCTTGACATTTCCATAGCAGCATGCCAAACCACAGCACTGCTGCCAGTCATGTGAGATCTTTGAGCTCCAGGAGGGCAATGGATGAGAGGAGAGATTGCAACAGGCAATGAAGAAAGAGGAGGAATCTGAGTCCTATGACCATCTTCTTCTTCAGCCTCCATCCTGGGTTGAGATCCTCAGGTTTAAGTCTCAGCCTCCCCAGATGATGTGGAGGTTACTGAAGGGTGTAAGGAAGCCTGTTGTTCTAACCTCCAGTGCTCCAAAATCACAGCAAACACATTTTAGCACTGTGAAGCTCAATAGCTTTATGATATATGTGGGGAGATAAAATGGGCATTTGAAAAAATCCCAAATGATAGCACCTAGTATGACTTCTTAAGAAACCACAGAATACTCATTCTGATACAATAGCAGTAAGAATGATTTTTCACCTTATTACTCAGTGATCAGTTAAGAGGCCAGAATTAACACATAAAAATAACATTCCTAACAATTCTCCTACTGAAAACAAAGTAAGGACAAACTGAATATACAGCACAAGTTCTATGCTGACCTTTCACTTCATTTTTGGTGTGTGCCATGACATGGGCTGGGTCTGATAGGATGTGTAGGAGCATTCAGTTTTAGTGCCATTATCTTAATGCAATGTACCACCAGCTGTGTGTATTTATCACATGCTTAGGGAATCTCGCTGAACATGAAATCATTAGCCAAACAGGACTTGGCTCCAAGCTGATTAATGGAACAAAAACACCATTACCTGAAAATTTTCAGAAGATCAGACAATTCCATGCAGCAGTATTATAAATATTAAAATGGAGAAAAACCACAACGTGAATAAAATCTGTTGTGTAACATTGCTTAGGCACATTAGTTTCCCATGCTAACATTAGGAAACATCTCTGCTTCAAATACCCTTTCAATGTGTGATAGTGGGTAGATTCCAATCCCTGCAGCTTTGTTTGGCTCTTCCAGGTATGTCCAAAGAGAGATATGCCTACTCTTTCTGTTGATTATTATAGTTTAAACTCATTTAAAAGGCTTGTTTTATTCAATCACGTCATCTTGCGCTCATTTTCAATCTTGTGTGACATGGCATCTTGTAGAATCATAATATATCCTCTGTCCAGTTCCAGTCTAGCTCCTGGCTCTGCACAGGACAAACCCAAAAACCACACCATGTGCCCGAAAGCTTCATCCAAACACCTTTGAACTCTGGCAGGCTTGGTGCCATAATCACTTCCCTGGCTGTATTTTAATTCAGTGAACAAATTTTGAATGAAAACATTTTCTTGAAACTGGGTCTCCTGGTGGGTAAAAATATTTTCAGTGTGTTAGTGCTGTCATTGCCACTAATCAACTACATGTGTACTGCTGGAAACAAACTTCTATCTGACACAGGAACAGTAGGGTGCATAACATAGAATGTGGGAGATGTGTGCTACTTATTAAAAGCCAGGTATCCACATGCAGAGGTCTGGCTATCTTACATAGCTCACAGGGAATAATTTTTGTTCAGAAATAGGCAAAAAATCTGAGTTTTCATTAATAAATAAAATCTAGTAGCATAAAGAATGCTAAGACAATTCCAGCATTAACTCAACATGGGGCTTTGAGCAAAGTGGTCTAGTGGAAAATGTCCCAGTCCAAGGCAAGGGGGTTGAAACTAGATGATCTTTAAAGCCCCTTCCAATCCAAACCATTCTATAATTCTATAAATGGCTGAATAGGCAAAGTATTCAGTCTTAGACATTTGTATCCACATATAAAAGAACAAGCTCTGGCATAGCAAATACATCTGCCTCTGGCCTAGCTGAAGCACCAATCAAGCACTATAGGAAAATAGGCATTTAATGAAGTTTATACTGTGCTGTATAACTAACATCCCAGCAATAAAAACTTCTCCTTGTGATTGCCCTCAGAGTTTTTCTGTCTTTGTATTCCTGCAGTTCTCCATAGGCTTTACTTAAAACCATACTGGCACTAGTTATGCAATGCCATGTCCTGAATTACTGCTTTTTCCTACAGGTTGACTTCAAATTAATCACTTGCTGTAATTCCAAATTCTCATGCAACTACTTGCTCATTGAAAGCAGCAATATATTGGTCTTTAGACTGACTCTGTTTAGGCTGGTGAAATGTATGGGGTTCAGGCATATTTATCTTGAGAACAAGTAAATTTTTTAATGCCCATCACAGCTCGTATAGCTCAAGCAAACACCCAAATTCAACCTGCTTTCAATAGCTGAATATATAAGCACTGGCCTCTACTGTTCACCAGTGATATTGCAGCATTGTAGAGCAACCTAAGTAATTCTGACTCATTAAAAGAATTAAGTCAAAGGAAATATTAATAAATCTTAGCTCCAATACTATGCATTTCATTCCTTTTACAAATACCTGTCAGTTAAGGGAGTTATAACAAGCCTGTCTGTACAGCCTAAGTATTCATTGCAGTAGGGGAACTCCACATCAGTGATTTTGATAATGCATTTATCCAAGTCTTCAAGAAAATAAAATCGAGACTGTTTTTGCCATTCAAAATCAGATGGAGATTTAATGTTCATACGGACCTATTATGGAAAAGAAAAATCATTAATACAGAAATGAATCAGTAACAAATTAATCTTAAATTCCATACAGAAAAAAAAAAGTCTGCTTAATATAAATTCATGACCTTGAAGAATGAGCACAGAATCTGTCAGGAGTCAAGGCATCCAGAATTATCTTTTCAAACCTGTCTATGACATGCTCTGAACCTTCTGTCAACTTTTATTTTCCTCTGATTTGGGCACAGAGACTAAGAATTGTGTCTTACAGAGATATTGAAAAACAGTCATGGAAAACATAAAAAATGAACAGTACTGGCTGTCCTGCATGATAACTGCACCATTACTCACAGAAATACTAAATTGTGCACAGTATTTGAATGTGTTGTATAGAAGAATGAATGCTTGTTTATTTGGGCTGTATTTTCAGTATGAACTTGCTACACACATATTTAGATTTGTGGTAATTAATAGATTCATAATTATTGACACTAGATCTCAAAATCACTGGCCTCTTACAGAAAATATTGCTCTGGTTATTGGCCTTGCAAACACAGTGTAAGGTGAAGTGGAGGCTCTGGAATCTCAGCCACTTCCCTCTCCTTTATCTCAATCACTAAAGGATGTGTTTAGCAGAGAATAGAATAGAATCTTTTAAGAGAGAAGGCTATTATTACATATACCATTTAAAAAGTCTTTCCCCAGTTGTGGACTTTCTCCTGACTTTTTATTTCGTATACAGGACCTACAAATTTAAACAATTTTCCATAATTTTATTATAATATGGTATTAAATCAATTAAGCAAATAATGATGAAGACAAATTTAAAATTATAGGCATAGGATAAAACACCATGCTTATCTTAGAAGCCAGCAGTTTTCTTTCTAGACTTCAGTACTTTTCTTTAATGTTTTCTATTTTCTTTACACATGCACTTGATTTTTATCTTCCTAACATATATGCATAAATTGCATAAAGCAATAAATTGCATAAATGCATAAAGCAATCAGTATTGAATTATTGACCTTTGCATCATTCAAGTCATTTGGAAGTCATTTTACTTGCATTTTTATAATTATGCTTTCATCATTCAACATCGTCATCTAAAGGAAGCCTGATGCAACTCAATTATCAAAAAAACTAAAATATCTGTTTTATCTATTGTTGCTATTCTCTTCAAATTTATGAAGCCTCACTGATTTACCTTTGAATAACTATTACCTTACATCAACACATAGGCTGGATCAGAAATCGCAAGATTGACAGGAATACTAAAGGGAGTTTTTTTACATTTACATTTCAATCAAATAATGCATTTAATCTTCAGATTGAGAGGATAGTTTAATTTTTAAAGTCAAACTCTTTTGCTCACGGTGAATTTGTGCATGACGAATATAAACAGCCATTTAAAAACCTGAAGTCTAAACCTATGAACACACTTATATAAAAATTCACTCTTCTCACTGCATCACATATATTAAATCAAACTAAATCTGATATGCTCTATCACAGCAGTAATGTCAGAGCTACTCAAAGATAATAGATTCTAAGATTTGCTTACAATTTTTTTATATGTGCAAGACCTTCCATATAGGAAATCCCTTGATGGTTTTCCAAAACTTACCAAATCATCAAAGATATCCTTCTGGTGCACATGAATGGTGATTAACGTTTCATATTTTGTCCGCTCCATTCTTGTCAGATTGTGTGTTGCCATGTCAATCAAATCATTTAAAAGTTCCAAGAACTTCTGATTTGTTGTGTGCATTACCTTTTCCACAAGCAAGAATGACCATATTAATACAAACACCATTTGTTCTTCCAATATTTAGAATGTGCATTATTTTTTTTTAGATTTAAAAATAGCCAGGGTTATAATGTCCATATTCTGCTTTGTATTTTTTAGGCTTGGAATCCTCCAAATTTGGATTTGGAGGCTGCCTTCCATTCATGCATTCTTACCCAACAGAGTACAATAAGGTTATATCTTGATGAACAGGTCACACTGTAAGACTTTATTCCAAGACTCTTGCTCCTTTTACTCTACATTACATTTTCAGCTGACTGCATCCCTGCATGTATTCAAAACCATCAGTCAATGATTTTGAGTAGTATATATCAGCTCAAGCTTTAGGGGGAAGAGGAACCTGAAGATCTGTCACGTCCTTTAACCAGAGGAAGGGGGAAACCTACTATAATTTTAGATGCTGATGCTAAAATAATAATTTATTTTGTAGTACCAGATCGGTTACAAAGTTCCATAAATGCTGTCTATACAATACTGACTTACATAAATAGCATCAGCCTCTGCCAGTGATGTTCACAACAAAAAGCACTGAGATTTATGAAAGAGCAGCTCATTTATACTCCATTCCAAATGTGTGACAGAACAATCACACCAGCTTTCTGTAAATACATGCAGAGCCTAAAACTCACTCAGTTTGCTGAGAAAAAATTGATAAAAACACTGTTAAAACTAACAGAGAATTAAAGAAACTCCCCACCCCCCAAACACACACATGCAGTTCAACCCAAAAAACCACAAAAGTTGTTTTCGTGTTAATGCAAAAGAATCTTTATACTTAGTTATTCTACGAACAAGAGGGCACTAAAATCAGGTTTATGGTCTTTTTAAACTTTGAACAATGTAGAAAATTTAGCAGCACATGGTTTTCCCCATGGTCTAAGCCCTTACTTTCATGCAGTATCAAAGTACAGCATAGAATTTGCCCTGCATTTACGGTTATGGTAGGATGTTGCTACTCATTCTTTGCTCAATCTCACTGTCATTAATGGTGGTTTGCAACCCTTTAGCTCACATCCTTTCCTTGTTCTTTCATAGATTCACTGTTAGGAATGACACCTTGGTTTTTAACAGCATCTTATCCATGTGCTTGAGATTAAACCAACACCTCCTGAAACGGATTCTATTCTTCCCCTTTCCTAAAAAAAGAGCTCATCAACCGAAGGATGTAATACATTTGGATATAGTACACCAATGTCCACAAGGCACAATTATTTCCCAAATTTCAGGAGCTCTTATTTCTTTCCTAATTTGGTTTTGTGAAAGTAACATGATAAAATTCCCCATATTCCCAAACTAAGAAACTGTCTCTTCCCAAGATGCTTGTCCTAACAAAACAACAGAGAAAATCACAGGATTAGGAGCAATTCTAAAGCACATGCTGGGGGGATAATGAGGAGGTGTGACTCCTTAACACATTTTTTATTATTCTGTTTTCCTGGTAGTTTATTTGTTATTCTGGGTAATTAACAAGTACTTTCTGCTTTTTCCTACATGTTACCTTTAATTTTTCACAATATGTACTGTTACAAACAATGCTTTTAATAAATCCCCAAAGACTCATTAAATACTACCTTTTTGTCTGTTTTGGTACTGTTCAGTGCCTTCTCTGCATCTCTGGTCCAGATAATTTGAATTCCCAGAAGCCCTATTTGTGCAGGAAACATTGCCTGAAAGTCATACATCTTAAATTCTGAATCGTTAATGGCCATTGACGCCTGTCTAATGATGGTGTGGATTGTTTTCCTAATCCCATTCAGCAGCTGACCTAACCAGAATTCCACATTGCCCTGAAATAAACAAGAAAGTACTTTCAGAGAATCATTTTATGAATAATTCACAAGAAGCAAGAGCTCTATGTGACTTTTTTCACAGCCTTTCATACTCCCATTTCCATATTTGTTATTCTCTAATCTTTAAAAGATTTCTTTCCTCTTTCTGCTCCACTGCCCTTCTAGAGTTATGTGATGGATTTGGCACTTCACAGCAGCACTGCTGAGAAAACAGGTAAAGCAATCGTTACAAACTGACACAAATGTTCTGTCCCTGCTACTCTTCGCTCTTGCTGTTCACATTGGGAGGTTTTCATTCAGTTAGTAAAATAATAACATGATGCAATACTGTTGGCCTCTAAAACATAAATCTATTTAAACAAGACATGAAAAACTGTAATATATACTTTCATTACCTGAGCTAAAACTGGTTCAATAATATTGACCTGTTCTCCTTCTTGAGATTCAAACAATAAAATCTGGTCGTAGTTTTTTTCATTAAATCCCACTCGGTTAACATTGTCAAACAAACTTAACAAATGTGCCTACAATAGAATCAGAAAAAAAGCCTCCATAAAGTGATCTCATATGGCATTCTTACTTTGTCTTTAAATACTGTATTAGAATACTGTGTAAATCTTTCCATAAGTAAAAGATATTCTCTCAAATAAACAACAAAATCTGCCAAGGTCTTCACTTATTGATCTTGACCATAAGAACACTCTTGCTTTACTACTTGTACCTGAATAGTGTGGGAATCAGATGCTTGACCAAGGATTTCCAGAAGAGCAGGGTCAGATACAAAAAAAAATCTTGGAAATATTAATCGCTTTTTTTCCAAATAGCCGGTCAGTGATTTCTGACAGATTTCCAACTGTTCCAGCAAATGTGGTAGCAGCTGTGCCAAAGTCTCATCTCCAACACAGCACTGCACAATGTTTGATGTTTCATGGGCTCTCTGCATAATTCTCTGCCATGATTTATCAATGTTCTGAAATCTTCGGGCTTCCTGAAGTACATGATAAATGCATTAGCTTTTCCTCATGTTTGCCAAATTCTAAAAATTAAGTAATTCTATCAAACAGGGTAACAGTTTAATATCTCCCTGGCTGTTAAAGTCTTCTTTGGAGGACTTATGTATGAATATTAATAGTCATGCTTACTATTGACCAGAGTTCAAATTGCAAGAGAAAGAGTACAAATGGAACAGTTCTGGAAATGTCTTACTTCATGTTGGGCACCAAAATTTTCCACATAAAAGGATTCCAACACACATGAGAAAATTCAAAAAGCAGCTTTCTCAGAAATTATAGGCTTCCTAACAGCAATACACAATGTCATGTAAGCTGCTAGTAGCAACACTTGATGAACAAAACCAGTATACACAGTCTAAAGCTGCCCCACTTGTACACTACAAGTGTTGTAGGTGAAGACAAATCCTCAAAGATGAAAAATAAATATTTTTATACACTTGCTATATTAACATTAAAAACTTGTTCTTCACCTACAACAAATGAAATGTTAATGGAATCATAAATTATCTAAGAGCTAGAAGAGATCTCAAAAGAAGATCCAAAGCAATTTGTCTGTCACGAGGCACGATCATACCCAAAATATCTCTCTGTCTTGTGTTTAGTGATGCTCAGTGATGGAAATTTAGGAGCCTCTCCCGGCAATTTTTGATACTGGTGACTCTGTTCTAATATCTAAGCTAAATCAGATACTGAAAACAAGGGTTTTTCCTTCCTGTTGAGAACAGCCCTTATATTTTAAAAAACTTATCACTTCTGCACTTTAGTTTTTACTTTTCTTCAAGTCAAACAAGTCTAGTTTGTTGAATCTTTTCTTGTGCCTCATCCTTCCTGGATAGTTCCTCATTCTTGTACCCTTTTCTATGCTCTCTCAAATTTGTCAGTGTGTTTCTTTCACCAAAACCAGATACAGTATTTTAGTTATTGGTTATTGATGTTTATGCATTCTCCCCTTCTTCATTTTGCACACCAGCAAGCTAATACACCTTTTTTGGTAATACTATCAGAGACAATGGCAAAAACCTATCTAAATATATGGCAACTACTGTTTTTCCTCTATCCACAAAGCTCCTTGCCCACTCTAAAAATAAATTAGATTTTTTTTTAAATGTGTTTTGCTCCTAACAAATTCACATTGACTGAACATTATTCATCTTCTTGTTAATTTCCAGATGCTAACAGTTTCTTGTTGCAGTATTCATTACTGCAAAAATTGCAATTAAACTCACTCCTCATTACTCCTCCACCAAGCTGTTCCTTCTCCTTCATCAAAGACAGTCACTATATTGGTTTTTTTCCAGAATATTGGTTCATGTATCTATCATCCTTGGAAGAAGTAGCTTTAGTACCATTTGTTCATCTGCACAAGCTGCTTATTGATTCTCTGATAAGCCCTAACAACATAAATATATCTCATGAACAACAACAAAAAAATTGTAGTTTAAACAATTGAGAAAGCTTTATTTAGCTTACAAAATTAATCTTAATTTTTTATATTGTAAGCTTTAATTATAAAATATGTATCCTGAAATAAATTAATATCTAATAATTTCCCAATAATAATGGCTTTGTTTAGTTACACTGTTAGACTGAACTGTGGTCTGTTAGTATACTGTATGAAAACTCCTCATTAGGAGACACAACAAAAAGGATGATTTTTTTCCCTGCTATTTCCCTCCTGTTCAGATCATTCCTTAGCTCTTGTGCAGCTGCTACCTTGGAAGGTCACCACTGCCTTTTGAAGAGGTTGCAGTGGTTCACACCGATTAGCACATGCACAGCTCCCAGGCCTGGCAGCATCTCTCTGTGGGACTTCATTAAACTGAGCCCTAGCAAGTACAGAATTCAAATGTAAAATCTGTCATTCTATTATTACAGCTTATAGCCTATAAACGCGTGCACAGAGGAAGAAAGGGATATTTGTATATATGGCAAAAGCAATAAATCAGTTTTGTGCCATTAAGTAGTTCTGAGCCCTGTACTAGTTTACTAATATTGCACACTGACAGGAACATTTAAACTTGAATTACAAACAATTGTGTTCCTTTAGGTTTCACCAAGTTCTAAGCAATTTAACCAGACAGATCCTAGTTTGGCAAAGCTTCTCCTGAACTGCTCATGCACAGCCCACAAATCTTATGTAAGTTATATGAACTGGCAAATAAACTCTGTGATGTGGCTAATCTCCTGGTACAACATATTACTATCATACATCAATATACCTGAGGTAGCTGTTTTGCAATGTCTCCACCAACAAACACAGCTTCAAGGTAAATCCAGAGGTTCTGTACAGTAATCCAGTTTTCAATTATCTCTGCAGTGTTGGTCAGCTTCTGAACCCACTGTTGTATAGTGGACTTAAACGGTGCATTATACCTGCATGAACATGAGTTAAAGGGAAGAAGAACCTAAGATGGTAATTGTTTACTCTGAGGGTTTATAAGATTTATACAATATGTACATTTATTATGTTTTGTACCTGTTGCTCATCAGTGACCCCAGCATCATGAGGCTATCTTCCACCAAAGCTATTTTCTCTGATATATCTGATCCTTTCAGAAGAAGTTCTCCTCGAGCTTTGAATTGGCCAAAACTGAAAGTATGAGTACTCCATTCACTGATGATGTGCTTCAATTTTGCTTCAATTTCCTTTTCTTTGACAGCACTGATGCAGATATCCTGTGTAAAATTAAAATAGTAATTTACATTCATCTAAGGCTATTGTAAAGCACACTTATAATGACTATTAAAATGTATTGGTTTGATCCAGATCTCAATGTAAGTTCAGGCTAATGAAAATATACATTTAAACACCTCAAAGTTATTATATTTCAAACAAGATTATATTCTAGTACTACTTGTAACAGGTACATGTAATGGGCTATATCTCATCTTCACTACTGCTAGCATCTTACACACACAAAATTCACTGAGTCATTGAATCTGCAGGAAGAATTTTTCTCTCTGTATGTATTAATATTTGAAATCAAATAAACTGACAAAACGGTTTAAAGAAAATAAACACTGCCAATCAAAACCAATAAATATTCTGAGAACAGAGTGTAGACTGACAATGTGCCTGTCTGCTGCTTCTTGAAGACAGTGAGGACGGGACTGTCATAAAGCTGGTTATTGCATCAGAGAGAAAGAGAAAAGGATCAAACACTTAGACTGGATCCCAAAATTCTATTGCAGGTTTAAAGTGTTTCCTGAAGTGTAAGGTGGAACTCTAAACCTTTCATAAGGCTTAAATCCTTGTCCAGGAATTGGGTACAGCAGAGGTTTGATTTCATGGTTTTGCCTTAAAAATGCTCACTTGTGGAACAAGACTAAAGAGGTCACTACTCTAGAAAAAGTACAGATTTAGCCAAGTGACCATGGAACCAAAGTTATAAACATTTGGGGTTTTACTTCTTTAGTTTTAGCTATGCTTTGTTCTTGTAAAAGTTAACAAGCATGAAGCTAAGACACTTGCTAGACAACTTCTGTCCCCAAAACAGAGGAGACAATGGCTTTACAGCTTGTGCACATTCCATATGCCTTCTCATCTATCTGTGCTCTTGTGAAGGGTCACTTTTGAAATACAAAACAACTTCATCCTTCTTGAATCCCATATCCTCCTCTTCTACTGTGTTCCAAGTATTTTTAGCACTTAACAGGATCAGTCTTACATCAACTGTTCTTTCTCTCTGGTTAGACATTTAAAGGGAAGAAAAAAATATATAAGTAGGCAGACCCTAAATCACAAGCATGACAGAATCACACTACTCTTAAAACAAAAGTGCTCCTATAGAAGGATTAGTGTAATACCATCTACATATTTAAATTTTCACCAGAAAAAAAGGGAAATAAACTAACCATCAGTGCCAACATCAATTATCAAATTCCACTTTTTCAAAGGAATTCTTCAACTATACCAAATTTTTAATGTTACAAAGCTGACTAGAAACAGGATTTAAAGAGCACCAGATCACAAGTTAATAATTAGCAAAAATAACCACAACCAAACAAAACAAAACAGAAAAGTACACATACCTCAATATCTTCTTTATGTTTTAATAAAGGGGCATCCATTACGGTTTTTAAAGTGAAATTTTCCGAGTCAACAGCAAAGTGATGCCCAGTTACTTGTGCAATTTTTTCCCAGTGTCTCAACAACATTGCCTAGAAAAGTCCATAGGGATGAGATTTTTTTAAAATTGTATTAATTTTAGGTCTAGAATGATCACATATTTTGCACTGCATCTGTTAAACAAACAGGAGAGTCTTTACTTCCATTCCATTGAAAGCATTAGTAGTAATTCTAATCACATTACAAAGTCTTTTGTTTCATTTTTCTATAACTAAGCCTAACTAGATTTTTTGCTATAAAGACAGCTGCTTTTATCTATCAAAAAGAATTATGGAAAGCATCTTGTAGTCATATAACATGGCCTTCAGTAGAGATTCTCAAGTGTCTCTTATCTCCAAATTATTACGCTGAACATACTTTGTTTTTCATCATTTCAAGCAAAGGACAGCTCTCAGTGAAGTCATCAATTTTTTTTTTTAGGTCTTGAAAAGCTTGCCATTCCTTCAATGCTTTCGGTAACTTTCGGATTCTTTAAAAAGCACAAAAAGAAAGAAGAAATATTTTATTCTTAATAATCACCATCCACCACTAAATAGTACAATGCATTGCCATTTTTCAATGAGTTGACCAGTAGACTGCAAATAAAAATCCAGCTGCAAGCTGGTAATATTATATATAGCTGGTCATTTGTGACTGCAGGCATGAAATACTGCTAAAGACAGCACAAATTACACTGGAATGGTTTGGTTTCTATTTCAGTTTGAATTAAAGGAAGGTAATTTCATGTGCAAACCCACACCTGAAATTAAGTTCCTGCAGTGTCATTGTTTTAGTAAAATTTGAAAATGCACCTCATCTTGTGAAGAGGTAAAATTATTAAACAACATATATTTTCCCAGTAAAATAAAGTACATCCTAAACTATTCTGCTTGCAAAGAGGAAAAAACTTCTGTTTCAATCAAACAACTCTTAATTCATACCTGGTTTGTATGAAAGATATTCAAAGCAAAATTTCCTTTATGCAAATTTAAAATGAAGAACCTCTTGTACTGTGAATAGTCACAGCTCCTCTCCCTTCTAAACCAGAATTGCCAATTTTCATCTGCCAAAGCTATGGACCAAAGACTGACAGCAGTTCTCTTACAGCTCAGTTCCAGAAACTAAAAGCTGCATAAAACCTCCCCATAACGACAAATTCCTTCAAAAAAGTTCTCCATTTTTCACAGTTCAGAATCAGACAGATCTGTCACACACTGCTGGAACATGTGCAAATTCTTCACTGCTTGCTGGTGAGAGGCAGACGAACATATGGATCCTGTCATGGCACTACAATAACTGCTACAGTCTTTCATCTTGAATCTAACAGTAGATAGCATTAAATACACTGGAGAAAAGCATTGCAGAATGGAAAATTTATACTCTGCCTTGCATCAAGAAGGCTTTAAGGTGCAGTTCCTGGCTACTTCTATCCTGAGGCATAGCAAGTAACATCTAATAAACTTGTCTAGGGATGGCTATTAGAAATGGGATCTCTCAGCTTGGTAATAAAAATGGCAATCTTTTAAAGAATTCAAATAACTTTGTCCTTTGTCTTAGTCTCAATAATGTCTTCTAAAAGCAAGTTTCATGAGCTGCATATTATGTTAAAAAACTACTCCATTGATCAGGTTTACATTTCTGTCATAAATTTACTGGACATTCTCTATACAGTGTATCACAGTAAAATATAAAGGGAAACTTCTCTCCAACTGTTATTATAAACATTTACAATGCTTTCTAAATATTTCTTCTTATCATTTCTTTCTAATTGGATTTATTTTTTCCTAAAGGTTTTTTTTGTACTTTTCATAATTATAAGTTATCTATTATATTATTATTTTTAAAAGGTAGCAAAACAAAATTACATTAAAGAACAATGCATATCTTTGCAACTAGTCTAAAGCAATAATTTCACTTCTAACATTTCTGCTTCTTTCTTAACACAGCATGTCACCTTAGCTATTTCTGTTATGTTCCTGTATGTTGTTTCAATTTCTCTGCCTTTAAAGAGAATAGCTTGATGCAATAATGTTAGCAAACTGCCAAAAAAAGGATAGCATTGGGTTGGACTTTTATTACAATAAAAGCATTTATTACCTATTGCTAGTCACACTGCTCCAAATATAGCTCAACACTTCAGAGGAAAAACAAAAATGTCACACATGAAGTTCAAAGAGAAACACATAAATGAAAACTTTTGCTGTGCAATGGCTTCCTTCAGCGTTCTGGAGAAAGAAGCATGACAACTCCTACAGACCATAAAATTTAATCAACAGCAGAAAAAACTATGATGCCGATTCCAGAATTCTACTAAAATGAGGTGAAGACTTACATTGTCCAAATGCAGTTATGTTTCACATACATTCATTTTTACTATTCTTATTTTTTAAAAAGAGGGGTTCAAATTAATGACTAAAAGACAGCTCAGTCAGTTTTTTGTGGAAAACATTATTGCTTCAAACTTCATAAATAAGCCCTCAGAATTTAGTGTGGCTATTTACCCTTCTTGAAATAACAATTACAATTTAGACAAATGTGCAGAAGTAAACAATAGGTTCAAAATTTCATATTTTGAAATTTTGTAATATCATGGACTAAGAATTAATTAGCTGCAAATGAAATCACTGAGAAGGTACTGTAAAAAATCAGCTTTGAAAGTTATTTATGCTTACAATCAGCTTGACACAGGTTTGGGCACCATGTTTATTGAATAAGCTACAGCCTACCATGTCAATACACCCCAACAAGGCTCAGGTGACTCACAAACCAGCTGCATATTGCACCACAGGGCAGCTGTGCCCAACACGGAGCACAAGATGGACCAACATTCTTCAGCCCCTTGGAGAAATTTTCACCAGCTGATTAAAAAGCAGAGCTAGAAATACAAATGCATGTACTTCAACCAAAACCCAACTTACTTGCTTTGAAAATCCAGGAGCTCACTGTTAAGTTTTTCAATACTTAAATCATTCCAAAGCATTTCATTGTATCTGTCAATACTGGAAGTAACTGTATCATAAAGACTGTAAAGTTTCTGAAGCAAGGTTAGTTCACGTTTAATTCTGTGGAGTTCAGGATACTCTGTTTCAAATTTTAAAATTGGAAATTCATGCGTGTTAATTAGGAGTTCATGTCAAATGTATTCATGAACATAAGAATCAATGCATTTCTACTAATGTTATTTAATAAATGAATGAAATCAGACTTGCACTTTTCTGGATAGTGTTTAGGAAGACAAACTTTTCCACTTATATTATGATTACAACAGATTTTGATGCACAGTAATTATTTAGATAGCTGATTTTTTTAATCAATATTCTTCTGTAGCAGTAATCTCATAATTGAGCGAAACAATGTTGAAAAGTAGATGAAATGGCAATGAAATACAATACAATTTTAGACAAGAACCTAAATGTCCCCTATGTCAATTTACACTGATTACTTAAGAGGAAGAGTTTGAGGATGATGGGTGTGCGTTCTAATGAAATATATAAAATATAATAGATGATAAAAGTATTTAAAATGGACATCCTTGATATAAATGTTTTAGTTACTTTCTCTCGTATCTTTTGGAATTCCTAGCAAAATATATTTGAATTACTGCACATGTCCTCAGACAGGAAAATGCACTCAATTTAGTATGCACAAATTAAAGTGCTCATCATACATTCTGCTGTAGTTCACACCACAATCTTCCAAAGGAATTGTGTCTGACTAGGAGGCATAAGAACATTACAGAGCAGTTGCATAGCCCAAGGGAATTCATTATGCAGCTGGAGCAGGGACAATTTGAGTACTTTGGCAACATGTTTCCCAAATTTGTACGGGGCAGAATACTGGCAGGAGATGTGCTTAGCTCTGAACAGAAAAAGCAAGAGAGCTAAGCATCTGTACCCTGAGACACAAAGAGCAGTGGAGTATTTTTCCACCTGATGTTTATGTATGTGCACACTGAGAGCCAGTTTCACCCAGCTGCTTTTCATAGGAAAGACTATAATAATTTACTACAAGGAGATTTATCTGCAAGGAATTTTTCTGCAATTTTTCTAAATCTCAATTAATTTAGTAGCAATCATGAGAAAAATTTAATAGCCTAGAAACAGGTACTCTTATCCCCTGAGAAATTACCTGTGATGGGAAGACCAAATAATTCTTCCCCACTAGAAAGAGAGAGATACTTCCTCCACAGTTCATCAAATTTAGCTTGAAAGATTTGTAATCTGTCACTTGCTTCATGGGGAGGAATATTGTCCTCACTGGGACCCCTGTAAAAACCAAAAAACATTCAGTGAATTTGCCAATCATACAGGTTTCACAAAGAAGCACAACAGAATCCAAACCATACTTACTGAACATAATGTAATATTTTTTAACATTTTTTCTGTAAATTTTCACAAGACACTAAAAGAAAAAATGCAGCACTTATTCAGTGTACCAAGATTACATATTCAGTAGTCCCTGAAAGAAAGCCCAACTTCTTTTCCAATTAAAAAAAATTCATCTGTGTTACCATACATCTTACAAACAGCTAAAGATCTGCAAATATTTTAACTTTGTTATTTCCTGTTTCTTCTGTGAAACAAATTTTAGTAATTATTTTCATTTCTATTTTAAAAGGGGGAAGATAGCAGATACATAAATCAGGAGTGAAAATTGTGTAGCTGGCACGAGAACCATAATTAAGTAGTCATAAAAATATCAGAAAAAATAATATTTTGCCTAATGAGCACATCTCAGCCATAGGACTGGGTGCAATTCCCAGTTCTCACACCTGGGACCACTTCTTTGCCATATCATAATATTTTGGGATGAGAATTCTGTCATCCTCTGTTGTGCCATGGTTATTTCTAGAAAGAAATTCAGACAGATGGGCAGAAGGCAGAGCAGGCTGGCTGCTTGGCAAGGGAAATGAAACCAGGAGATGAAAGCAGAAACACAGTCAGCAAAAGCAGCTAAGGCATGATCCCACAGAACCTGAGCAGGAAAATCAGGGCCCTCGGGTGGTAATCAGGTTCCAGGGATAGTCCAGGTCTTTAGCCAAGTCTGCAATAATTACACAGGACCAAGGTCAAGCAGGGAAGGTGAGTCAGTAAAGCAGGGTCCGGGGCAGGTCTAGGGAAGGTAACCAGGATGAGACACAGCCCAGTGGGAACCAGGCTGCTCTGAGGTCACCAAAGGAGGAGGGATGCCCTCAAAGGTCAGGTATTGTCCTAGAGCCATAATGGGTGAAGCCAAATCCTGTCTCTCTTTCTTTGCTACTGTAGGAGGATCCAACGAACCACAATTTACATCTTCAAAAGTGATAAAGTAAGTTTAAAAGTAAGGCTGAGTAAGACAGTGAATTTAGAAATATTGAGAATTGGTATCTCCAGTCACATCCAAGACACTGTTTTAATATTTACTGTTTTAATATCCCTCAAAGAGATTTATTAAGACCCAAAAAAAAACCCCATTACATTTTAATCTGGATTGAGAATGTGATTTTTTTCCCCCTACAATCTATAAGCCCTTATGGACTATCACTGACTCCAGCACTGAAATTACAGGAACGAATCTTTGACAGTAACACTGTCAAAGCTGCCCACCTTATATAATTCTGAAATTAGGCCTTTTTGCAGGTGTAATATATACAGTGATGCTGTGTTGTGTTTATTTTCTGAAGGCCTTTAGATATAATATTTTCAAACAATCACTAATGAAGCATAATTGTATCACAATGCAGGTCACCTACTTTTCATCATATTCTTTATAAAATCCTGCAGTGCCAATTTGGAATTTCTGAACATCTCTCAGTAAATCTGTTTTCATGAGTGGCTGTACTTTCAGCAGCAAGTCCTCAACCTGTTGTGCCTATATGCAGACAAAGAGAAAAAAACAGGCACAAAAGAATGAATGTGGGAAATCAAAAAATTAATTAGGTAAATAGGTTTATTCTATCATTTCAATATTAAGAGGGCTGATAATAATGATTTGAGAAATAACATAACTACAATACCTGTGTGTTTAGGTTCTTCCAGGCATAGGCCAATCCATCACCTCTTTCTGTATTTTCATCTTGAAAGAGCAGATTGTATTTATGAAGCACAGAATAAGATTCTTCTATGTGTCCAACTGTCATGTCAATTTTAATCTCATTCTCTCGGATCTCCCTCAGTGCTTCCATTGCTTCCCGTACATCATCAAGGTCCTGGATAGGTCTGCTTAACCTCTTGCTAACATTTTCAATGAATGAATAAATTTCACCCACGTCTGTGGCAGACTTTTTATTTAAAGCTAATCCAAATGTTCTTTGTCCTGAGCGGCATTCCTGAATTAAAGCTATTTTCAATGACTCTGTTGCAACTTCCACTGATTGCAGTGCACAATGATTGGGCAGTTCTCTGACTTGCATCTCTAATTGCTAAGAAAAATACAAGTGTTCAGCATTTAATTTCACTGAAATTTATCTGAAGAGTTCGTTTTTATTAAAGATAAAATACTTACAGAAAAGTATCTGATTTGAGATTGGAATTCAGCCATTGTTGGTTTAGTATCTATAAATTCCTTCACTTTTTCTTCTGGAACCTACTTTAAAAAAGTTTATTTTAATGAATATTTAGCATTGGTATTATAATTACCTACACAGCACCCAGCTGCCTGATGTATTTGACAAACACAAAATGTTCCCTCCCTAAAAGGAATTGAGATATAAGCACAAATTATTTTACTTGAACTGCCTTTCCTGACTCTTATTTTTTGCACAATAGTCTTTAAAGAACTTGAAATCTGTAACTCAGAAACTGACACAGGTCATGATATCCCTTATCTATCTAAATGTTACTACAGGATTTACAATGTAGGTGCTAAAGTTTTGTGGGATGTATTTCCTTCCTAGTCTTCCTTCTGTCTGTAACCCCACGAAAGCAGTTCACATTTTCTAACAAGTATTTAAATGGGAGGAATTGCACTCAGTTTTCTTCACTCTTCCTGAAACAGCATCTTTAAACTGCAGTTTCTAGGTGCAGATGGCCTCCTGGCCATTTGAAGAAAACAGTTTGGCAGGGAAGGTTGGATCTAAGGGGAGAGAGGGCATTTAGCTTCTTGAAGATTGTTTATAGGCAATAGGGATTTGAGCATCCTTCCTTTTCACAAGATAGGCCAGTCTCTGCAGAGGTGAGAAATCAGTGTCACCAGCTCAACAAATGTGCAAGATTCTCAATTCAATTACAAACAGATGATCTTCACCCCTCCCAGTGATATTCCCCTGCAGTCTGCACTGTGAGATCCCTGAGAATCTGTTTGCACCTCTAGGACCAACAGAGATTGTAAAGGTGGGGGGAACAGTGACAACTTCTGAGGAATTCTAAGTTAAAGAACCAGGTTAATTAATTATTTTAGAAGGTTTTAGTAAGAAAGAAACATCATTCTTCTGCATCACCCAATCTGATTGTGTCTGTCTGGGTGAAATTACATGCTACCAACATGTAGTTAGTTCAAAGCAAACTGAGCTTTAAGCTTTGGAACTTCAGAAGCCACAAAAAGCTGAAAATGCCATCTCTCAGACAGAAGAGTCAGCTGTGAGAACGAGGTAACTGAAGGGTTTATTTAGGAAGGAGAAGTTAAAAATAGTGAGCACAGATAAGATTACTCCTGTTTTGATTGCTTATTTCTTGGCCTTCCTAAAGCACCTTTGATAGGTGAGACCAGTAGTTGTCCATTCACAGAGCTGAATTTCACTAGTCAGAATGTTTTACTTCATGATGAATCTCTTGACAAAATACTCCTCAGAGCTTTACCATTCATGTGACTGGACCCACTTCCTAATGAAGATAACTCCATCAGCCCAGATTCACTTCAGCTTTCGAACTTTCATTGGTGAAAGATTTCCTAGACAGAGGTTTTCTTTTTGCATGTGTGTGAAGAAATATAAAAATATCACTCAGCAGTGGTTGCTTGAGAAGAACTACTCATTTTAATATTCAGGAATAGTTTTGTAGTCTCCAAGTTCTAAAAGATTCTGCTCAACTATTGTTTTTCATAACACCTGCAGACAAGATGCTGTGAGAAAGATGGATAAATATATGAAAGCATAAGCTTGTTTATGCTCCAAAATTCTTTTGTGTACTTCTGCTTTCTTTCTTAGATGCTTTAATTGATAAAGATTTGCAAGTTCTGGCCAACACAAGAGCAGACAGGAATTATGGATGTATGGATTCTACCATGAAACCAATGCTTCCTACTGAGCACAGACTCCTTAGGCAACCAACAACCTTTTTTTTAAAATATATTTAGATTTTACAACACAGCAATGTATTATATTAAGCTTGGACTTAACCTTGTTCCAGATGTCCGAAAATTCAGAAAAGGTCTTCAGAAGAACCAGTGCTTCAGTTTTAAGAGATAAAATAATTGTATTTAGTTGGATCACCACTTTGTTTACATCCTTATGTTCGATGATCTGCTTGTCTAAAGGTTTCAGTGCCACCATCCTGGTTAGTTTGCTCTCATCACCTGACTCTAAAGCAACAGCTTGTTCAACCTGGTATGAATTAAACAAGAAAAAAAAAATGTCCACTAGTTTGTTTGGGATTTTATTTTTATTTTTAAATTACAGAATATGCAATGATAATAAGTACTTCTAAAAACAGACAGAAAGTGCAGAGCAACATCCACAGGGAGACCCCCTGTTCTCAGCTTGGATTTTTACAGAGCTATAGTTCTAGTGTTAAAGCTGATTTTATAAAAAATTTTCATGCAGAGCTCTATATTAATCATCTCTGAATTACATCAGGCAAATATGCCCCATATACAAGTACAATTGTGCTGTTTTATCCTCCTACACATCTGCTAAAGTTTTTCTACCTTCTTTAGTGTAGAACTACAATCTATACCCATTCTTGGCTATAGAAAGTCCTGGAGGCAGTGGAGGGTCGCATGATTGGAAATAAGCTAACATTCTGCTTAACAGAGCAGAGTTCAATCAACTCTCTCCTAGTACTTTTTTTTTTAAATCTTAATTACTATTTGTTTGTAGGACTTGAATGTGGGTTTTTTCACTAGAATGAACTGATCTGTTTTTGATGTCATATCAACAAAAGAAAATATTTTTAGAAAGACACTTTTCAGCACAGATCTATGTACATCTATATTTTGTTCCCAGATAAGACAATTAAGGCCACATGATTACCAGTACTGTGCATTCTTGTCCTTCAACAAGTTTCAGTTACTGTCTAAACCTCAGACCTTCCCAAGGTTTTAGTGCTAATTTTGGTGCCAGTTAAAATATTTGTACTGTATTAACTGTAGTATTATAGGTGTCATATGAAGGCTTGCAGTTTAACTTTAGAGTTTTCACCTGGGAGAAGTGATAATAATTTATATTCAGCTGGTAGAACTTACACATAATGTTTGTTCTACACTATCATCATTATATTTGAACAGTCTATTTAAAAGATTTTTTAAAGCAACTTTTGATTTTAATATTAGAAACTACCAAACATAAGATTTATGAACTGTTACTCCTATGTTTTATTAATTGGCATAGAAATTGAAAACTAGGCTTCACTTAACAGGAAGATCCACCAGGTAACAAGTCAAAGTATTGATACAGAATATAATCTTAAGAAATGTTAAGCAAAATACCAAATTTTTAAAGTAAAGTAAAATTCTTACCTGCTGCTGTTTATGATGTAAGTAAGCAATTTTCCACAGGGGAATATCTTTGGCTACTGATAGAATGATATTTACTGCTTTGTTTACAGCACTCTGAAAAAAACAAAACATTCACCTTGAGCTCACAGAGATATTATGTGGGTGGGTGATGATCATCCAAACAATACCAAGGCTGAAAAATTGTACCTTTGTCTTTAAAGGAAATACTCTAAGAAGCATGACATAGGATCACCCAAAAAACACATTTTGTAAGGGGAAAGAGTACTCCATAACGTTTTATTACAGTCCTTGCAAGTTTATGTGGTTTTCAAGCAAAAGAGACCTTTATGAACAGTAATCATGAATCACTGGGCATTACAATTTAGTTCAAGTACTATTTCCCTTTAAACTGCTTATAAACATTGCTATGTGTTATTAATAATGGTTTTCATGTTCACACCAGAATGCTTGAATACATTTGTCTGAATTTGTGATGGTATAGTCTGTAATCTATACAGGCAGCTACAGAAATTATCAGATTACTTCCCCTATGCATGGTATTTTAAAATCACACTTTGTGGCCTAATTTCTTACTGACAACACCATTAAGGCTGCACATGAAACTTGAGAAATAACTCAGATACTGATCTTGAGAGTCACTATGTTAAATAAAAAGTCCAGAAATCAACACCATAAACAACTAATACTCTGAATAATTTCAGACATCATAGGATATTGCAAATATGTGTAAAAATTTTGCTAAACTAGTGTAAGTTTAAAAGAGTGTTTAAGTTTTTTTCAGTTTAGGGATTTAGGCTGGAAATATTTTTCTTTACATTTCACTACTGCTGAATTTATGAATGATACTTTAAACTGACTTTAAATTCTAAAAGAGTTAAAAGAGACTAGAAAGTCAGGCTGTACTGATGGCATTCATTTTTACTGTTTCACTCATTTTGAAATGTTTGCCTTAAGTAGAGATTTGTGAATTACTCAGTTACTGAGCTTTGACAGAAACAGTTCCTTCTAATAGCCTGTATAACAAACCTGATCTGTGGTTCCATGCCCTTAGTACCCACTGTCATCATGAACTCAAGTGGCCTTTTAGGTTTCCTTCTCCTTCCTTTATTTCTTACACCTGCACATATAAACCTGCACTCTTAAATCTTACACATACTGCTTTGAAACAATACATTTATAAATGTTTTATTGTAGATGACTGAGATGTCAAATTATTTGGTTACCTGAATATCTTCAAGACTTGGTCTCAAGACAATATTTGGAATAGCCAGTTGAATTTCAGTTCTGAACAAAGGAACCCTGTGTGCCTCTACAAACTTAGTTGTCTGATACCTGGAGTCAATAACATGCAGTCGATGTCTTAAGGACTCCAAAGAAATCTTCGTGCCTAAATAAGTGTAATATTTAAGTGAGAAATTTTTTTACCACAATAAGTTTGGGGGGAAAAAATCTTAAAAGTTTTATTTTAAAAATTCAACATATCTGAAAAATCCAGACTCACATCTGATCAAAGAGTCAGTATTCTTCTGACAAAGCTGTCCCATCAGGTTATAGTAGCTACAGGACAGGCATTCCTGGCAGCGTGTTTTCTGTTTCATGTCAAGATGTGTACAGGCAAAGGAATCCTGAACAGTGAAAGGGAAATTTTTGGGTAAATAATCAGATTATCCAGCATATAAATGAAATATCAAATATCTGACTAGGCTACTTTTTTTTTTTACGTTGTACAGGTCTTACCTCCAGAGGTCTTCCAGCATCTGCTTTCAGACTGTGCTTAAGAATATCTATAAGTTCATACACAGAACATTCCACTTGTTGACTCTGCCTACAAAAACAATCTTACAGTCACCCATAGGGAATCAAACATAAGGAATGCCCTTTGTTGTTTCCCAGGCACACACCCCCTGTCCCACTGCACTTGTGTGAATGGAAATGCCCTTTCAATGTTTTTCTGTTTGTTTCTATTCCTTGGGCATGTAGAGATTTTAAAACTTGCTGACTAACATCAAACCCATTTGTCAGATCCTGTTATATCTGATTCAACTGGACTTCATAATTTTTTTTTTTTTACAAAAAGTTTTTTCCAGCTATAGCTAATAAAACAGGTTTATCGTGATGAGGCAGTAAGATAATCTGTGAAATCAGAATGATTAAAATAAAAATAAAAGAAGTATTAAGAAACAAGCAGTTAACATGTGGATGAGATTTCATGTCTTATCATCTTCATTTTTCTTGCTACTTACTAGAATGCTATAAGAAAAAATGTAAAAAATGCTAAATGAATGCTATAAGAAAAAATGTGTGAAATGCTAAATGAATTGGCTAATAAATGCCAATACTATGCTACTTCACAACTGCTGTTCTCAAGATACTTAGAAGTTTCTCCCCTGCATCCCAAGACTATCACTTTGTTCTAGACTAGTACTCTGTTGCAATAACATTTTAAAAATAAAACCTCTATGCATACAAAAGTAGTAAGTAAATAAACCCTCCCAAAAACGGCCTTCAAGCCTGTGCAATTAAGAAACCTACTGAGATAGTTTGGGAGCAGTAGAGGCAGCAAGCTTTTCTATCTGTTCCAAGAAAGAAGTCACATCTGTGGGTTCATCTTCTGGCAAAACTATCAGAGCAGTGTTTGACATGTCCTTCAGGATTCTTTCAATTCTGCATTCCAGGGTATCAGATGCTGCTTTGACTACATAGTCCAACTCCCTCAGGGTACTGTAAACATTCTGAATAACTAAACAAGGATAAAAAAATGAAAACAAATCAATGCAGAACACAGACCTCCTAAGTCTCATCTCCCCTTCCTCCCATCCACTCCTGCCTCCCCCCAGATTTTACAATAAAATGAGGATATAATGGCAATGAAATATGAAATGAAGGCCTGAAACATTATGGACTTGCTGTATATTTTCCTCTTTATATTAAAACATCTCATAATAAGCAGAACAATATTCTTTAAAATATCGCTTATTTTTGGTAATAACATTGTGATGAAAAGGATCAACAAAACAGAACAGAAAACACAAAGGATGCCAGTGCCCGAAAATTATTTTGTTCCTCCCACATATATGCATAGCAGACTTCACCATTGCAATTAACTTATAAATGAAATTACTAAAATTCCCCCAGCCAAGACCTAGATTTCTTCTTCCATCTGTATGACCTAATTTACTTTGGAAACAGATAAACTTATTGCTTTAACAAATGTGTTTATTAAACTAAAGATAAAATTAACTCTTCTGCTGTTTCTGAATAGACTGGAAAAATTCTTGCCCTTTCATACTTCCATTGCAAAATAGAAAGAAATACAGCACTTTATGTCCTTTGTCACTATTATTACCATAACGTTTTATATATATAAATATATGTATGTAAACCTCTACTATATGTAGATAGAAATCACTAAAAATCTAAGGCACATCAGTGTGACAGGACTGTCCAAGTGCTGATGTTTTAAGTGGGAAATGTCATTTCTTGCTGCAAGGAAGTTAATGATGGAACTTGACTTTTTTTATTGTCTAAAATGGAAAAGCAGTCAAACGAATTCCTTAGATTCTTTGTTTTTTTAAATATATAAATTTAGTAGTCTAGAAGGCAACTATGGACTCCTATATTTTGAGATGGAGTTCTCTTAGATGGAAAAAAGACACATAAGACATTAAGCTTGAGTTTAGCACATCACTGGCATGTAAAGAGCTGTTTTGTGTACACCAAACCAGGGGCTAATTTGTAGGTCTCCAACACAGATTTTGGGCATATCAGACATTGCCCATTTTCAAAAAGACAAGGTGCATACACTCTAGAAAAGAATTCCCTTCTAGGTGTAACTGCATTTCAGCTGCAGCAGCAGGAAAAGCCCAGATTAAAACAGCCCTGTATTACATCTAAATTGTTCAACAGGGACAGTTTCCATCAGAACCAATGGTGATACAAATAATCATTACAACCTGAATTATACCTATTCAGATACTTAAAGTGGTGCAGAGAGTACCTAAATGAATGAATAAATAAATAAATACTATTGTAAAGACCTTCCTTATCATGTGTTTCTAAAAATGCAAAACATTAAAACACAAAAATTCATTTTAGAGCTATAAAACAAATATAAAAATACCCTTGCCATTTGGTTCTTGTTCTCTGGTCAGGCAAAGGCCAAGTAAAGCTGAAAGGTCACCATACTTGCCTTAAGCATTGGTCAGAGGCCTGTGCACCAGTGCCACATGGCAGAGTCATAAATAAACAGCTGCACAAACCTGTGCCACATTGCACTTTCATATTTATATTGCTCCTGTTTATATTGCTGCTATTCCTTTTGAAGAAGGGAAAGCCTAACATCAATCAACCTGAACTGAAAAGCTAATTTACAAGCACGAGTTACTGTTTTCTCATGAAACTGCAACATGAAAGTCTTGGTGATGGTTTTATATATGCCCATTTCAATGACATTTTACAACAGTTAATCAATTTTATGCTGTATTTGATAGGCTTAAGGTTGTGTCTTACTGTTTGTGTGGAAAATCTCAATGCCTAATAAATGTTTTCTTGCAAAAAAAATAGTATTTGGGAAAAAATCTCCAACCTTGACTTCAGACATGCCACTTTTAGGATGTTCAGCATAAATTCTGAAGAGGTTTTTTATAGAAAAGATATTATTAAAATACTCATATTAATTATCTTGTCTGACACTCTTGTAGCAGTTGGGCTAAAATTATCCACCTAAAGTGAAAAGATCAGTCCACAAACACATTTTTCAAAGAGAAGCAAAAATAAATGCAGGCACCTCACAGTGTGAATGGCTCACAACTTATCCTATTACCTACATTTATTGATGTTCAAAGAAGTCCAGGACAGCTGCATCAGGCCTGGGGTAAAGGCATCCTCAATTTGTCCTATCCATGGCTTCATCAGTGGCTTCAGCACAACAGGGATCCTCTTCAGGTGTTCCTTGTAACTAATCAACAGGTTCTGGAGTCTGAAAGACATGATCACGCTCACTATGTGCTTAATTCAGATATTTGAAACACAGAATTTTGAACACATTTTCTGTTAATAAGGTTTGCAAATTCTGATCCCATCTTTAAAATAAGAACACTTCCCAGCTCTTCCTAACTCCAACCAGGCCTCTTTGTCCTTACCAACAGCAGAACCAGACTGAAGAAATAAGTACCTCCAGCAAAGTGACTGTGATTACCTGACAGAATTTTTCTCCCAAGAATATTATTTACAATTAAAAAAAAATAGAAACAGAAAATTGAAAACATGGCTTTTTTTGTTTACATCTTTCCATCTCACAAGACATGGCAAGAAATTACATTGTTTATAAGAAAATCTACATACAAACCACTTAGAATCACAGATTCCAAAGAAAATGAGTCCAAATTCTGAAACAAGGCTTATCAATACAGTTCCATGAAAATGAAGCTACACAAAGAAACTGCATAAACAAGAATTAGATGCAAATATAATTCAAAGGTCAGATACATAATGGGTTCCTTACAAGAACTGCCGCAAACACAGAAATAGCAGTGTTTTGGACCAGATTAAAATCATGACTTGATGACTTTAGACATCATTGTTACAACCATATACTGAGATAACACATTAACATTATACCCAGAACTGGTTTTTAAAATGTTGTCAGTCAAAAATCTACACCTCTAAATATTTCTTCTTTGCTTGGGTAGTCAGTATGAAGGTTTTTTAGAGTAGAAGATAAGTTTGTCTTTCTTTTTTTAATGCAAATATTTCCTGTACATTTTTTCCTGTTGGATGGCAAAATCTGGGGCTACTGCTTTTTGGAGATCTGTAGCGTGCAGAGTTTGTCTTGCACATTAAAATTTTACAGTTAGATGTCTTTAAACACTCCACAGAAAATCAATGAAAAATGATGCATTGTAAGACTGAAAATTTCAACAGAAAAAGAGAGGAAGGGTTGAAGTATTCATGAAACCCTTTAAATTTCATCCCTTTTTGTCCAATTCTAATTAAGAAATTAAGAACAGTCCTCACAAAACATTGCTTTTTTTAAGACGGAACATCCCTGTTTAGAGAGTTCTAGAATTAACAACCAGCATCCCTGAGAATGAAAGAACTTTTGCAGCAGAGATTCGAACTTTTACAAGAAACAGAAAGCAATTTTAAATCAACAAAAGTGAATTTAGATGTTCAACATGAGAGACAATGTTATAATTTAGGCAACATACTCCCTTTTCAAATGTTTGGGTTGTACAGCAATCAAGTGGTTAATTCCACCTTATTTTTCTAACAGGAAAAAGAAAAACTTCTGATGCTAAGTGTAATATTTTGGAGTGTAATTGCTATATTAGAGTGCACAGATGCACTCTAACAATAATAATAGCAGTACCTAGGAGCTCCACTTAGAGAGCAGCTGTTGAAGTAACAAAACAAAAACATGTAGGCGTTTCCAAGTAACGAGATATGTCTCTATATAGGAACAACTGCATGTTAATATGGAAATACAGGGGAAAGCAATTAAAGTTCAATTAAACTCCATCAAAGATAAAAATTATAATAAATCAAAAGTTATATATGCAACAGATTTAAAGTAGGTATTCCCATTTGCAGATAAGAAACAAATCCAAAAAGTGTTCACTCACTCCCTTTGATGTCTTTTAATCTGTTCTTCATCTGCACACAAGCCAAGGACAACATCTGGGACTTCAAAATGCATTTTTCTCAAGTATTTTGTCTCATAAAGTACTTCCAGGACCATTGGGTCTAAGTTTACAAATAATTCCTTCATGTAGCAGTGAAAAAAAGAAATAGAAAATAAGACACCAGTTTGGTACTTACATGTAGTGTGATGTAACTGGATCATATAAAGACATGTAAATGACTGGAGAGGATTTTTAAAATATTTATTTCTTCTTCAGCCTCCTCTAGAAATATATGGATTTCCCAAAGTATTAATCAATCAATATCTTACACTAATTTCAATTTCTTGTGACTCTTTCACTGTGCCCTAACCTCTTGGCTCCCAGGACTTCCCAAGTTTAATTCTAGTTCTGCAGCCACATTCTCTGGAAGTTAATTTGCCTTTTCATCCTAGCTTCTCCATCAGTAACTGGGGAGAAATATTGTGAAGGTTAATCTCTACACTTTTGAGGGCACTAAAATTGCTTTTAAGATGTTTTTAAGATGCTGCATAAATTTGAAAACTATGTTCTAGTTGTCCATTATGGAATCATTAGTACAAAAATGTCACATTTTAACCATAATTTCTCTGCACGACAGCAGGAAAAAAAATCTATAAAGTAAGAAGGGTAAAATTTTCTGACTCGGCAATAAATTTGGAAAGCAAATTAATGAATTATTGCAATATATTCAACACAGTGATATTGAGCACTGCAGAAAAGACCATGACCCAACAAAAAATTCCTTCCTTGACTAAAATTTTGGTTTACATAGAAAATGAACAAGGAAGCAACAGCTAAAGAATGTAGATAAGTCAGTAGTAGATACGTACTTGCTGAGTACTGCCTTTTTTATACCCTGTACAAGACAGAAGCCTTATGAAGAAAAAATATTATGAGACGTATCATAAATATACACAGAAAGGAAAAAACATTTCAACTCGAGTAGCTCATTTTTTAGCTCTATTTGGTTTAAGGTTACTTCAATGCTTTCTTGTCTATCCATGATATGATTAAGTAGCACATGTAATACTAAATCATGTAACAAAGAATAGATCATGTTTACCTTGGTTTCTGGGTGCCTGACAAGCAAGGAAGCACACAGAGAATTCCTAGCCTGGTCAGCAAACCTGCACCAGGCCCTATGATAAATAATCTCAAATTCCAAAAGAACTGCAGCCATTTTATTGTAGTTCTTGATAACTTTTTTCATTTCCATTGTCTGCAATTTAGGGGGGAAAAAAAAGAAAAAGCACCACTTAAACAATTCAATGAGTCTAACACAGTAAAAAGGCCCTCCACAAGGCTTTTCCTCTCCACCACAGGAAAGCAAAAGAAATAGAAATCTCTAAGTTATGCTGTTTTAGAGACAAGATAAGACACAGAAACATAGGAATATATTTAGAAATTCAATTATTATTGAATTGTTCTAAGCAACATAACTCTTTTCCCGATTTTTCCTCCCAATCCTGTTCATAGAACAAAGTCTATAATGTGACATATACAAGGCACTAATGGCCCACTGAGAAAGGTATACAAATGGTTCCACTGTTGGATGAACTTGGATACAAGCTGCTAGAATAGTGAGTGGAGAAGTATATAAGTAAATTTGCTTTCTGTTAATAACATCCTGGAAAGATTAGGATAAATCCTCCTCTGCTAATTTCCAACCTTCAAAAGTGTGGTTTTCTTTTTAAGGAACATCATTGGATGGTCAATTTTTCTGAATAACTGCTGGGCCCACATAATCTTCCCTGTTACCTAAAACACAGAAGATATTAGGTTAGATTTTCATTAATTTGAAACACTCAAGAAAAAAGCAATTTTTCTCTCTCATTTACTTCATTCTTACTGGTGGTATATTACGTGGTATAGGTGGATTTTCCTTTTCCTTCTGATAGAGTTTTTGAATAAACTCTAAGTCTTGGCTGTACTGGTGAAGAACAAGGGTATATTTCTCATTTAGATCAATATTATTTTCTCCTATTATTTCAAGCTTCATCAGAAATCCCAGCATCTGTTCAGTCTAAAAAAGAAGATGGAGCATTTACTTCAGAAGACAACAGTTCAGAAAGTCATTGTCCATAAAGTATTTTATTAATTTAGAATATGCTATGTAAATTTGTAAGTCATTTTCTAAGAAATACAGAAAAATCCATCTAGACAAGTTTGTGAATTTTACTTCCATATTTTATCCCACACAGGACATACTTACCACTGTATAAACCAAGAAACTGTTATCACTACAGCTTGGGGTTTTTCTGACTCTCAAATCCTCTCTCCTTTCTTTTCAGCAAACAGTTGTGGTAGAACACCTACACCTTTACTCACACTTCATTAACACCTCATATATCATCACTGAGATATGAGACATTGAATAAAACTGACATTAAGGAAACAGAAGGCAGGCATTATTTAATTACTCCTGCCAGTGAAACAGGAATAAACTAGAAATGCAACAGGAAATACCAGGATGAAGAAAGAAAACAAACTTCAAAATATGGAGTGATAAAATTGGTATGGAAACATGGAACATATACTTGGCACCAAGTAAGAATGAACATTCCTTTACAGCACTTCTGTAAGCAACTTCTAGAACATTTGTAATAGGTTTGATGTCCTCCAACATCACCTCAGGCAGCCACCAGCACAGTACAGAACACTGGCAGTAAAGGAGGAGTTCAGTAGGAGCTATGGGTACTTGGCCCTTCCAAGCACTAAAAGCAGGGGCTTGCATTTGGTACCTTACTTACAGTTAAGGTCTTCTTAAACCAGGAATCCACAAATTCCTGTATAGATTCATACAATGCTGCAATTTTGTTCTTAAATTCAAGGTAATCTTTTTCAAACTAGAATAAAAGCAAAGAAAAAAATTATCTATAATGCTGCTTTCATTTTATAAAAACAAAATCCTTTCTGTGAAGCTTTTCAGGAATCTGTTTTATCTACCCAGTGTGTGTGTTCAGCACTGCATTAGAAAGAACAGGAACAACACCAGCAGCAAAGGCATTTACACTCCAAGCAAAGCAAACAAAACCTAAGCAGTGCTAGGTTAAATAATTAAAGCCTGATCTTCATGAACACAAAGGAGCACAGAGGAACACAGACAGGCCAAGGAAAACTCAAAACTTCATCAGAGAGAGCAGAGCACACTAACCAGCTACTTGCAGCCCTGCCACAGGAGAGTGCCCATCCCACTGTCTAGGTATGAAACCCACTGAAGGTGAGCTAACTGGCAGGCTCTCTAGAGCACCTTGCAGACTAATGGAGGTTGTAACCAAACTTGGCAGTTCCTACAAGTAATTTGGGCATTTATCTGCAACAATTTTTTCTTAAGAGTCCAAAATACTGAAGGTCTAACAAAAAGAGTTCAATGTAAACTTCTCCCAAAGAGAGAACTGCACATGCTTGGGAAGACAGTACATAATAGCTATTGCTCCAAGCATTTAGGTGTAGAGAAGTCATGCCATTTTTTAACCCCTCCAAATTCTAGTGAACAGCAAATTCCCTCTTTCAGAAAGTATCCACACAGAAGTATTAGAGAAACATATAGCAAGTATTAGAGAAAGACAAGCCATCAAAATCAGAAGAAAATCAAAAGCACTCTCGAGGTTAATGTTTAAAGGGAACTTAATGACATTGACAAGTTTTAGCTCAGGAAGGCAGGAGAGTAAGTAAACACTTCTAGAACTTCTATCGTGAGGCCACTAACTCTGCAAAACAAGCAGGCTATAGCTCAAGAAAAGCAGCTCATTCCCAGCATGTCCAGGATTAAAACACAAGAATTTAAAAAGCCGCTTTAGTTTTTATCATCCTGTTTGGCACTGGGAGTGATATCATTCCCCTCTCCCTCTAAAATGTGCCATTATGTGCCTGTATTAACTTTGCTATAACACTGCCATTACTATTATTTTTATTAATACTGAGTAACATTTATAATTAGACAAATTGTATTTGATGTGTTAACGTACCTAAATCAGTTCTCACTCTGCAGTTCAAAATACATGCATCTCAAAACAATCAGGCTTAGGAAAATTAGTTTGTGGAATTATGTATCACACAAAACCTAGTTTACAAAAAGTTAACAAAAGCATTTGAAGTAAAAAACAAATTTGTCCTAACATTTTCAAATTACATTAAAAGGTATGAGAGTATTGATATTATTGTTACTGCAAATAAATATATGCATTTTTATAATATTCAATATTCTTTGCATAACTCCAGTGAAAAGCTCAGAATTAACAGAGTGATTGTCACACAAGTGCTGAATATAATTACCTCTTTTTTCCTATGATCCAGAACATCATACTGTTTGGATTTTGCATTTGTAGCAATGCTCTGGTATTGAGCAGTGATCTTGTCAATGCCTTCTATTCTTATACTCTGGAGCTCTAAAAGGCTTTCCATAGTATTGCTCATATCTGAAATCTTCTCCAAACGTTTACAGAAGGTCTCAAATTTTCCAAATATGTATTTTTCACTAACAACAAAAAAAAAGAGGGATTTCTAGGAAAATCTCTTTGCAACAGATTTTTATTTAACCCACATATATTCTACCAGAGCTGCTATCAAATTTCACACCCAAAAAACATCATACTGTAATGATTACATATCAACAAAAAAAAAAAATTAAGCTCACCTATATAAACCAAAAAATTGCTTAATCCTTACATGGCAACTAAAAGCCTTTACCACATTTCACAGGAGGAACTCTTTCAAATAAGGTGTTTGCAGGAGAAGAAAATGTGAATGTACAATATCAAGAAACGCCCCATGATTTAAGTGTCAATACATGTAAAACACTCCTTGGCATAGTGAGAGAGAACCCAGCTCAAAGCTGACTGCATTTCCTCACAGTGTTTTCACCCATATTTATGATTCAATTTTTTTAGGATTTCATACAATGCATATGTATTTGTTGTCAATAAATAAATGCCTAATTCCCCTGAAGTCCCATTGGACATGTGCTGAATAAACAAGTGACTGGCAAAAACCTGTTTTTTTCCTGAATAAAAATAAAAAAACCCACTCTACAAAGTCATCTTCTGATTATAAAAAGTACTTACTTTTAATTGAATATTTAGCTTTTCTTTTAGCCAGCAGATATATTTACATCTCATTTATAAATTGTACTCATCAGTACGATTCAATATTGGAGTGAGTTATTTACCTGACATCAAACTGTCTGTCACTTGGATATTCCTTTAGCTCTTCCCTAATTTTCTGAAAGGATGCTTGGTACTTTTCTTTGAGGAAAACGCATTGTTGTATCCTCTTTAGCAATTCTTGCCTAAGGAAGAAAATACAGATGACAGAGAATCATCCTAAGGTCTTCAAAAGACTACAAATAAAAATAAAATATTTTAGTCAAATCGCAACTTTGCAAAATAAGAACACAAAATTATACACTACATGAAAAACACTCAAAATGTGATGGGTTTGAGTCAAAAGATTTTGACTTGTTATCTATATTAGGTATTTTTTATTTTTATGTTGGGTTTTGTTGTCATCAATCCAAGACTTGCATGGCACAGTTCACAAAGGATGCTGGCTACCAAATGCTTGCAGTTTGGCCATTTCTCATCTTCTGTACTGAGTATTGCTGATTGGTTTTCCTTTGTTTGTTTCTTTGGTCTTTTTCTAAGACTGGAGAAATATTTTTCCACAGTAGAATAAGGATAAGGACAGTCTTGTTTCTTTTAAAAGATACACCAGGAAGAGCTTAGCTCCTAAGGGCACAGATAGTTACATCTCACACACAATTGCTCATTAACCCTGAGGCGCCACGTGAGATACACGGATGAGGCACGGAAACCTGCCATAAGCCATTTGCCCAGAGCTGTTCCTCACTTTGGCTTTGTCTTTCATCTTCCAAAAGATTACTGGGGATTTAAATTATAGTCAAATTTATAGGCTGAAACAATTAACTGGGACAAACTTTTGCAGAGATAGCAGATTAAATAAATTAGAAAAATGTCTCTAAAATAAATTCAGCTATAATAAACAAAAAAATAGTATTCTACTTTTACTTACATTAATCCTTTAGAATAAACATAATCAGTACTTAATTGACTACAGGTAATTTCTGAAAAATTCCCTTTATCTTCACTAAAATGCATGAGGAATCAAAATTGCTAGATTTACTTTTATGTCTCCTAGCCAGTTACTTCAGTGTCACTTTGACTTGGCTGGAATTTAAGCAGAGACATCCAGACTATCTGCTTTGATGAGGCTTGTAACACCTTTTCCTTTTCATGTCAATACCCTTAATCTTACTGCAGTCAGACCATTCCAAAAGACTATTCCAATTATCAATTTCCTAGTTGACAAATTCAGATGCCATGTTCATTTTAACTCCTCTAGGTGATTTCCCCCTCCATTTTTGCATGAAAATAATTGACCTGCTCTTATAGTATGTGCTCTTCCTATGTTACCTGCACTTGTCATCCTTCAGCTACACTTGTTCTGCCAGTGACATCAGCATTCACCACCCAATGAATAAGTTTCATACAAACACCTCTGTGCTTTCATTTCTGCTGAGTGTAGCACTTGGACAAGTAGCTGTAGAGCAGCTAACTCATCACTTCCCTGAAATGTCCCACAATACAACTGAGTTGTGATTTTGGTCCTGCTATATATTGTTCCCTTCCTCAAACTGACTTTCATGTCCAGTAACAGCAAAATATAAATCCTGGATGGAACTTTGCCAGTCTGTCCTTGGAGCTTTTTTATGAAGTATTTCAGCTCCCAGTTCCAATTTCTTAAGTGTGTTTTGGTCTAAAAAAATCCATGTGGACAATATATTGAGTGCTGCATACTAGCATGTATTGCACAGTTTCCAAGAACAGGTTTTTTCAAAACACATTGTAAATTAATTTTTGCAGAGTACTTAATTCTACACAGAATTAGCAGTTGCCAGCTTAAAATTAACATAGGAATCAATGACTAGTAGGAGGACAAAGGGCTACTTAAATTTACCCATTAATAATCTTGATGATTAATCTGTAATTTTACTTCTAATGTCAACAACAGAAGAGGAAATTATTAAAATTCTATCACCTGTCCAGGTCCCAGATTTTTGAAACCCCTTCACATAGATAGGTCTTGCATGTGTTAATCATTTGATTGGTGATTTTAAGAAACAGGGATGTCATACGCTCGGATGTGTTATAGTACGGTGATGTACAGTAGATCATAAAGACAGTGTTCATTAAACTGGGAATGTGTTCCAACACTTTTACCTATAACAGCAAAAAAAAATGGGAAAGACAGCAATCAGAAAGAAATCAGAGAAAAAAACCCCAGAGTTTCCTGGAATTTAACACAATGACAGCTCTGGGAATATGTTTATCAGTGGATAAACATCTTTTTGTGATTTTGCCATTACGAAATGGACCATCCAATTCACTATCACACCTTGACCAAGTCAAAAAGCATGGGAAAAGGGCAATGAATAAGTGAATGAGTCCTTTACAGATTGGGATTTTCCACAGGAAAACCAGAGGCTCTACTCTGCTTGGCCATAGCCTCTAGTATAAGAAGATGCTGTAATCTACTTTGCAGAGGAACATAGTATCTGAGAAAAAGAGCTCTCTTCCACTGCTGGAAAAGAGCTGGATTTCTGTAGGAAGAACAACAAGAAAGTTGGCCTTTGCTCATTTTCTCTAGATTTGCACAGAAGAGAAATCCAGAAGGGGGAGGCTAGGCAAAAATAATCCCACTTTCACTGGACACTGAACTATAGAGTTTTATATCCCAGAGAAATATTTCAGAGAAATGCATGCAAGCCAGATACACTGAGAACCCAGAACAAGAGACTGGTCTAGAAAAGAATTTTAAAAGTATGGTAAAGGTATCAAAAAGTCAAATCCTATATGGCAGAACAGTGAATATTTGCAGAAGAAGTGCAGTGTAAAATACCAGAATGGATTCAAAAGAGATCAAGCTTTGAAAGTATTATTTAGAAAAATTGCTACCAGTTGGATTATGTGTAAATGTTCTGAACTATGCAAGCTTACACATTTTTGTCTGATGTCTGTATCATATTCTTATTTTAAAAAATGAACTCTGAGACCCATATGGTTATGAAAATAAATTTTATTGACAGTGCAACCTACAAGAGAAAGAGCTTTAACCTGTAAAATAAGTTGAAGCTAACCGATTTCAATTCAACCCAAGATTTAAGATCATTTTATAAAACAATCACAAGGAATTCCTAACTAAAGCATGCAGACGGAAGAGCTGCCATATGTGAGACCCAAGCTCACAAAGGCAATTCAGCTCATTACTGGGTTAAGAAAAACACAATTTGATGCTTAGTTTTTTCATATCCTTCAATTATCTTCTGGAATGATAACTCCTTTAAACAAGGCATTATTATTTTTATTATCTGGTTAACTTAAAATTAGTAAGCTCAATTAACAAATGCCTAAGGAGTTAAACTGCCTGCTAATAATTAAGTGAAAGAGTTAAATATTAAAAGGAAAAATAGCTTTTTTACAGCAACAAAAGCCCCTTCCTTTCTTTTTTGAATTTCACATTAAGTGCCTTTACAGTACTTACAGGTGAAGCATGGGCAAGTGGACCAAAAAATTTATCCAACGTATATAAATATCGCACATTGTCCTTAGCTTCATTGGCAGCAATTGTTATACTACGATCCTGAACGGATGAGAAAAAAAGAAAAGAACAGAATTATTACTGTGAAAATTTTCTGATCAGGTTCTTTCTCTTTTACAGCACACAAGGCTATGATTAAATCTTGCAAACACTTTCCCACAGAAGTGCTTTCAAATATGCTATTTATTTTTCACAGGAGAAATAACTGCTTCTACATGCAAAAATTGGTAAGATCTTCCAAGGTCAGCTACATCTTGGATGTGGTTTATAGGTCTGTACTTAAACCTCCAAAGCTTTTTCCTCCCCATGGATCCAACTTAGATTTTAGAATGATTTCTGCACAGGAACCGTTTTACAGAACTCAGATAAGATCCCTGAAACATTACCAGGGTGCTTCCCAACATTGTTTAATAAACACTTGTGAGGGACAATGAGTTCACAACTAATGCCTGTATATCCTTATGCTCATGTCAGGTGGAACTATTCACTACTTAGAGAGCTAGTTCATAGGAAGAAAGAAATGTAGTTCATCATCCTTGGCTTGTACTGGCTCTGTACAGACACTTTCTTTTATCCAAATTCTATTTATCATAAGAGCCTGCAAATATGGTAATCACAAAACCAAAAAATCTTCCAGGTCTATTCTTAAAACAGTAGAATACTTTCTTAAGCAATAGAAGACCTACATTCTGGGGGTGGGGGTGGGTGGGGGTCTCATTGACTGTGTATGATCTACAGCTTATTTTCTGGCTTGCCCACAATTTTGCCTGATAAGTTTACATTACAGGCATCCACTTATATGAAGCAGCAGTTGTGCCCCCAGAAGTCTGCTCTCAAAAATTCTAAAAGCATCATGAAAGACTTTCAGACTTCTACAGTTGGCCTGCACAGGGTTCAGCTTGTTAGAGACAGAAAAATGTTGTACTGCTGCACTGCTTTACTTTTGCACAACCTTTCCACCTATAATGTTAATAAAAGCAATATTACAAAAGCAATTACTTCTTTTCAAGTTATCTATTTAATTTCAGGATCATTGATGCTATATGCTCCAACAAAGGGATAATAAACCACAGTGTAAAACCAGCATAAACACTGAAAGTTATTTTTATTTTTAGCATTGTGTTCAGTTCTCTATATATCACAAATACAGTACTGTAATAATTTAAAATTCTAATTAGAAAGAAGTAATTACCAGTTCCTTCCACTGTTGTAATGTCTTTGATCTTGCTGCCTGAAGAATACTTATAATTTTCTTTACTCTTGAACTCTTGATCTCATCTAAAAGGCTTTGAAGAAAGATATATACTTAATACTCTCTCTCTGGAATAAAAGTTTACACTTTTTTTTTTTTAAATCCTCTTTTTTAAGACTCTGTGAGAAATAATGCAGGGATTTCACCTGTTAAATGATGACATTCTTGACTTCCAGTGTTCCAGCTCTGCAGATGGACCAACATCATCAGCTTCTCTTCTAATTTGTTCACTCTCAACTAAAACTTGTCGAATCTGTTTGGTCCAAATTGTGACCACTTCTTCAAGTTTCTCAGTGACCTCTCTGTTAGTGCCTTCAAAACCATTGAATTGGACAGTTTTATAAGCACCAAGAAATAAATACAGAAATTTAAACTCCAGAAGCTGTGTTCTTGCCAAACATAATCTGAGACCATGTAAACTCTGTATATTTGAATCACTGACCAACAGGAAAAGATTAAGACTGTAACAACAAGATGGACACAGATAATATTTGTGTCTACTTACTCTATTACTATTGCATTTCCTTTACAATGGAAAAAGTTAGAAATACAGTGAGTTATTAAGAAATTGTAAAATGCTATTGTTGAAAGAGAAATAACTACTCTTTTTCTTACAAAAACACATATGTAAATAAGTATATTTTTTATAAATACAGTGGTTTTATTCACAGAGTCAGAAAACATTGGATAAGATTTTCCCAGCATCAAAGAAAGTGAATAGTACACACACTAGTACATGGATTCATTCAGCAATTACTTGGCTAGTAAACTAGGAGGGATTCAGACAACTGCTTGCACGATATATCAAGCAACTACCTAATTCTTTAAGATCTATGAACTAAATTATGGGCAAATGATTGATGATCTTATAATTAAACAATCACAAACCTGGCAAGACTAAGCAGAAAAATGTAAACAGCTTAGGGAAAATGAATTAATTCTTCAAAGTAAATGTTTACTTATAACATTTATTTTATAAACAGCATCATTTTGTTTGCCTTGGTGTAGGAATTACTCACCTGCAGTTATGTAGTCAGATGGGTTCTGTAAGTTTTTGACATAAACATCAATATCCACTTTTTTGAGCTGAATTTTATCTTCTATATTCTGTCTAGATGATGACAAAGTACCCACAAATTTATCCACTGAATACAGAAACTCTTGTATCTGGCTGTTCTTCAAGCCTTCTTTCACAGCTCCCCAGTTCTGGTTATTTTATGATTTATGCAAAAATCAAAAAATGAGGGTCATGCTTCCTTTTTTTTTTTTTTTGATCACAAAATGTATTTTTCATTAGAGAAGTATTTCTTATTCATGGCAGTATATAAGGATTTATCAACATGACCTTTAAAATATACTCATCAATACTTTGAAGCGTGCATTGACTAAATTACTTGGTAAGAAAAGAAGAAACAGACCAGCAAAAGGCTCTAAGAAATAAAAGTCTCTGACTTCACTCTGACTTGAGTCTGAAGTCAGCTGTCACTCATTTCACACTAGATTGTATTTTGTTTAGCTTTATTTTTCTCCTTCTGAACAGAGAAAACAGACTCTAAAATCCCATTCTGCTCCTGGGGAGAGAAAATGACAGTGTATGGTAGCAGCATACACACCACCATTCTCAGCAGACAATGAGCTTCTTTGTACTTGCCACCTCTGATCGTGTGCTTCCAGAGGCACCTGAACAAACTGATGCTTTATGAGTGCCACAGAAGGAGGACAACTCAAAGAAGCTGGATATTCTGAATATAACACTGTTCATGCTGTCTCCAAGAATAAAGTCATAGAGTGAGCCCTTGTGCTGCCAGGACTTGACACTTCTTACAATCCAGGTTTTATCTAGTTTTCATAAAGTCATCACAGCTTTAACTTGGTATGGTTGCTGTGTTATATTCTCCTTTGTCCTAATAATTAAAGCTGGCACTATTGCTAGAAAATGAACAGTAGCTACATTAATTTCAAACATTTGTATATGTACAAATTGCATTACTCTCATAAAGGCCTATATTGGACTTTTATCTTCTTATATCCTCTGTTCTAGGTCCAACAGGTGCACAAAAAGAATTGCAGCAGCCACATGCCTTACTTGCATGTGATCTTGAGAAAAAAAGACTGACTGTTTGATTACCTGTTGGGATTTCAGTGCTGGTATCATAATCTGGGACAAGAAGAATTCCAGGCCCTGAAGGATATTTCCATTAGTACAGTCAAACATGCCAAAATTCACCTCCTTTGGGAAGAAACAAAAATTAGCACAATGCATGTTGACTTCTGCAGCATTACACTGCTTGAGTGACATTTAGATATGGGACAGACACATTCACAGTCCATAACTGTGCAACATGACTATCTCTGAAAGTCAGAAAAGGCTGTTACTGTACTTTTTTATACACAACACAGTACTTTTATGTGAGAGGCCAGGAAACCTTATGTTAGTTTCAAGACTTATCTCTATTTTAAAAGTCTAAAAGACAGAGTTTAAGTGTAGCATTTCAATAATTTAGGCTCATTACTTAAAATCTTCCACTTTAGGTCCTTATTCCCTATTGTCATTAAAATTTATATTTTAATGACTAATTAATAATGATTTTTATTAATTAAAATCCTGGGGTTTAATACCGCAGTAGCTAATTTATAAATTATTAGAATTTTACTTTATCACAAATGCTTACTCTCATGAAAAAGAACTTCTGTTAATCATACAAGTAGACATTTTCATGAAAGTATTCCCTATTTTTTTCTGACTGCAGTTGCATGAATAAAGGTCTGAGAAAATATGAACATGTGAATACTGCATGAGTTTGCTCTGACCTGAGAGACATTTGATGCAGTTATAACTTCATCTGATGTTCTTAGGAAAAATGCACAAGTTCCTGTAAAGTCCTGAAAAATAGCACCAAATGCATACACTTAAAAAGAATACAAGTATACAATAAAGTATTTTACTTAAAAATTTATCTACCCTAAAAATGTGCTGGAAAAAATCCTGTAAAAAATCAATGACTAAAAGAGATAGTGAAATTGTTTGCAGGATATTTGAAAATCTGTCCTTCTCAAATCAAATAGTGGTTTTTCCCTGCTTAACACAAGAATGCCAAAAATGCCCTTTTGGACAGACTGGTTCAATGTTGTACCTCCACTAAGAAAATGCAGTACCGGGAGAGCTTGTGAGCTAGGCTATTTCTTGTTATTGTACTTGAAAGATACTTATTTTGTTTATTTATCCATTAAACCTAATAACAAACCTAATAAAAACTCAACTGCCACAAATTTGAAAATCCATTCTAGCTGGCCCATTTGGCAGAGGAATGAAACTCACTTTTCCCCTGAAAGCAAGAAAGAATTCTTCTGCTATGTCTTTTCTGGCATTACAATATTAACATAAGCTCTTTGGGGCTGACAAGAAACAACAACAATAACAACAAAAATGAAAACCAAAGCATCACCAGGCCATATTCAAAGACCATTGTATATGAAGAGTCAATTTTCCCCAAAAGAGATGGAAAAAATCAAAATTAATCAAAAATCTTAATGACCACTCTGAATATGCTGTTGACTAATGCTTAGATATTACAGGGGGGAGGTCATTATAAGAATTTGAATGGAAGAAAGGATTTCTTAAAGGTATTTTATGAGTAATGTGTAGCATTATTATATGAAATGGCATAGAAAACCACTGAAGAATTGCACTTTTAAACTAGAAGTACACAAGCCCTGGAAAACACTTAACACGCAGTCATTAAAAATTATTAGGATCTGCAATTTTTTTACAAGGACTTATTTGACCTGCTTTCCTCTCAGATAGTGAAATCACTACTTCTTTACTGATGAAGGCCAACCTCAGCCTAAGAAATGCTGGGAGACCCTGCATTATAAGAACAGGGAGTAAGTACCTAAATATCTCTCCAAGGATTACAAAAAAATTGTATAACACTGCAGAACTGTTAAGGCTTTTCAATATTTTACTTTTTAAATGTCATCTAAAGATTTTTTTCAACCATACCTCTGTGGAACCCATGGTAATAAATAAATTCTTCTGAGGCAAATTGTTTGTTGACCCATCAGGTCTCAATGATGCATTCGACTTTTGCTAGCAATTAAAATACAAATAGGAGGTTAATAAAGTAAAAGCTATATCATACAAATACTTCCTCAATTTGAATATGTGAATTATAACTAAGTCCATTTTGATTCACTTTGTAATTCCCAGATAGAAATCATGAGCTTTTTATCTGGAGAATAAGCTTTGCCTGAATCCCAGTAAACAATTTCACAGACCCATTATTTCAGGGAAAAAACCAACAAGAACAATAACAACAAAAACAAGAAAGAGGAAAAGTTTCAGAAAAGAAAACAAAATTAAATCTGAACTGATTCCTACTGAAACTTCCTCTATGAGAACAAACTGAATGTCTCACAGAAACAATCATGTGCTTGGTCTGCAAAGTCAAAATGTAATTGTGAATGGGATTCACAAGCAATGACACCAGCTACATCCTGTCAACAAAGCAAAAAAATTTAGCTTTCTGCCCATTTCTTTAAGCAGACATCACAGAAAAACTTTCTCTCAGGGAAGCCTTGCTGCCACTGGTCCCTCTCCACTGACACGTATCTTTAACCACTTCTCTTTGAAGGAACAATAAAGCCTAAAGTTAATAAAGATCTGCTTCCCTCTAATTACGTGTCACGTATTTTGGAAAATAATCTGTTGAAACTTGGAAGAATGTGACAGAAAAAAATGTGGGTCAAGCTTGTAGGTTTATCTCTAAAGCTGAGGAGAGCCTTCTTTCTAGGAAGTCAAGTGTTCAGCTCCTGCTAGACTGAACATGAGATGTGTGATATACAGGGGTGGCTCCTCACTTCCACCCCAAATCAGCATCTGCTGACCCCTGCACGTGGTTTCAAGTGAACATCATGCATCTAAGATGGTGAAAAAGAGAGATGAAGAGATGAGAAGCAGCAAAGAAAGGATCTTTGATAAATCTTGGTAAGGACATGCCTACTAGTCAGGCCAATAGTCTGCCCTGCTCAGTATTTTGTTTCCAAGAACAACACGGCACATCTAATTCTGCCTTGAGTAAACTCCAGTTCTCCAATGTGCTTGAAATCAAACTGCTAGAGATGGCATTTATACTTTCCATCAGAAACATTTTTATGCTATGATGCTTCTGAAACAGAACTCTCCCTTTTTTTTTTTTAATGGTTAAAAGGGTCAAAATAAAATAAAATTAAATGCAGCAATGAAACATTTCATTCAACCCAGGCCAGGCATTTATTCCTAATTTGTCAGTTAAGGAAAACAATGTCAAGATTTTTAGTTTCATCTTGATTTAAGTCAGAGAACAAGACATTCATCCCAGAAATGTGCAGGCCTAGTCCCAGTGTAACGAAAAACTGATTAAACTGTTTTGACAGCAGAGCTCATTCTGTGATTTGCAAAGTCTCTAATCAATTCCAGTAACACTCAAAAGTTCTTTAAATTTATCTAAGTTATAATGATTCTGTAATTCATTCTGCATTTAACTGATGATCCAGAATTATGAGTTGAGGAGTTTTTCTCCTCAACAAGCCCAAAATACCATCACAGGGTGAATTAGCTCTCCCTACCATGGCTCCTCACTGCACAATTTGAAAGGATTGATGAAGGACTGATGAAGGACTACTGCAATTCTGGAAGCCCACAACAGTTGTGTTAGAAAATGTCAAGGTCACTTGGCAACTTCTGATATCACACACTCAGTGGATGCTGAACAAATTATTTCACTCTTTATGCAGAAGCTTCTCCTTAAAACTTAAAGGGAGAAAAATACAACTTGGGGACCACAACTGCCTTATTTCTGGTCACAGTTTTCCAAGCTTATTTTCTGCAAAATGGGACAGATCTGAACATGATGCTACCTTAATTTAGAAGGAAATTACATCATTTTTCACCCTCTTGAATGAGTGCTTTGTCCATAGTGAAGTTGGTGCAGTTCAAACCAAAAGAAAATAAACTGGTTCTTACACAGACAATTCCCCCATTACTATAATACTTATGCTAGCTAATCTAGTATTTTAAAGTCTGAATACCATGAACACTTTGTCTCAATTATCTTTATCACTTTTGAAATCTGAATTTTTATCCTACTTGGCAATTTTAGTTTTCTTTTGTGAAAACGAACAGTGTCAAACTACACTACAAGGCATCCTGCAATTTCCATGAAAGCCAAGATGGAAGTATTTAAACAGTGAGGTCCAAATTCCTTCCACACCATTCTTTCCACACCAGAATTCAAAAAAATCCATTAAGATTTTTTTGAATTCTGCAAGTCATGTGATTATTTTTTTTTAAATGCAAATTTGTTTTTGCAGAAGCAAGAATGCAAACATACCTGCAGTGCATCTTGATAAAAAAAGAGCAACTTTTTAAGTCCATAAGGGGCAAAGAACTGTTCTATTAGTTGAAACTAAAAAAAAAGAAAATTGTAGATAATTGTGAGATAGCTTCAAATCACTGGAAATTTTAGAAATATTTCTTGTAACAACAATTTAATCAGTATTTACCTTGTCATCAGAAATAATAATCTCCTCCACTTGCTGCTCACTCAAGTCTATCCCATCTGCTAATCTTGATATCAAATACCTGTGTCTTCCATCTATCTGAGCTCTTCTCTCCTCTTTGGTTTCTTTGGCTTGCTTGGCTAGTTCTTCTCTGCTTTCACTGGAAAGTACTTTACTTTTCTTAACAGTGGACTACAAAATAGAAGTTTTGTTACAAAAAGATTATTTTTCCTCACTTAAAGATTGTATTTTATATTGTTGATCTTTAAGCTGGTTTCATAAACTACGTATCTATCAGAAACATGAAAAAATTACATGTAAGGAATGTACAGGGAAAAGTAATAATTAACTTGCTAGGCCTGAATTATTTCTCAGTATAAAGCTGCTATGAAAACTACATATCTGAAAATCCAGGATCTCAGAACCAAATGTCGATCCATGCTAAGGTCACAACATAAATTTAGTACTATAACAGCTTTCATTCAAATCTCAGCTTTGTGAATCCAGGTTCCAAACTTCTATATGTCCATATTCTAGATCTGGGATCAATCTCTACACTGCCTGCATTTTAATATATAGTATCAAGTTATACCCTAAAGGAAATAAATAAACCAAATCACTATAAAATGAGTTACTGCAGGAATAAATACACATTTGATGATTAATTTACAGATCATATAAAGGCAGCAGTGCAATTATAAAGAGGGAGATTTATGTCAAAAAAGTATTTTCAAAATCTTCCTAACAGTGTGAACAAGACTGAAAATAGATATGGTGACTAACACTTTTAAGTCAACAGAAAATCCTCGGAAGACATATGGAAAACTAAAGATTTGGGTAAATAAGTAACCACACAGATCATTTCCCTCTACACACAGCTCCCACTGACATGAGTATCTGGGGTTTGGAAATGTCTGAAGTGTCTCTGTACCTTACAGTTTTTACTGGAGAGAAAAAAAAGATAAATTACATCACTTGCCAGTACTCTACACTGGCAATTGGAATTGTAATTAATCAACCCTACTCTTGGATTAAAAAACAAGAAAGCTGGCCAACTTGCACCTTTGCTTCCTACCATTTGGTCTTACCACAGACTCTGAATGGATGTTTTTCACCTACTCTCTACCTGAACCTCTTAGACACCAGGAAACAGAGACAATATCTGAATACATGTAGTTGTTGGTCAATACCCTTTTGATATCTCTAAAAGCTAATCATGATTCACTATGTAGTTCCCAATTAAACTATGTCAGCCTTTTATCATCTCTGGTTTCCATGTCAACAACTGGATCTCCTTTTTTGAATATGCCTTCCCCGATGCAGCATGACCTTATTCAAGCATTCTCAAACAACATTCCTCATGGCAAAGGAAGTGTATTAACTAGTGAATGATAAAAAAAATATCTCAAAGAACCTAAAATCTGAGCAACACACATTATGAGCACAGAAAGTCAGTGCCCTAATACTGTAGACACTTTTGAGTCGTTCACTGTTTATTTTTCCTTGCAACTAACAGAGACTGAAGGAACTCAGCATGCTTCAATATTAGACAAGCTTTCATCAGTGAAGACTTAAAGAAAAATCTATGTAGAAGAACATTCAGCAGACAAAAGGTCACCCACAACCTGTTTTAGAACAAAAACACTTGCCGGAAGCACAGTAGTCAGAGATGATCCTGTGGCAGCACATCCTAGCTCGCTGCTCCTTGTCTGCAAGTTCCCTCCATGTCTATTCTTGCTTTCTGTCTCTAGTTAAAAGAAATTATAAGTTCTAATTATTCAAGTACAACAAATGCATTTACAATACCTGCAGTGTTGTGTCTTCATATTTGCTAGCTAACATCTTCTCATACTGGGGAAAATGAGACCATTTTATTTCTCAAAAAATGATATTTACATCCCATATTGGCAGCAAATAGGATCTCCAGTGGAGCGTGCAGTAATGCTTATGAGCAGCTCACCAAACTTCCATGAATTACTGTTTAATCTATTTTATATAAATAATAAGGTTGTGCCTAAAACTCGAATTCTAATAGCACTGATTTCCATATAAATTTTCTATCAAGTTGTATTTCTTTTCGCCTGATTAATATGCACAGGATCATAGAATGGTTGGGATTGGAAGGGATACTGCTCAAGCAGGGTTACTTAAAGCCAGTTGTCCAGGATAGTTTCCATATGTCTTTTGAGTATCTCCAAGGATGGAGACTCCATAACCTCCCTGGGCAATCTGTGCCAGTGCTCGGTGACCTTCACAGTGACTCCTGATGTTCAGAGAGAACCTCCTGTGTTTCAGTTTCCACCATTTATTGCCTCTGGTCCCATCACTGCACACCACGGAGAAGAGCTTGACTCCCTCTTCTGTACACCTCATCTTTACATGGTCCCTTCAGAAGACCTTTACATGGTCTTCTCTATTTACATGCATAGAGAAGATCCTACCCTTTCCTCACAGGACAGGTGCTTTGCCGCCTTCATCATTTTCATGGCCCTTCACTGGACTCCTTCCAGTACATCCACGTCTCTCTTGTACTCCAAAGCCTAAAACTGGACACCCTACTCCAGGTGAGGCCTCACCAGTGTTGAATGGAGAGGATGGATCATCCCCCTTAACCTGCTGGCAATACTCCTTATCCATCCCAAGGTATCATCAGCCTCCTTTGCCACAAGAGCCATTCTTGGCTCATGTTCAACTTGCTGTCCACCAGGAATCTCAGGTTCTTTCCTGCCAATCTGTTTTCCAGCTGTTCAGCCCTCAGCTAGTATTGTTCCATGAACTTGCTCATCCCCAGGTGCAGGAATTTTCTCCAGCCTCTCTAGGCTCCTCTGGATGGCAGCACAACCCTCTGATTCTTTGGCCAAGCCTCCCTTTTATGTGCTATCAGCAACCTTGCTGTGGGTGCCCTCTGCCTCATCCTCCAGATCATAAATTAAGATGTTGAACAGGACTGGACCCCCAAAGTACACTGCTACCTTCTGGGCTCCAGCCCGACTTCGTGCTGCTGACCACCACCCTCTGAGCTTGTCTGTTCAATGTTTTCAATCCACATCACTTTCTGCTCAGACAACCCACACTTCCACAGCTTCTCTATGAGGCTCTTACAGGAGAAAAGGGGAAATTTAAATTGCAACTGCTCATCAGTGGTACTTTGTAACCCAGGAACAATCTGGCATAGAGAGCAAGAAGGTCCAGCTGCAGAAGGGGTTAAGATGGCTGGAAGCAGGAAGGAATACCAGAGGCAGAACAATCCCTTGTAAGGGAGTATAGTTTCCTTTGGTGATAAGGAACAGCCACAGCTTTTTCTTGTAGCCATCCTGGAACGCCTGGCTCAGAATCTACCTTTGGGCAGCAGAGCTGGTGCCGGGGGATGGAGCCAAGGCTAGGCTGGGGTGCTCCATGCTGATGCTCACAGGAGTGGTGCTGGTGCATGTGTATATAAGGAATTGTGCCAAGAAGCATCTTTGCAGACTTCCTGTAGAATCAGTTATGGTTTAAAGACTGTCCAAAGCATTGTTTATTTTTTTTTCTATATTTCAGCACAAATGTGTGTCTAACTCACCTCCGGGGGAACAATAAAAAATTCTCAACAGGAGAATGTCAAAGGCCTTACTAAAGAAAAGGCAGACCATAGTCACTGCACTCCCCTCACCTACCAAACCAAACATTTCATTTCAAAAGGAAATTAGGTTGTTCACATTTCTTCCCTTGCTAAATGCATGCTGATTACTCTCAGGTACCTTCTTGTTCTTCATGTGCCTGGAAACGGTATCCAGGATTAGCTGCTCCACCATCTTCCCAGGGACTGAGGGGAGGCCAACTAGCCTTTAGTTCTCCTTTTTGCCCTTCTAGCTTTCCTCCAGGCCTCACAACCTTCTCCCAGTTGCCATGAATATTTATTCAGTACTAACACTAACATGATCCTCTTCCACAAGATCAGTGAATACATAAGCAAAGTGGACATGGGTAAGGGATGCACCCACAGGCACAGAGGTAGATGGCTACGTTCAACAACTTTTGAACTAACTAATTTAATCTATTCTCACTGTTAAAGTATTTCAGAAAAGAAATACCATATTATCTGTCATATTGTAAAGTACAATATAATGGACTACTACTCATTTTAATTTTTAAAAAATTGTTTGAATCATATTACTATGATTCAACTCTAGGAAATCTTATCTAGTATCAGAGTTGCACAGTGGATGACCCTGTAGATACATACATACATACATATATATATATAAACATATATGCATTTGTTTATTTATATGTATATATTTATTTATAAAGCTGAAAACTGCACATTCAGCACATACAGTCCCTACACTAGCAGATTCAGAACAGCACACCCAGTATATATAAACTTAAACACTCTACTTAATAATTGGTTTCTCATTTTCTTCCTGGATTTTTTTTCCCCATACAAAGGTGATATTAAGTACTTATTATTTTTCCCTTACCTTTCTTTATAGCAATGAGAGGTGGAGAGAGATCAATATGAGGTTTAGAAAAGAGTTGCGTTGTTCTCAGTTGCTCTGACTCCTGCTGTGCAGAGTGACCATGAGAGGAACTGGGCTCGTCTCGTACCGCTAATTCGGTTTCACCTCCCACAGGCTCCTCCATCTGCACCACCCCAGAAAAATCAACCTAAATCAACAATACAGAAAATAACTACACAGTGTAACATTGTAATAAAGATACCTCCAGTATTTTTATCCCTGTTACAGCAACAATATGATAGACTATCAAGGAAAGGGGGAAAAAATACCTATACTTTCAGTCGGTGATTTAAAAAGAGAAGATCTAAGCAGTTTTCGAAATGATAAAATCTTCTTTAAGGGCGCCTGTTACCAAAACTTTATTTCTAATTACATAACTATACTTTCTGTCCAGTCAGACTGCCGCAGGTGGGAACTCACGCACTGGGGACAGCTTAAGCTCCTTGGGAAGCTCCTGCAGGCGCAGGTCCCGCCGCGAAGTGCGAGGCACCGAGCGCCGGCGGCCGCTTCTGCCGAATCCCAGGCAGGGCTTTATGCCCCTGGTCTCTCCTGGGCGCTCGGAGCCGCTGGCAGCTGCTATGGCAACCCCGACACAAACCCAGCGGGCAGCCCAGCCCCCGCCAGGCACCTCGCCCGTCCCCATTCCCCACTGCATTCGGCAAGCCGGTGCTCGTTTCTTAACGACCTGTCTTTTAAAAAGCGAAAAAGTAGTTTTCTCTCACGTATAAATTAAACCCTAAGCACGCAGTTTCCCCGAGCCTCAGCGATTGTGAGGTGCCGAGCCAGGGGAGGCCGTGGGGAGAGCTGCATCCCACGGCCAGAGCTCCCGGCACATCCCTGGCTGCACGGCAGCGCCCTGGGGTCTGGGCAAGGCCGTGGGGAGAGCTGCATCCTGGCCGTGGTGAGGGCTGCATCCCGGCCGTTGTGAGGGCTGCATCCCGGCCGTGCTGAGGGCTGCATCCCGGCCGTGCTGAGGGCTGCATCGCGCGGCCACAGCTCCCGGCACATCCCTGGCTGGCACGGCAGCGCCCTGGGGCTGGGCAAGGCGTGAGGAGAAGCCGTCACCGCGGGCCGAGTGAGGAGCTCCCCTTCTCCTCCGCCGGGATAGGCAGCTTCCACACGTATCTGAAGGCACCGCGTGAAGTGCAGCTTAGCCTGCTTATCCTTTTTCATTACAGAATCTGTTAGGTTGGAAAAGACCTCTGAGGTCATGGAGTCCACCCAGGCTGACCCAACACCGCCGTGTCAAGCAGACCATTGGCAGGGAGCCACATCCAGTCATGTCCTGAACACCTCCAGGGACGGTGACTCCATCACCTTCCTCTGGCAGCCCATTCCAACACACAACAACTCATCCCGTGAAGAAATCGCTCCGTGTGCTTTATTTTCCCAGACGACACCCACTGCAGTAGGCGGCCACTCCAACCCAAAGCTTTGACACCTCAAAAGAGTCGTGGAGGGTTTTTTAATTGGCTTTTTTTTTTTTTTTCAAAACTATTTCGGCGACTTTGAACGAGGCCCCAGCAGCACACAGTGCGCCCCTTAACAGAAATACTGTTTAAAAAAAAAAAAAAAAAAAAAAAAAAAAAAAAAGTAAAGAAAAGGAAGAGGAGGGTGAGGAGGCGGTGTCACCAACGGCAGCGCAGTGCGCATGCGCGGCCGGGCGTGCGCCGGCGCACCGGGGGCTGTCAGCGCCTTCCCGAGCAGGGGCGGCCGCGGCCCCGGTGAGTGCCGGCCGCGCGTCCCGCCCTGCCCGCCCGGTCCCCGCCGCTGCCGGCCGGTGAGCGCCGCCGCGCCGGCCCCTGCCGGGCTGTCGCGGGTTGTAGGGACCCCGGTCTGGCAGTGGGAAGCCGAGGGGGTGGGGGGCGGGATGGGCCGGGGCGATCCGGGGAGCCCCTCGGGGTGGCGGGGCCGAAGGGGGTGCTGAGGGTTCGTCTTGTCCCGGGGCCGCGGCGGAGGGCGAAGGTGCTCGGGCGTGCCCGCGGGTGGGTCTCCGGCCTTTGCCCGGCACGGACGGGCACCTGCGTCGGTGCGAATGATTCGAGCTGAGGCGCTGCTGCCAGGGAGGAGCCGGGCGGGTCCGGGGCTGCCGCCGCCGCTGCTCCCCCAGCTCTGTTCGGAGGGCTCGCCGCGTTACCCTGCAGGGGCAGGGGCCTCCTCTGCTGAGGGACAGCGGCCTCCCCTGGGAGCCTGCCGCCCCCCTGGCTCGCCTCTGCAGCGTGAGTCCCCAGGATGAGGGTGCGATTGCGGCTGGAACCTTCCCCAGTCGGCTCGGGACGCAGTTTTGTTTACTTCTGCCTCTGTTTTGCGCTGAGGATGTATGCAGTTTGGACTGACAGCTTCTGTATGAGATTGACGTGGCTTCCTAAAGTTTGGTGTTCCTTTTGGGTGCTTCTACAAGAGGCTGTCTGCCTCGACGTGTTAGTTACAGTGTGCTGGCTTCTGATTCTGCTGACGAGGTCTCCTTCATGTGCCTGGGTAGTGGCTGTGTGAGCTAAAGATGTTGTAACTCTGCGGGACGTATTCAGAGTTTTAATAAGGGCAGTAATTCAGCATAAAGCTCCCTGCTGCAGAATACCATTTCTGTAGTAAATTCATATTTAAAAGTATCATTTTCTTTTAATTTTAGATAGAGCCGTTATAGCTTGGAGGTGGATTGAGCCAAACGAAACTGGAGTATTCATTCCAAAGCACAAGTGATGGAAGTAGATCTTGCATGTTTAGATGAAGAATAAGAAATCAAACATGGTTTGAGTTAACCAGGCCAGTGGTAAAGAAGGACAGGAGTGTACACTGTAGACATAACTCTGGAATAAGTTCATACTTATGCATGTAATTCTTGAAGCTACTAGAGATACAGAACTTGAGACATAGGCTCTTACAGAGCTCACAGGCAAACCTTGAGTGTTCTTTAGCCATGATAAATTATAAAATTAGGAATTTTGCTAATGCTCTGCAGAGTCTGGCTGGGATGTAGTTAAGTTTCTTTATAACAGTCTGTGTTTTGGGTTTGTGGCCAAAAGAGTGCTGCTCACACCATAACAGTGTTTGGCTATGGCTGAAGGGGGCTTGTACAGTGTGAAAACTTTCTCTTTTGCCTAAGCTGCCCTCCACTCCCCTCAAGCAGGGTGGGGGTGGGCAGAGATTCAGAGGGCACAGTGGGGACATCTGACCCAAACTGGCCAAAGGGAAATTCCCTAGTGTATATCATACTTAGCAATAAAATATGGGGGTTTTGTTTCCAGGGTAGTGATTATTCAGAGACTGGCTGGAGTGTTAGTTTGCCTGTGGAGAGTGGTGAGTGATTTTCTTTGCTTCAGTTTTTTTCTTAGGGTTTTTTCAGTCCTCCCAATATTTCCTTCCATTTATCAATTTCACTTGCCCCATGAGTTTTCTTGCTTTTGCTCTTTCAGCAAAAAGAAAGAGCACTTTCTTTTTGCAGTGCACTCTGCACAGTTCTTTAGATCACTATACTACTGAGATTAAGTGATGTGGTGGATTTATGAGTGCAGAGTGCTCTGAAAATAGATACCTAATTTCAAGGAATAATATGGGTATGAGAGAGTATAATTTCTAGCTGTGGCAGCAGAACCTAAAATGTTCTGTTTGGTTGCAAGGCTAAAGACATAAAATGTTGGAAGTAATTTGGAAGCAACGAGGAGCTCCAGATAGATTCCTCAGACGTCTGTGGCCACCATGGTATTGCATTTTTGGTGATGGGATCCTCCCTATTTTCTATTAGTAGCTAATGAAGTTTGAGGGAACAGGTCTGCCTTGATGGACAGCAGATGTTAACTCTTCCCCATACTGGTTTGCCTGCATGTCTTGGCTTCACTAGAAGTTCTGCTGGAGACTGAGGTGAAATACTTGAGTAATTTTTCCCTACACCCTGATGGACTGGACTGATACTGTGAGAAGAACTGAAAACAAGAGTAGGAAATCAAAAAATTATCCATCAGAAGCCTAAATGGAGGTGCTCTATAGTTAAGTCTCTGTGTTTGGAGCTTCCACTGCCTATGTTTCCCCCCAGTTTTGGTAGCAAAATTGACCTTTTGCTGCAGGAGGGCTGTGGTTCTCTTGAGTCCACCCAATTGTAGTTCAGGACGAGTTAGGACTCTTGCTTGGACTTTCTACAAGATTCCATTATGCTTGTCTTATTACCCTTTTAATAGGCCAACCTACCCTTGGATTAATTAGAATTTCTTCTTTTAATGAAGAATTGGTTGCCTTGTGGTGGTGGGCTTTTATGGAGGTATTTTGTCTTGGTTTTTTTTTTTTTAAATTCAAATTTAGAGCAAGGTAAATGCAAAACAACAATGAAAAACATTGCAGGGGAACTAATGAGACTGAGTTAAGTGCCTTTAAATGCAGTTCTTGTAGAATTCCAGTTGCTTCTCTTTAGAATGTGGTTTAATGATGCTTCTGTCAAGTTTTGCTGCTTTTATTGCTGAAGTTAATTCTCCAGTTGTTGACTTTGAAGTGTCACATAGCCATCAAATGAAAAAAGGTGGGCTTTTAAAAACTGTTTTATTTCTTTTCAGTCCTGTTAAGTAATGAAGGCACTCTGAGGTCCTAATCAGCCATGGAGGAAACGGATAGGGAAGCAGTTGCAACAGCTGTTCAGAGAGTAGCAGGAATGCTCCAGCGTCCTGATCAGCTGGATAAAGTGGAACAGTATCGCAGGAGGGAAGCTCGCAAGAAGGCTTCAGTAGAAGCTCGACTCAAGGTACAAAGCTGGATAAACCTGAGTGTCTGTGGTGTATCATAAGTGTACTTTCTTTTTTTTCCTTCTGTTTTTTTGGTTGTTTTTATTTATTTTTAATCTGCGTTTCAGCCAGATGGATATTTTTAAACCAGGGACTTCAGTTTTTATTTTGTGTCCAAACTGGAAAATCTGTGTCCTGAAAGTAATGCAGGCTAACATTATACATCTTACTAATGTTTTATTCAAGCATTTCAAGTACTCTTAGTTCCTGTACCTTCTGCAGTTTATTCATGGACAGCTACCTTGCTGTGTAGCTTGTCAGCCAGCAAGCCTTTGTCTTAGTGACTGAATACTGAGCTTGTAACAAAAAATTGATGATTGCACATGAAAAAGGATCAGTCAGTTACCTCTCTGACTTTTACATGGGTTTAGGGAAGATAGCTAAAATACATCACATTTTTGTCTCTTGTGGAAGTGACCCCATGATTTTGCTCCTCCTTTGCATGTGTACTTGTGAGTGGTTGCACATTCACACACATGTACTTAGCTTGATGTAGGAGTATGGTTATCCTGTGTTTATTGTCTATATCTTGCTGAGTTTTGTGTTTTCTTCCTTCACTGGTATTTGCCAATAGTCATTTTAGACCACTGTATTCAGCAGGTGGAGTAGTCTTAGAAAAGTGTTTTGGGAAACGTTTTCTCAGGTTGAAGTGTCTGGTATACACTGTATCTAATCTTATATTCCACTTAGTTTATCTTATAGCTATTTAACAGCTATTCCTTTGTGGGAGTGTGTATAAAGTAAAAGAAAACCAGTTTTCTTGCACAGCGAAAAATTTTGGTATTTATATATAACATGCTATTTATATATAGCAAATTATGTGTTGATTTTTGTAGCATAGAAACAGAAATTTTTCTGATGACTTGGACTGGGCTTTTCAGATTTAAGTCAGGAAGCATATAGAGTCTATTAATAATAGATCAGCTGTTTAGTTACTGTGATCTATTTATAATATATGAGCACAGTCATTTGCCTGGCTGCTTCTATGGACAGTCGTGGCTAAACTTTGTAAGTCTTGTCAATGCCTAAATCCACTTTATAGCTATTTTCCCTGTTGTTTGCCTTAAGTTAGTTCAGTCATCCATAGGTGGTTGGAAATACCTGCTCCAAAAAGAAGTTCAATACCACTTAATCCTTTCAGGATGCATTCCTGACGAAGGTGCTGGTTAGTGATGCAATGGATAGCAGTGCCGATTTTCCCATGAGAATTACTCTAATGGAAGGGAGCACAGAGAGGATGTAGGAAATACTCTTGCTGTGGATTTAAACTGTGTCTATGTGTGGTGTGGAAGATGGGGAGACAAACATTAGGATCAACATCAGAGGAGTTGCTGACTTCTCAGACTGAATTGATTACTGCTTCATCTGAGTGAATCAACACATGGGAAATCTTTCAGTGTGAACATGTTAGGTGCTTCTTCCTTCTTGCTGCCATGTTTGTCATCATTTTCTTCAGGTGAATCTAAACATCCTCTCCATATCTTCTCCTGTGTATTTAGTTATGTCCATTTCTTATATCCCTCACTGCATTTCTTCCCATGTAACATAAATTCTTAGAGGAAGATATTCTTTAAAACATATCAAACTCATCAGTTTTGTGTATGAGACTGATGGCACTCAGTGAAGCAGTATTTTTGGGGTTTGGTAGCAGAACTCTGAAAGAATATTTGGAAGAGCACCAGGTAGCATTGTAGACTGGTGCTTTTGGTTCTGTAGTCCAGAATGTAGAAGAGCTGCTTGAAATCTCTTTCAGAGCCTGTAAAATTATAATTGTTGGCAGCCATTTTTGTTTGTGCTCTTACTCAATCTGTGGAAGAATTACTCTGTGAAGAAACTCTGATTAAATACACATATCCTAGGGAGGTTTCTAGGTTGTGGATGTTCCAGAATACAAACATACGTGAGTCCTCTCCCTTTTGATTCTTAGCTGCTGTGCAGTTGTGGATTTGAGCCATAGGGAGACCAGGAAGCCAGGATTCGTGTTGAAAGCTGTCAGTTGAGAAAAACATGAAAAGAGAAGTTTTGAGCCCTTTTCCCAGGATGGCTTAGTTTTCTTTTTGTTTCTTTAATACAGTGATGGTCAGTCCAATCAAAGATGAATATGCATTCTAGGAAGCAGAGTCTAGGCTGGGACATGCTTTGTTCTCTGCCCCATCACCCCATCCCCTGGCCCCAGCTGACTATTTGAAGACGAACTGAGCATGGATGGATGTCTGTTTTTAGAATTTTCTGTGTCCACTTGGGTCAGAGACTGAGATCCCTGACTGTTTCAGGTCAACCTTATCAAGTTTCTGCAAAAGATAAATAGGCAAAAATTTGAATATGTAATACTTGGAAGATCTGCCTCAGAAGAAGTTATCAAAGCAAAAAATATTGAACATTTAATAATCATGTGATTTTTAAAATACTTTATGGTCAGCTGCAGAAGATTGTATTTGAGTATTCTAATTATCTCAGTTCCTGTAGAGGAAAAATGTGTTAATGCAGCAGTTCTATAGATAGAAACAGTATAAAAATGCCTTACTACTGCTTAATTGTGCTGAGTCTGCCAGGGAAATACATTTTCATCAATAAAATCAGCATGTCATAATTTGAAAGTACATAAATAATCTTAGTTTAAAAACCACTGCATTTTTCTAGCACTTTCCCAGTACATTTAAAACACAGTAAATGTTGTTTGCAGTTACCAGGATTTCCTTTTTGGCTTCTAGTGTCCGACGACAAGTTCCAAAACTATCCAAGCTTTTGGGCCTTGAAAGTCTGGCAGAAAATGTGTTTTGAGCTTAGGAAAACGATTAATGCCTCATTTTCTTTACTGATTGCCTCAAGCTCCCAAGTTATGCAGCTGAGTTTTCACTGATAGCTTGCTTGTCTTTTTGAAGCCTGTTATTTCTAGTTGCATTTTCCACTCCTCTGATTTCACCTTTATCACATCTTTTTAAAACTATGTATCTAAAAAATGTGCTGTGGATGTGATCTGATTTCTTTCACTCAGATATGTGCTATAATGCATTTTCTGTACAGTGTCTGGACACCTGAATGATATTCAGGCCCAACAGCCTCTTTGAAGAGTCATTATTTCAAGCGCCACTTGTCACAAGACATCCATATCCATCACCTGCCTTTATGCCAGAGTAATCTAGTAGTTGTGTTGTTGGTCTGGTCATTGATGTTTCATAGCATGAAAATTATATTCAGTTTGGGGTTTTGTTGTTTGTTTTGACTGAATTGCTTTAGGGGTTTCTTTTGCCTCCATGAACTTTTGGAGTTTTTTTAAGAACATTTCAGAATTAAATTTGGGCTTTTTTAGAACATTTTCTGTTGCGAGTGAGAATTTGTAATTGCATTAGTAAAATGCTTTTGAGAATCCGTACATACCAAACGTTTTGATGAAACATCAGCTTTCTTTGATATTCCCCTTTGAAATCAATTTATGAAGGAAACGCAGAGAAGAATCTCATTCCTTTGATCCTGGTTTAATATAGATTACAAAGTTTACAGTCCATCTCCCTAAGCTCCTGTGTTAGTTTGTGGGTGGACTAATTGTATCTAGGTCCTTCAAAACTGGATACAGCTTCAGAACTTCAAAAATACAGTATGTGGGCACACACAACATTTTGCATGCTTCTAGTCAATTATAATATTTGTTTTCTTTTTTTTCTGCTGCAAATGTTAGATACCGAAATGAAAATTAAATCTTGGGAAATGTTGAAAATATGAAACTTATGAAGAATAATATGGGCTCTCTTTGTCTTTTTATATTTAAGGCAGCAATACAGTCACAGTTAGATGGAGTACGAACAGGTTTAAGCCAACTGCACAATGCACTGAATGATGTGAAGGACATTCAGCAGTCTTTGATAGATGTCAATAAGGACTGGAGACAGAGCATCAACACTATAGAAAACCTCAAGGATGTTAAGGATTCTGTAGTGCAACACAGCCAATTGGCAGCTGCTGTAGAAAATCTCAAGAATATATTTTCAGGTAATTTACTGTTCTTTATATAATCCATCACATACTGAAACCAATATGGTGCTAACAGCTGTAAGGTTGTCAAGTAATGTTGAGAGCTTTAAACTTCACTGGAAATAAAGAGTTAAGGAAGAATGACTTGCACAGCACATACAGGGAAGTAGCTGGTAAACATTTCATATAGATGAAGATTAATGTGCTGTAGGAACTTCTAGTCTGGCCATCACACACAACTCACAAAGAAATTTCTTGCAAGCAATCAGTTGCTGGGATTATATGTTTAGTATAAAAGACTGAAATATGGAAGCAACAAATACAGAAAGAATATTTGTAATGTTCTGGTGTGTTGCCACCTGGGCTGGACACCTACAGTGAGCCTGTTGGGTACAAATAGTATGAAATTATTTTAGGAGGGAAAAAGATTTTGTACCACTGTACATCTGTGAGGGTTTGCAAAATGAAATAAGATTAATGTAATAAAATGGACACTGTAAAGAAAGAAAATGTGATTACCTGTGTCACTTTGTGTGGCTGTGATGGAATGTACACTGCATTCCACCTTGAGTCATGGTGAATTCCTTGCCAGGACTTCTCTACTTATAAATAATTTTAAGTATCTTACCTCTGTAAGACGGACTAAACCTATCAGACTAATTTGATTTTATTTAAACAGAATTTTCTCTCCTTATATCTTCTGATACTAATACACAAAGTGTACCTATAAAGCAAAATTGCTTCCCAGCCATACCAGGTTGATTAATTTACTGTATGTACGTAACCTCCACAGTATCAGATACAACGTGCAACTTAAAGAAAAGTGATGCATGTTCCAATGTGGAGCTGTTTTGGTGGTGTTGTTTTACACAGATGAATGCATCTGAGACAATAAACCTTTTGAGGCTTTCTGAGAGGTTTTTAGTATGAAGCATCTCCTCCTGGAGCTGTTAAACAGTATAGTTGTTCTGCTCAGAGATGATCAAATGTTTTATAAACAAAGTGGTTTTTATCATGATTGAAAAGACATTTACACACAATCATTAGAACTTTTTGTGAGCTGCCAGTTTTATCACTTGCTGCCTTTTTCGCAGCGACAAATTTTTCTGATGAGATTTTTCAGTTATTCCCCCACAGGATCCTAATCTTCTTCTGTAGGGTTCCTCAAACACTGAAAAATAATAAAGACAAAAGATCTTCTAAATATTTTAGCAGCATAGGTAATTATCCCTAGCTTTTATTTGTGCCTTAAGCAGGCAAAAACTGTCCACGAAGGAGGTAAAACTTGGCATTTGTTTGGTTTATGCAGCCTCAGACTCTACAAAGTGAGTGACTTTTTGTCAGGCAAGTTAAAAGCCTTTTATGTAATGTATAAGAAGGCCAGCACTGCAGTTTGTTTCATAGACTTTCCAGGATTCACTTATTTATTTTTTTGCATCAAGAGGGAAAGAGAAAACTCTGTTGGCGCTGTGATCTTTGTTTAGACACTGATCAAAAATGGACATGTAACATTTACTAACAATTTTTGAGTATTTCAAAATTATTTCCTTCAAAATATCTAAAAGTAATTACTACAGCCATTCTCCAGCTTTTTTCCCAGTCCTTTTATTGTCTTTTATTAATTGTTTGTATTTTGCTAGCAGTGTTGTACTGTATGTGATTTTTCTTTGTCTTTCAGTTCCAGAGATAGTCAGGGAGACCCACGACCTGATTGAGCGAGGGGAACTTCTGCAGGCTCACCGGAAACTGATGGATTTGGAGTGTTCTCGTGATGACCTGATGTATGAGCAGTACCGCATGGACAGCAAAAACACACACGACATGAACCTCATCCACACATACTTTGGGGATATGCAGAAACTGTCTGAGGAATTGGCCAAGCAGCTTTGGATGGTGGTTCAAAGATCTCTTGTTACAGTGCGTCGAGATCCAACCTTGCTTGTCTCTGTTGTGAGGATAATTGAGAGGGAGGAGAAAATTGACAGGCGTATGTTAGACAGGAAAAAACAGACTGGATTCATACCTCCTGGCAGACCAAAGAAGTGGAAAGAAAAGATGTTCAATATTTTGGAAAGAACTGTGAGCACACGGATTGAAGGCACTCAGGCAGACACCAGAGAGTCTGACAAAATGTGGCTTGTGCGGCATCTCGAAATCATCCGTAAATACGTCCTTGATGACCTGCTCGTGGCCAAGACCCTGCTGGATCAATGCTTTCCTCCACATTATGACATTTTCAACAGGTTGCTAAACATGTACCATCAAGCTTTGGCCACCCGAATGCAGGAACTTGCTGCAGAGGATCTGGAAGCAAATGAGATCGTTAGCCTCCTAAGCTGGGTTTTGAATACATACACCAGGTAAGGCCCCCTTATCCTTTCTGTTAGCAATAGGAGGAATGCAAAGAGGAGACACGCAAAACACAATTTGTGCTGGTATTTGCTTATCTATTAACATACAATAAGATAAAACAGAAAAAGGATAATATCAAACTATCAAGTTCTTTACTATTCATTACACACTTTACTTCCTGGAAATTGCTCCTTAAAACTAGATTATGTTTTATAGTTTTGAGTAGCTTAAAATTTTAATGCAGTTAAAGCCTGCAGGAAGCTGCCATCACCTCGTATTTCTGTACCAGTCTGGTGAAATGTTGGGAGGAACAGGAGACTGAGAGCTCGTGTGTGAAACAAAATGTTTGTTGTGGCCACAGCCCCGGAAGATCTGTATGATTATTAACTTTCTATTGTTCTCTTCTACAGGGGTGGGACTGCTTCAGTTGCCTCATTACTGTTAAATGGAAAGAATGTGGTAACTTCCTTTAGGTTTTCTCTCAAAAATGTGTGATGATTTTTTATTTTGAATAATTTCTGCTTACAAGTTGTTTTCTATGATAGTCTTATGCTTATTTTATTTGACTTGTCTGATTTGTTGGGATAACTTAAGCATTCTGGAGGGTTTGTTTGTTTTTTTTTTCATTTTCCAGGTAGAAACAGCTCAAATGGCAACTCTTTAGTTTTTGCTGGCATGTAGTTACTAGAGCAACTGATTTGTTTGGGAAAAAGTGCTGCTAGCTTTTCTGTGGCTCATGACTGTAATCCTGTTCTGAATAGCTGGCACTGACCCAGGCTCTGTGCTGTGTGTACTTTTGATGTCTTCAATTGTTCAGTACCACTAATGCAACAAATTGAAACACTCGGTGGGTTTAGAGCGTAGTGCCATAAAGCACATAGGCAGGAGATAATACTGTTCTGGGGAGTTCTCATAATCAGCTTTCAGGTTTGTGTTCAGTACTCTGTGCTTTGCTCTACACTGCAGAGTCCTCCTGGTTTTTCCTCCCTGCAAGGAAGAATCAGGAGCACCCACTTGTGCATACTTAGATACCCATGCAGGGTATAAGAGGGATGCAGCCACTAATAAGCAGCTGAGTTAATTGGCCTTTTCTTCTTTTGAAGGCCAGAGGAATAACTCTACAGTAATGAAAATCAGAGATGTGAGTCCTTCTCATGCAGAGCCTTGGCAGAAATCCTGCTCTCAGGCTCTTTATTTGTGTCCTGGGGCTTATGTTCCAGTAAGGCAATTCTTGGTCCTAAATTTGCCCTTCCACCTTCCCTCAGAAAGCCGAGTAGATTGTTACTGAGTTAGACAATTCAGAACTAAAGCTCTAAATCTGTGTGTTCCAGCAGTGGAAGGGCAAAGGGAGGGAGCAAAGCCAGTGTTACTTCTATTTACAAAGCAAACAAATCTTGCTAAGCAAGTCATGTGGCTCATAGCACCTGGTGGCTGAGCCTTGTGAAGAAAAGGAAACAGTGAGAGGAGTAGACACCCTACAGGATATCTGAGAATGCTCTTCTCCCTGAATATCTGCATAACAGTGGGATGGAAATTAGAGGAAGTACCTTGAAGGAAAAAATTAAGGCTTTGACTTTCTCTCTTCTCGGAAAAAAAGCCCAAGAGGGCAGTACAGGAATTATATTCCTCCCTGTTACAATAAAAGGTTATAAATAGGATGATAATTACTGGAAAAGTAATTTCCCAGAGAAGTTGTGGATGCCCCATCCCTGGAAGTGTTAAGGCCACCTGGTCTAGGGGTGGCATGCAGCTCATGGCAGGCAGGTTGGAACTAGATGGTCTTTAAGGTCCAACCCAAACCATTTTCTGTGATCCTGTGAGAATTTGAGAATTAGCCACTGGGTATTGGGAGTGCACAGTGGGAGAATAAATCAGCTCAGGTTTCTGAGTGAACAAGTTAAGTTCTCAGCAGGGATATTTGTAGAGCTTATCAGATCACAGTTCCTGGACATCTTTTAACAATACAATAAATGATTCTCCATAGGGGTATGTTTATAATAAACTAGGAAGGAGAATGGTATCATGAGAACTCTGAATAATAGAGGGAAAATATAAATTTGTATTGTATTTGCATACCGAAGCTGCACTTCAAAACCAAATGAGAGAGTACTGACTGAAAAAAAGCATTGATGTTTTATGTGATGAATTCCTGTATGGAATTTTTTTCAGTATTTACAACATAGGAGTTAGAAAAGAATCATGGGGGTTTCTTTATCAGAACATGTCTGCATGAAAGCTGTTTTTAGAAATATATTCAATTTACAGCTCAGAAATAAAGTGATGCTGCATGTGGAATAATAGCCTTTAATACTTGAGTGGGAGTTTTATTGTGCTAGGTGGGTTTCTCTTCCATGTTTAAGCCCATGAAAGTTCTGGAAACATACTCTTGTTATTAAATCTGTGCTGGGTTGGGACCGTGACTCCAGTCTGTGTTTGAGGAAAATTATAATTCTTGTAAGATCCTGATGCTCATATTCATAGCATCGTTTTATGAGATACTGATCAAGTGTTGACAAAACTGCTGTGATATCACCAGGATTGTTATAGACAGTGTCAGCAATGTTCACTTTAAGGAACTGAAGGAATACTACTGTACATATAGCTGGATGCTGTCTCTGGACCCAGTATCTCTTTTCACCAAATAGAGCAGGACTGGTGGCAGAATAGAAGTTTTCTAAAATGCTACTTTCCAAATTATAATCAAGTTGAAATTTCAAACATAATTGTATTAATTTTTTCTTGAAGGTAAATAACTTCCCAACACTTAGAAGTCTTGTGCCATTTGGAAGAGGGTTGTCTGTCACTTCTTTTCCCCTGGGCACTTGGTTGTGACAAACAGGAAAGAGAAATTATGTATAAGAAGAATCTTTATGTTGTGGGCTAAAGATTGTAGAAGCTTTTGGTCCTTGTTTTGGGGTTTCAGGGGATGTGCTTTGAGAAAAGGTCTGTCTCTGTGGCCTTTTGAACAGGGATAGTGGTGTATAATGAGGCTAGCAATGTTTTCTAACATGGCACAGTGCCATAAACAGCTTCTCACCTTTCCTCTGAATCAACCTAGAGCAGGTCCTGCTATTACGTGTGTTCTTTCTGTAAACAGCAACAGAATGGAATTCAGTTTTCTGAATAGACTGAGCCACTTAAAATAATTTCAACCTCTTTTCTTACAAGCCAAGAAGATGCTATTAGTGTGGGATGTTCAGTCACAGTAGCTTTTATGGCTTCAAATACAAGAATTTTGGTATTTTAAGTTGGTAGCTGTAGTGGTTTTTTGCAGTACTTTGGGATTTATGTTTTCCAGGAAGTGGAAGCAACTCTGTGCTGACTCCCTGCACATACCCAGAGAACAACTTCAATTTGCAGAACTATCAAACTGGACACTTGCTTAGGAATTTAGGTTGCCATTTGTTTTTATAGTGGCCTCTGCAAATACAGAATTTGTGGTTTGCTTCTGAAAAGTACACTATAAATGGAATGTGAAGCAATTTATGTTATTATGATTGAATATATTTCCATCAGCTGTTAATAAAGCACTCTCTGAAGAGTGTGGGTTTGACTTATTGATTTGTTTGAGCATGAAATATTAAGAGTTCTTGCTATGTTGTGCTTTGGCATAGCTTTGGGGATTTTTTGATTACACAAGCCAGTCATTTTATGATCATATATAGATGCAAAATATCACTGTAAAGTATTAATTTTGTATAATCCGTGTCAAAATATTTTGCTGTAGTTTCTTTTAAATCCTATAAAATCAAGAACTTTTCTTTGCAAGCAATTGCTCTTATACAGTACCCATGAAGTGCACCTTTGATTTGTCTTGAAAGATGTTCTTCCTCTTAGATTAGCCATATTCTTTGGCAAGACAGGAAACATAGGTAGCTTTTCTTTTAATATATATTAATTTTTACATGGATGTGATACAAGTACCAAAACAAGCTCTTTTGAGAATCTGAGGACAGTAATTCATACTTGTCACTGATCTTTACTGTTCTAAAATTCAAAATGTATGAATTGTCTTTCATCACCTCTGAAATTTAAAAGATACATAAAAGTGTCCCCTACAAAGAGCCCACAGGCTGAAGCAGTTGGCTTTCATTTAGTTTCAAGTAATCATTACTTCTTGTACATAAAAGTCAGGAATGCATGGATAAGTTGTATATTTAAATGTCTGTAATACTTTTTTTTATATCCTGGGTTGTAGCTTTTACAGTCTGTTCTTTCATTCATATAGTTTTATTTACATTTCTTGTAAATGCACTGATTGTTGCACTTGCTATTAAAAACTCTTTGAAATGTGTAGGTACTGAAAAAATTGTGCTTTACACTGAACACACTGAACATACAGAAGAAGTTGTATAATTTTTTAGTTTTTAACTTTTAATCTCATTTTTCTTTATTAATCTGCAATTTTTTGGTTTTTTTTTTTTTTTCTTTTTTCATTCAGTGCAGAGATGATGGGAAATTCAGAACTGTCTCCTGAAGTGGATGTAAATTCTCTGGATGCTCTGATTTCACAAAATGTGGTAGACCAGCTTCTCAGCAAGTATATGTCAACACTCACTGTGAGTAATAACAGTGCAAAGGCACATTTAGATGAGTTTATATCTTCATTAATACCTCACTGCTGCTCCTCCATCAGAGAAAACTGTGACAAATGTGAATCTAACACTATCACTTTTATGAAAATGCTCATATCCTATGTGTAAGTTTCTTTATAAAGCCATAATCAGATGCTTTTATATATGTAAATCATAACATTTCATGTAGTAGTTATGTTCTACAGACTATTAATAATAATTTATTAGGAAGGAAGGAATTCCAGTCTTCATATGCCTAAATTCATAGTGCTGGTATGTTAGCACTTAAAAATACACTGTAGGCTGTTTGGTCCCTGTGGTAGCTGCATCAACATTTGATACAGATGGGATCTTTTAAGGTAATCAGGATGTTCATGTTTGCCAGTTTGATTCTTTTAACAGCCTTTTTCCTTTCATGCCTGTTAACTGCATGAGCATAATTTCCTTTTGTGGATGCCATTTCAAGTGTATCTTAAATATCAAGGCACTGCTTCTTTGTTATCCCAAGAGCCACTAGAAACTGGTGAATTTCGTGGCAAAGCAGGCATTATGTGATTGTCAGATCCACTGATTGCCTCTGTGTAGTTGTAACTTTGGATTTGCTGTTCTTAAATTATCCAATGAATTCCTACTTCTTCTAACTTTAGGAGCTCTGCCAAGCAGAGGAGGGAAATTTTTGTGCTTCTTTGGATGCGTCAGCTACTAAAACGTGTCCAGCAACAGCAACTACTTGGACTTTATACTCTTCACAATAATATGAACCAACCTTGTAATGACTCAGGGAGGTTGTCAGTAGAGGCTCGCTTCCCATTAGCTTTATTAGGACTTTTTTTCTGCCCTTACCTTTGGGGCAAAAAGCACATTGGTTTGTTTTCTCAAGCTACTTTTGCCTTGACTCAGAAAGTGCCTTTGAATTAATTTTGTCCTCAGTTAGCATGAAAAAATACACCTATCTTTTTTTTAGAATTGTTCTTCCTTACCTACTGGAAAATAGTATGTATAGAATGTTGTTTTATTTTATTTCTAGAATATAAATAAAACAAAGTTGCCACTCTGTTTAACAGAGCGGCAGCTTTCTTTTTGCTGGTTTTGATTTTTGGCTGTATCTTTCTTTTAAGGCAGAAAATACTGAAACTGCCTATTTGTTTCACTTCTACCTTATTTCTTTTGATGTTGTTTAAAAGTGGTTTTAAACAAAATGTGACTAGTTCTGAAAAGTGTAACTAGTTCATGAAAAATTGAATGCTAATACAATTTCTAGCATATTATTTTTCCAATTGCCTTAGCTTGAAAGAAAGTCCTTGTAAATGCTGATCTTGAGGTGAAAAAGTTCCCTGGGCTGCTGGCTTAAAAGATTGTCATGCAAGTCATATCTCATTAGAGCAATTCTGTGCTTATGAGGAAGAAAGGCAGTGCATTGTTTCACACAACTGAAGAGGGTACTGTATGGACTCTTATGACCGTTCTGTTTGTGTCTACTGGTGATGTGTAATTTTGCATGGTAGGGCACAGTAATATACCTGTGACTTGTTGGAAAGAGGTATGAACATTTATATTACTACAGGGTTTAAGCAAATGTGAACAAAGCAGAAAAGAGGCAGAAATCATCAACAAGCAAGACAGAATTCAAAGAATCCAATTATATATTTAGCAAACATGCTGCTCTTTTCTGTTGTGAATAGGTCTGTGATATGTGTCATGCAGAAAACTAGCTCAGTCTCCTTCTAAACCCAGTTTTCCTTAATGTCTGTGTGCTGTACAATGTGCTGGGCAGATGGGAGGAGAGCCAGCCATTGTATCTGTCACTGTGTTCTGCAGCACTTGTGTTCCAAGAAACACAGCCCATTTAATCTAATCCTGGGGTTTTGTACCCAGCAGTAATGAGCACCAGTTTCCTAAAACCTAGGTGTAAAAGGAAGTACAGGCAGATATGTGCAATTTTTCCTACATGAAGTATTACTCTTATTTTTTCAGCTGGGGAAAAATTCAGGGTTTTTTAGGTGTTAAAGCCTGAGCCTTAATAAATTCTTCCAAAATTAGTAAACATATTGATTCTGACAAACTGACCTACCCTTTGTGTTAGGAGCACTCCCCTTCCAAAATGTGCTGAAACTTCAAACTACATCACTTGTGTTCCAGTACTAACCTTTGTCTTAGTCAATGCAAATTTGAATTTGTCTGTTACCTGTGTCCTGTAGGAATGGCAAGAGTGGTCAGCATTATCAGTTACAATGCCACTCTTCATTATGGAAATGACTGCTATTCTAGATATTGTAGCAGAGGGTTTAGTTGTGTGTTAAATCTTTTCTTTCTCTTGTTTGCTTTATTAAATGAAGTCTAACATCATTGGCTGGCTGCGAAAAGCACTGGAGACAGATAAAAAAGACTGGATAAAAGAAACTGAACCAGAAGCAGATCAAGATGGGTACTATCAGACTACACTCCCAGCTATTGTTTTTCAGGTATAAGACAACTTGGTTATTCTAGAAAATCTACAGAAGCAGTACATGGATTTGGAGGAATGGAGGGGAAGCCAAACTTTCTAGAATACTGTTGTCTCTGTGTGTTTTGAAGTATAGTGGGTTTTTTTCCCTGTAGAGCTGTTAGTTGAATGGATTGTTTCTTTGAAGGTTTTTGTTTACATTTTTTACTTCAGTGCTTAAAGACATAGTTCTTTTTTTCTGTGTAGATTAGAAACATATGTTTAGTTGATATTTGTATTTAGTGAGCTGTTTTTACTTAGGTCTCTTGATGTGAAGCTGTAATATAAGCCCACCAGATGACATGAGACTTATTAGGACAGTTTTTGTTAATACAGTGCTGTTTGTTTATATGGTGCTGAGGTAGTTAGGCATATATTTGTTACTATAAATTATTCATTATATACAAGCACCTTAATAATAGAATAAAAAGTTCCACTGAAGGTTGAAACTGTTGCTGTTTTAAACACTACTTCAGTTAATATGAATGCCTGTCCAAATTGAAACCAGAAAAGATAAGGTGGTTTCTAAAAATCCTTTAAAAAATATCCAAACCTGCACCACCATCAAAACTTTCCACTACCAACCCTATTGTTGGTAATGGAAAGTTTTGAAAGTGATCTTTATCAACCAGTAAAATGTCAGCTTATTATGCTCACTTTCTAATTATTCTTTATAAATATTGTGTTAGGTACCTTCAATGAAAGATAGGTTATCTATTCTTCCTGCATTTGTTTCTCACTGTATTTTTTTCCTACTTTATGCCAGGATTTTTGCTACATTCCTTCACATTTGCATTTGTGCCAAGGTTTACCTCATCTAATCGTTTTCAGAATGTGTGTGATGTCAAAGAACTGGTGGCTGATTATTGGCTAGTGTCATGCTGAGAAGGACTGCAGTGCTTAGGTGCATGTAGTAGTGGAATTTTCAAAATCATCTTAGCATAGAAACAGCTCATGTTTCCACCTGGCTTTGTATCCTTTCTTTCTAGTTTGCCTCCTGTCAAACATAGTTGCCTGTAAGTCACCTGGATCATGTACCTGCTTGTGTTTCTAAAGTTTAGAGGCTCCTTTACTTCATGTGAGCTCACTGCTTTCATATATGGGAGAAACAAAGGAATTTGAGTTTTAGTGTTATTCACTACTAACTGCAGGAGCTGACCCTAGAACTTTGATACACAGTAAAGCCAAAGCACTACTGAATTAAAGAGATTAAGTACTCTTTTGCGGAATTAAGAATGCAGCTGTTCTCAGCATCAGGAGAACACTGCAGCATGCATTAATAGTTGCCAGTAATATATTAATTACACTTGTGAGGATAGTGGCTTTTGGTTTGGTCAGTGGGCTTGTCTGGGGAAAAAAAAACAACAAAAAGCATCTGTAGAGCTGATGCTAGTGAGAGTCTTCAAGAGAACTCCAGGATAGGAGTTCTGTCTTTGCTTTACCACTGATAAAAGCCTCTCTTTATAATTAAACTATTTTTGTCTTAGATGTTTGAGCAGAATCTTCAGGTGGCTGCTCAGATAAATGAAGATTTGAAAACAAAGGTACTCATTCTATGTCTTCAGCAAATGAATTCATTTCTAACCAGGTAACATAATGTTTAAAATACAAATGCTTTATCCTACCTCAGTCTCTCTTTGTTCCTACAATTCCAATACTTGTTTTTTTGTTTGGATGTTTCTTTATTGCTTTATCTTTCTCCTGTCGCATTCATGCCAACCAGGCTTTTCTCCTCTTTCCTTTCCTTCCTTTCTTCCCTTCCCCAGTTTCACTGCAGAAGTTCTTCTGTGCTGGTGCGTGGCACTTACGGTTCCTGTCTGCAAACGGCTCTTAATTTTTTGAGTCAGTTCTGCTTTCTTTTATATCTCAAATTTATACCTCTTTCTCTAAAGGAAGAGGGAAAACACCTCCTTGGCTGGATTCTGCACAGAACAGAAGGACTAAATATCACACGAGCAACACACTCTTTATAAAATACTTCTAAATCCCTGACAGACCCTTGTGAAACATTTGGTCCTATGGGTGTATTTGAGTTCTTCCAGATTTGATTTGTGTCTGTTTAATGCCATTCCTTTTATGTGTTACAGGTACAAAGATGAAGCACAATTCTATAAAGAAGATCATCTTAAAAATCGTCAGTATCCTCAGTGCTATGTTCAGTACATGATTGCAGTCATCAACAACTGCCAAACCTTCAAGTAAGTCTGCATGTCTTGCAGTACTGTGAGAAGAACAGCTGTTGATATTTCAGCTGTAATACTACCTCTTCCCAGAACCTTCTGTTCTGTATGCAAAGCGAGTTCAGCTAAGTAGTAGTTAACTGAATAAACTTAATAGTAAACTTAATCGTAAACTAATCAGTAGTTTAGCTGACTAAACAAAGGCAACAAGTTTGAAGGTAGTGCTGTTTTGAGAGGCAGGTATTTTGATTGCTTTTGCCTTTGGCAAGTCAAACCATTACCTCTCATCAGTGACATACCACGTTATCCCAAGAATTTCATTGCCACAGAAACATTTATCTTCAGCTTACAGATTTTTAAAAGGTAATTTCAGTTAGTTTGTCTGGGTCCTGCCATCTTTTCTCACCTTCAAGGCCACCTGTGATCAAGGTGGACTGAACTAGAGAGAAGTAAAGGCAGAACCTTCTGTGAAAGTGTATCAGAATGTGGCTCATGTTTCAGTGATGAGCAATCCAACTTCCTGTTCTTCTGTATGTGCTGCCACTTGCAGGTCTACTCAGCATCAGCAATTTGCTACCAACACACATGTAGTCTACACTGACCACTCCAAAATCGTGCTGGAGAATAAATAAAGGCTTCCAAAGCAAGTAGCAGGCATTGTTTCCCCTTGCAAAAATAACTGTCCTGTGTCTTTTTCCATGTATGTACTCCAAAAATTTAATAGTAGTGCAATTTTGCATCAGTGAGTGACGAAAACCCTTTTTTTTTTGCCCTGTCCCAGAGAATCCATCATCAGTCTGAAAAGAAAATACTTGAAAAGTGACATGGAGGACACCTTGTCAATCAGTCATGCAAACATGGATGCAACTTTAGACATCATTGCTAAAGAAGGCTGCTCTAGCCTGCTAGATGAAGTCTTCATGGATTTAGAGGTTAGAACTTGTCTCCTCAAAAAATCCAGAAGTATTATTTACAAAGAAAAAATAATTCAGAATGAAGTAGTTGTGGAGCCTTTTGCTGAATATATAAAATGTGTTTTTTATATATGGGCTAGCAAAGGGTCAATAAACATTAGTATTGTTCTTCACTGGTATAGTTTGCATGTAGGAGACTGGAAGGTTGCTTTATTAGGTTTCATGGGATGACTTAAGGCAAGTGCTTTGTATATAATTAATATTTTCTAGCAGATGTACTTAATTCTTACAACTCAACATAAGACTATTTGGGAAACTGCTGCTGATATTAAGTTGTTATTGCAGGTACAGTTCATCTGTAATTAATAAACTTAATTGATTCTAACAGTGGGCCCCTTTCTGTCTGGTAGATTTCCATGCTTAGAAATTCTAGCTTCTTGTTAGAATGCCTCAGGGAAAAAATTACTACTTGAAAGAAATTGGGAGTATGGGGAGGGAAACAGGGCAATTAGAGAAACAGCAGGAAATGGTGAAGAGAGATGCTCTGGGACTTAATAGATTTGTAATAAAATTTTGAATATAAATACCTTGAGTGGCTCACATGAGGAAGGATGTGGGAGAAGCATAGTTTAGAAATTGACAAAACTTAAAATTGTCTCACATTTTTTAGTAACTGCACTGATCTGATGAAACTGTCAAAAACCTCATCTGATCTCTTCTTTGTCACCTTCCCAGCCCCATCTGAATGAGCTGATGACGAAGAAGTGGCTGATGGGGTCTAATGCAGTGGGGACTATCTGTGTCACTGTAGAGGATTATTTCAATGACTTTGCAAGAATTAAAAAGCCTTACAAAAAGGTAGGTGCAAAATTCTCAGTGATACTGTGCAAATGTACCCTGAGGATCATGTTGATTTGGAATTTCTGAACACCACATGGAATTCAGAACTGAAATGCAGAAATTGGAATTGATTCATTACTGGAAAGAAAAAAATGTTCATCATCATACTGCAGAAATCTGAATCTACTGTTTTTTGTTCACAGGCATATAACACTGTCAGAGATCTAAGTTGTAGTAGTTAGTCCAGGAAACTTCTTGGCATGTTACTAGATATTTTTACTACTTTACTTTTCTACCTCTCCTCAGAAGTTTGTACTCAGATAAAATTAGCTCTTCTGAAACTGGTTTTCCTGGTATGTAATTACTTTTTTTAATAAAAGCACATCAAGTAATTCCTAGTTTTAATATATACAATGAAGTATAGTGAATTTGGTGCCATAAGGGTTAACAAATGCACAGTGCACGTTTAAAGTGGTCTTAAAGTGGTAAATGTGCTAGGTTAGGATTTTTTTCCCCTCTCATCTGTGAAAGGATATCTGAATTTCTCTATTGATGGAAACAAGTACAATAATATGGAAGATTAAAGGCAGGTTCATGTAATAAGACAGTGTTAGATGATTGTCTAACACTTAGGAACCCAGCAGAAGCTGGCAAGATTTAGGTGACATCTTTGAAGCTCTTAGAAGGGCTTAAAAGATAGAATAAATGTATGATTTGGAGACTTTCTTACCTTAATTCTCAAAGTAATAATTAAACTGCTCAGAGCTTCTGTGATGACCTTTTAACCTTCAGTATTTGCAGATTCTAGAGGCCTTATTATATATGTACTTACAGTCCAGAAAAAGTGCACAAAACAGGTTAGGTCAGTCTCAGAATTAGTCTATATCCATGGAACAGCTTTCTTTTCCAGATTTAGTTTGTTACTGTGAGGTACGAGTGCTTGGCATGAGTTTTGAGGTGTTAATACCAATCTCTGCAATCACATGTTTCATTGTGTAGCATTTATTGCCACCTTGTGGGGAAGAAGCTTACAAGCGGATTCTTTGGCATTCAACACGCCTACTTTTCCACTGTCTCCCAGCACAAAAAAAATCTCCCATAAAAGATGCCATATGTTCTAGCACAGGCTGGACCACACTTTTGTTTCCCTGATTTGTCATGGGATTTTTTTCAGGTTTTAATGTTTTGAAAGTACACTTTTTAAAAGCCACATGAACAGAGCACCACAGAGAAGACTGTAGCCCAATGAGAAGAAGGGAAGGACACACTTCTGTAACAGAAGAAATCTGGATCTAAGGCATTCATTCTGCTTTGCTGTTTTCCTTGTGTGTAACTTAAATGCTCTACCATACCACTATTGGTTCTTGTGGAGTGTTCTCAGTTGTAGTGGAGCTGTTCCTTAGTTCCTCTCCAGCAGGATGGGCCACACATTTCAGCCCCCCACAGTCTGTTTTGTGCAGATCATTTTCCTTTGTGTAACTGGCATCAATTCCCCCAACACAAGAAGCCATCCCTGAGCAACCACCTAACGCTGGTATTTCTGCAGACTCCTGAAAGCAGAACCTGAAATTGCATTTTCTGTGTTCTAGATGAGGGCTGTGACTTCCAGTACTTTGCAATCTGTTGTTTTCTCCCTTTTTTCTTCCCCCCCCCCCCCTTTTTCTCTCTTTCCTGAAACGTTTTATTCAAATTTTGACTGAAGAACATGTTTCAATAACAACTTAAAACTAGAGTTTGATCATACTACTAATAAAACATGATTAAAAGTTTGTGACTACCTGTTATGCCAGCTTTTTCTTAATCATAACTTTGCCACCAGGCTTAAGGGGAAGAAAAAACACCTGAGTATTTATGGGATTTAAGGACTCTGCTTACATTCCTGTTGAAAAATAAGCATGTGAAGGTTTTGGGGTTTGAGTTTTGTTCTTTATTTTCAGACCTCAGCATTACTCTTGCACTAATACCAGATGCTTCATCCAGGTACCAGTAGATATTTCCCATAAAAAGAGAAGTGCAGAACAACAAAACAGTCAAGGAAAATCTGAGAACGTGATTGTTCTTTGGTGCTCCTCAAAAAACTCCCACATGTTATTAGAGATATCTTGGGTTTGTTGCTCCTCAGCTCATCATTAGAGAAGGAGAGATTTTCATTTCTGTTAGCACTGTGAAAATCTAAAACCACTCAATCTATATTAGCAAAAAATGTATACTGGTGTTTAAGTGCATATGCACAGTTCAAAGCCTAAAAATAATGGCTGCATCTGCAGGTATCTCTGGCATAACCCACCAGCTTTTCCATTTCTTTCAGACAATGACTCTGGAGGCCCATCGGCGAGTGGTTGTGGAATACATCAGAGCCATCATGCTGAAACGTATATCTTTCAAGAATGCAGAAGAGAGAAAAGAGGGGGCAGAAAGAATGATCAAAGAAGCAGAACAGTTCAGATTTTTATTTAAGAAGCTTGCAGCTGTAAGTGTTTGCTTTGGGTAGTGCTGTTAAGCTGGTAATTTACAATAACCACACATGTTTATTGTTTGGGGGAAATGGCTAGAGTTAAATCTCCATCTCTCCAAAATGTGGAGTGACTTGGGAATATCAAAGATGCCAGCTGAGGGCACAGATGGAGATCCTGAACACACAAGCCAGCTGCTAAAAGTCCTGAGCACCAGTTTCTACTGCTTTGTGTATATACAGCTCTCTGCAGCTGAATATTTGAATGGCCTCTGAGAGATAGGTGCCCTGAATTCATAGTAGAAAGTGAAAGAAAAAAGCAGTTTAAAAAAAAAAATCTATCTTTGCTTTTCCTGGCCAGAAGAAAGGCACCAAACAGATGCTATTACTTATTACCTAAGGAGCATGAGTGTGTTCATTTGGATCAATAAAACGAGTATGTTGACCCCATTTAAAGACCAGTAGAAAGAACGGGCTAAAAAAGGTATTTGAAAATCAATGTACAAGACAGGCCTAAAAGTTTTAACTGCATAAGGAACAGGGATCTTAGAAAGCTCCTAGAGCCATGAGATGACAAAATGCAAAAATAATACACAGAAGGATAAAGCCTGAAAAACTGGAGTAATTGATGGAAGAGGTTGTGGAATAAAGGAAATAAACCACACCTGATTGGCAAAACAAGATGAGCTTGAATTAGACTACTAAAATAGTCCAGAGTTTAAATAGATACAGTTCAATCAATTCCTGAAAGCTGCTTTGGTGGCCAGATGACTTGAAGGAATCTAACAGAGGGCCAGTTTTGAAGCAATGTTTCAGAAGAGATCTGGCTTTCATTCAGTTATTCCTAATGTTAACGCTCATAATTACCCGAAGCTGAAGACTAGAATGTGTCACCATGTGGATAAATACAACATAATGTTTGTAAGACACTACTTTCTTCACTGACAGTCTCAGAGTAGGTCTCTGAATGAAGAACAGAGAGAGAAAAGGATTATGGTGACAATTCACAAATATTTGGGTTTTTTAATGTCTGAAAATGTAGCTTTTTGGGAGATTCAAGGGTGTTGTCAGACAAAATATTAATTAAAGGATTATTTGTAGATTTGAGGAGTATTGCTATTGTTTTGGGAGATTTTTAATGGTTTTTGTTTACTTTTGCAGGGCTCTGGAGAGGACACTGAAGGACTCTGTGACATCATTGAAGCCATTGCAGAGGTTATCAAGCTGACTGATCCTTCACTGCTCTATCTGGAAGTTTCAACTTTAGTCAGTAAATACCCAGATATCAGGTAATTCTCTTTGCCTTCAGATTAGATAGATAGATAGATAGATAGATAGATAGATAGATAGATAACACCATAATTTCCTTGGGGTTTGGGCAAATTATGAAATTTAAAACAAGGTGTAAATGTGTTCATATTTTTCATATTTTAGACTATAACCACTTTCTTGTGGAAAGTAATGCTAATGTACAATGCATGTGAGCTGGACTAGAAGTTACAACTACTTAAGTACTGCAGAGGAATGCTAAAAATACTTCAGCTCTGTGTGTTGGGAGGATAAAATAGTTATTAGAATCCTAAAAGCAGCCAAAACGGTGCTTTATATTGAGCAGGAAAAAACAGTTCTGAGTAGAGATCTGATTAAGAATAAAAACTACCTGAAACTGAGTGAAAGGACTGCCAATTAAGTGCTGGTTTTGACAAAATCTTTCTTGTGCAAAGCCTCCTAATGCCAGTTTTCCCCATTTCCTTTGGCAGGGATGACCACATTGCAGCTTTGCTGACAGTGAGAGGCGATGCCAGCAGAGATATGAAGCAGACTATCATTGAAACTTTGGATCAAGGTCCAAGCCAACCCAATCCAAACTATGTGCCAATTTTTAAAGAAATTACAGTTCCTACTCTCACTGTGCCAAAACTTCTGAAGTAATTGACAACTCTGTGTTTGTGTGTCCTTACTGCTCTGGGATCAACGGGTTTGAAATATTTGTGGGCAAATTTGGCAACGCTGTTTTGAGTGAAGCTCAATATACATTGATATTTGCTTGGCACATTTCTTTCTGAAGACTTGGATGTGAGGAAATGCAAGATACCTGAAAGGAGGATTAAAGGTCATGTTTGAAGAACGAAGCTTTTAATGGCATGGTTTGTTTTTTTTTTTTACTGACCCGTTTGTCACAGCTGGTTTTGCTGTCAGCAAACACATTTTTCTTGTGGAATATGTTTGCACAATGCACTGCGATGCTATATAAAGATATTTATACCAAAACCTGCAGAGCTGTATTAGTGCTGGATATACTAACATACATCACTTACAATGCCTAAGCAGACTCCTTTAGAACTGTCTTTATATGGCACTGCATTCAGTGTTAATGTCAATCCACTTTCACATTATATTTTGTGTATGTACTTACTTTGGTGTAAAATAGTTTATTGCAGAAAACTTAATTATGAAATCAGTTTCCTGACTTAAAGGACTGATTGAAATTGCTACAGTGCAATTTGATTATAAGTTGAATAAATAAAGACATAAGGTACAATTTTTTTCACTGATTCACTAAAAACAGCACATAAAGCACACCAATAAAATGTTAAACCATTTCTATGTTCAGCTATGATTCTTTGCATCCTTGCAGATTTACAGAGCATGTAAATCTTTTTTGTTGTTTTAAGTGTGAATAAAAATTGGATTTAATAGTTTTCTGAAAACACAAGCTACTGGGTTTTATTTCCACTGTATTTTCAGATTAATCTAATTATCAAGTAGTACTAAATAATTGTGGATTTAAAATTCCTTGGTGAAGGATACATTTAAGGCATTATCTCTTAGTAACTGACCAGAGCTGTCAGAGGTAAGCACAAGGAAAACATGTACCTACATTGTTTTAATTCAACATTCTGGAGTTTGTGTACCTAACACCTTTGGCCACACAGGCCTTGTGCCATTCCAGCCCTGTCCCCAGCTCCTCTGTACCCCAGAATAGCTGTGCACAGGTCAGTAGATCTGAGACTGTGACTTTCTGCAGTGACAGGGCCAGTGTGTCCCCAGAGATGGTTAGGTAGAGCATCATCTTGGTATCACTGTGCCTGAGGGATTTCAGCACGGGAGCTCCTTGGGTCCCATGGAGTCTAGAATTGCCTGGAAATTGTAGGTACAGGGAGGGGAACTTCACTGTTTTTTAGAGGTGTGAAAAACGCCAATCACTTGTTTTTAAAATTTTAAAAGTTTAATAGTAATAAAATGGTTATAAAAATAGTAGCACAATTAGAGTAATAACAGTTTGGACAAATTGAATTAGGACAATATGAGACAATAAAAACAAAGAGTTACGGAGGTCCGGGTACCTTTTTCTGGGCATCATGAGCCTGAAAAAGGACCCCCGTTAACAAAGGATTAACCCTTAAGAACAATAGCATATTCATACACTTCATATGCATACACTTCATACACGATGCATAAATTCCATTCAAACAACGGATTTTGTCTGGTCATTGTCAACTTCTTCCTTCTAATCCTAACAGCGCCTTCAAGGTGGGAAGAAGTTTCTTCTGATAAGAAGGCAATAAATCGTTTCCCTGAAAGATTTAGGTGTCCTGTGGCTGCTATCTGGTGCGAGCGCCTCATTCCTTTCTTTAAAAAAAACCCACTAACACATTTCTTATTTTAACAAATTTTATAACTTAAAACTATATTTAACACAGTACTTAAGAGAATGAATACAGCATTTCTTTCTAACACAACACATATAACATTCATTTCAGTATTTGTGAAAAGCCAATCATATAATACATGCATTTTTCACAAAGGGTTATGTTCAGCCCTTAGTAAAGAATTCAGTTAAAGATTAGCGAGGTGATGCTAATTTGGCTTGTACGCTAATTCGGTCCTGTCCCTGAAATTCTTTCCCTGTGTGCTTTAATCCTCACTTTGTGTAAGGGAATCTGATCAGCGGGCTTCGTTTACCTCTGTATCCCTTCTTCCTCTCAGCGATGGTGCCGAGGCAACTCTTGGATGTCAAACTTAGGCTCCTTCCCCTCCGGACACGCCAGCTCCCCTCGGTGGGGAGCGGTCGCTCACAGGGAGGGCTCCTGCCCTCGCCGGAACCTTCGTGAGGGAGGGTGGCGGCTCGCGCGCGGTGGGTGCGCCACTCCCCGGGCGCGGCTCCCCGCGCGCCGCGCCGAGGCCGTGCCGCAGCCCCGCCTCGATGGCTCCCTCTCCCGGCGCCTCCCTGTCCCGGTGCCTCCCCTTCCCGCGCCGCGAGACCCGGCTCCGCTCGGGAATCCCCTCCGCGCGCCGGGGCGGGGCGCGCCGTGACGCCACGGGCGCGCAGCGTCAGAGGCGGCCCGTATCGGCGGCGCGCGGGGCGGGCGCGCGCGGGGCCATGGCGGCGGGGTACCAACAGCGGCCCAACGGCGGCGGCGCCCCCGGCGCCCTGCCCGACCCCTCCTTCCTGTGGAGCGTCTTCCAGAGGTGAGCCGGCCGCCACCGCCGGGCCGCGGGCAGCGAGCCCCGCGGGCAGCGGGCACGGGGAGGTACCGGAAGCGGGTCGGGGGCTGCGCGAGTCCGGGCACCGGCCCGGCGCATCCCGCGCGGGGTTTGGCTGCCGGGGCAGCGCTGTGGGCAGCGCGGTGCATTCCCCGTGGCAGGGTCTGCAGGGAAGGGCTGGGGAGGAGTAAATGTGGCTGTGTCTTATAACGAGGGGAAAGGGGGTCGGTGGGACGGTAATCTTGAAAGCGCTGAAGTAATTTTTAGCCTGAGGTTGCAGGAAGGATAGTTAGGTGTGGAGGATCAGTGTAGCAGCACAGGGAAGGTTTGTAAAAAAAAATCGGATAAATGGTAATGGGAGACTTAAAAGCTACCAATGACACGACATAGCTGCACCAGGGGACGTTTAGGTTGGATATCGGGAAGAATTTCTTGTCAGCAAGGGTGGTTGGACATTGGAACGGGCTGCCCGGGGAGGTGGTGGTGTCACCGTCCCTGAGGTGTTTGAGGAAAGCAGGGACGTGCAGGTGGTGTTGGGTCACAGGTTGGACTTGATGATCTCAGAGGTCTTTTCCAAGCTAAGGGATTCTGTGAAGTATTCTCTTGAATTCTCCTGGAACAGAGGGACCTGCAAGGGAGTTAGCAGCTTGTGCTAAACAAACACACTGGCAAGATCCTATCAGTAAGGAAGCCAAAGGAGATTTCCCAACTATGTCTTGTTGAGGAAACTGGGGAGGTGCCTACGTTGGATCCATTTTAATGAGAGATGAGTCAAGACAGATCTTCTGACACAAGCAGCATCAAGAAGAGGTTAAGCAGCAGACAAAGAGTACTAAGTTTCTAAAACTGGCTGATATTTACAGAGTGACTCAGGAATGTAGCAGCTTACTTACCCAGCCTGCTGTAAAACAACTTCCTCTGAGGACTCGGCAGAGGCATGCATGAAGCCGTTTCTGTTTTTAAAGGGTCCAGAAACAGATCAGCAATCTGGCTTCTGCACCAGGAAAATCAGTAAAAATATTTTAAATAATGTAGTTTGTCAGGACAGTTGCATGGCTTTTGTTGAAAACATTCCTTCTGGCAGACTGCTGTATAAATTCTGGACTGTGTTTGGTAAGGATTGGATAGAGATATGATGACTGGAATTGGAGCAATTCATATAATCTGTATGCTTTCCAAAAATACTCCCAACACTATCAAAAGACCCTTGATGAAGTTCAGTAAAGGTGGAATGAATGGAAGCATTCTTCAGTGAGTGGAAAACTGACTGAAGGGTGTGTGTGTGGTCGTGCACCACATGGACAGATGGAGCTCTCCTGGGATCTTTGTGTAATCTGTTCAGGAGCAGCTGGGGAAAGAGAGTAGGTGTAGGTTGGATGGTGGGAAGAGGTTTTACACTGTGGGCGTGGTGAGGCACTGGAACTGGTTGCCCAGAGAAGCTGTGGCTGCCCCATTCCCTGGAAGTGTTTAAAGCCAGGCTGGATGGAGCTCTGAGCCATCTGGTGTAACTGAAGGTGTCCCTGCCCACAGCCAGGGGATTGGAACTTGGTGATGTTTTAGGTGCCTTTCAACCCAAACCATTCTGTGGTTCTCTGGTTCTGTGAAAAGAGATCAGGTGATGTTTGCTGATTCCTGCAGTAGCTGAGGCCTGTGAATGTTTGCAGGGGCACCTTGCAGTCCTGAATGACTGGGCTGTACCAGCCTGTCATGGCCAGATCATGATCCCTGTGTGACAGATGATCCCCATATGTCAGGTGGAATCCAGAGCAGAAACCTGATGTCCATGAGGAAAACCCATTCTAATTTTGCATAATTTCATTTATAAAAGGAATGTGCTGACTGATGATGCTCAGGAGCAAGATAAGTAGGTCATAATGCATTTTCATGAAAATATCAGCTTAGGACTTGGTAACAGCTCATAAAAGGTAAAAAATGTTCACAATACTAAGAAGAGAAACAGATTATAAAGGGGAATATCTATTTGTAATTGAAGTCTTTGCAATTTATGCTTGCAATTTTAGTGCTGCATGCAGGTTACATAATTCTTGGAGATGGGGAAGGAAGCAATAGAATGAACTGAAAGTGTTTAGAAAAAGACAGCAAGAACTAAAGGAAATCATCTTCTGTGAACAGGGGTCAGCTGAGTGGGACTCTGGTTGGGGTAGTAAATGAGGGGAAATGAAACTGTCATTCCAAGGGGAGCATCCTTGTATGAAATGAAGTCCCCACCACTTTCAGATACCCTTCTAAAGAAGTCATTATCATTCTTTATTTGGGCAGAAAGTACTTAATTCATTAATTTTGGCATAGAGCTTGAATCATTAAGACAATGGACTGTGAAGGCTCAGTGGAAGCTGGAACCTGCCTGTGCTTTTTTCCTCTTTGAACCCCTGTGAACTCCGGCAAGCGATCTGAGTACTTTGGTCACATTAGTGACTTACTCTCCATTGCCAGCATGTGAGAGAGGCTGGGTGACAAACCTGTTGCTCCAGTTTGTGAAACAGATAGCTCACTACTGTGGCATTAGGCATTTTGTGGATTTAACCAGCATGGTGCTCTGCAGTTCTCTGAAACAGAAATAAATAGAAATACTTCCTTGTGGAGAGCAAGCCCAGACTGTTTCATTGTCAGTGTTTCTGTGTGTCTCTTCACTCATAAGTCTTGCAGTTTTCTTTGGAGCTTTTATCATGTTCCAGAGACTTTTCAGGAAAATAATAATCTCATCTGGTGAGTAAGAAGCAGAATGTCAAAGTCCTCAGTAAGTGGAAGCTGTTCATTTCAGCCATTTAAAGCTTACTACCTGGTTTGGTTTTGTTTTGTTTTTCTTTTCCCAGAGTTGATAAAGACAGGAGTGGAATAATATGTGATAATGAACTTCAGCAGGCATTATCCAATGGTAAGTCTGTCAATGAGCAGTGAGGTAGTTCATTGTAAACTTCATGAGAAATTTGTTGTGAGAGTGGTTACTTGATGCTGTGATTCTTTGTATGGAAGGGGGTGGGAAGTGTTCCTACCACTCACTAATTACTATTTAATCTACAGCAAAAGGCTGGAAAGGGAAAAAATGAACAATCCTTGTGATTTTTTTGTTTGTTTGTTCTAAACTGAGTATCTGTTGTAACCATTACTGGTCTGTATTCTGAGGAATGAGGGTGTGCACATCCCTTTTTTCCCAGCTCTGCTTCCTAGAAATCATAACCAGTGATTCATATATTCCTTGCTCATCACTACTGAACCTTTGTTTTTTTTAACCAGAACCAGTGTATAACCTGGGCAAAGCTGTTTACAAACAGCCTTTTCATTGCACATAATTTATTTTTCATACAGTATGGTGCAGGAAATAAAGTATGTTTGGGTTTTTCCTAACAGAGTAGAAAGATGCACTCTAGTATTAAAACTTCCTAGTAGTCATTTCCTTGTTGTAATACTCAAAGAAACTAGGGTATTGTCAAATAACTCATGGAAACAAAAAATAAAACATTTTTCCAGTAGCCTATTTTTGCTTTCTTCCCATGACTCAGGATGGGTAGGGTTGTACTCTGTGGGGTTTTTTTCTGTTTGGAAATCTGAAAAAATGGCATATTCAGGCTGTTTGCCCACCTTTGAGTCCATACCAAGTTTCTCTTCTCCCAGAGTTTATTCCTTTATCCCTCCTGTGCTTTGTGACTGAGAGGGCTTAAACTGATGTTGTGAGCTGCAGCACACACTGGCTGAAGGGCCCATTTTTGTCAGTAATTGCCTGACTTGAAATAAGTTTATAAGGTTCTGTTCAGTAAAACTGCAGTAACTGAACTGGATGTACTAGAATATTTGTTTAATGATGTATCTGATAAATTAAAAGCAATGTGTTGTGGCTGCCAGAACTGATCCATAATTAAAATTTTGAATAAAATCTTTAGCAAAAACTAAGTTAAATTAAGTCACCATTTCCATTTAGATTACAGTGCTGTTTAGAACTGTGAGAAACTGCCATTTTAAATTTTACCTGTTTTAAATTTCATATATTTTAAATATTTTCTCATATGAACCTGCCATTTTTAATTTTATGTATTGTAAATATCTCATGTGAGTGAATTTAAGGTAATAGGCAGTGATGAATATCTGAGCTCTTTTCTTTCCTTATTTACAGTGTAGATTAGCAGTTTCAGTGCTTTGCAGTTATGAAGAATGCCTACCAAGTGTTAGACAAAATATTTACAGAACTGTAAGCTTCCTGCATTTCAAGAGATTCTAGATCTCGTACACCAAAGTCACTAACAATTCACTATATTATTTTCAAAATACATCCTCTAGTGGTTGTTTGTGCATGGCTGTCCTGCAATTTAACATGGGCTAAAATAATGTTATGTGTTTATTTCTAAAACATTAAAAAATTCTACAATGTGCTCATTGACATTTGAAGTTCAGTGTGGTTTTGACAATTTGACATTTTCAGCCTGTGAAGTTTATGCAGATAACAGTGTGCTTACATGGGAGGGGCTGACCATCACTTTGTCTGTTTGAACAATAAAATCCTTTGCTTCCTTCTTGTTTTCCTCTGTGCTGCTGTGGGAAGTTAACACTAGAGTCAGGAGAGCAGAGACAGGGACAGTCTGCACTGTTTATTGGAACAGGGTGAAATCAGTTCTTCACCTCTGGAGGTGCTCAGATTTCATTCTGTGGTGGCTCTATGAATCACTTGAGTGTTTCAAGATGAAATAAGTTAACTTTCAGACTGTATTTTCACTTTTTCCTCTTATTCTGTTCCGTGTTAAATCCTAGCACCTTATTAATTCCATTATTTCTTATTTTTTTGAGGAGACACGCAGCTCTAAGGTATGGAAATTCTCTGTCTAAAATACTGCTTCAACATTTTCAGAGCCATTTTTCCTTTTCTCTTTATGCGCAGATAGTCTCAGGGCCTGCCTGCAGTGCAGGGCTCTCCCTGTGAGTGACATCACTGCCGTGAGCCAGCAAAGCCAAGGGCCGGATCCCAGGGATCCCAGCCCGGCCCTTCTGCCGGGATTTGCGCTCGCCTGACCCAGCCCTGGGAGCGCCTCTGCTCTGCCCTGGGCTCCTGCAGGCAGCCACAGCCAGGTCATTATGTGCTGCTTCTGCTCCTGGTGCCTTCACAGGCTCATGGTGAAATTCTAGATGAGGCACGGGAGTCCTTTGTTTAAAGCTTAATGCTTCCTAGGCTTGGGAATGCTCTCAGCCAAGTCAAAATAATTTCATAATGACAAGCCTCTAAATACTCAGAGAAGTACGGAGCTGCTCTCCAGATGATTACTGCTCAGGCCCTTTCAAGCAGCAGCATTTCTTGGTCTAAAAATACTAATGCAAACTAACACTTAATTGTTTTAGCAGTGGATTAGGTGGGATTTGTACTGAACTACTCTAAGCTGCAATGTATGGTTATGCCATGTTAGGAACTCCTTCTGTCAGAAGCGAAATGCCCTGGAGTAGTCCTGTAAAAGGGAAATGAGCAGATGGGTTTTTACTGAGGAACAGATATGAGGGCTTGATTGAGTTACAATTTAGAACACTTCTGCTCCTGTCAGTAGAAAAGAGGTACTTCAGTTTAGATCTTGATTTTTGTCCAATACTTCCTGACAGCCTGGGATGAAAAAGTCCTTCTAAGACCTTCCAAGGTTTGTTAAGATTTTTTTGTTGCAGCCTTAAAATGCTGATTTCTGTGTGGTATTTGGGAAGCACTGCTCTGAAGTCATCTCTGAATGGTGAGACTTTCTTACTTCCAAGCAGCCTTATTTTTTAATATGCCTGTTCCATGTCACATAGCTCTGAATTCACTGTTCTTAACTGATTTGTTTGTTTGTTTGTTTTGCATTTTTTTAAGCATTGAGGAATTCTTAATTGTCAACTAAGTAATTCTTTCTGTTTCAGGAACGTGGACTCCATTTAATCCAGCAACAGTCAGATCAATTCTTGGTGAGTGTAGTTGTGTGATGTGGCATAGTCCTAAGATAATGTTTTGTGATCTGCTCAGCTGATTGATTGAGAATGCTCTCAATTGCTACACTGTTTTGTTGTTTTTTCCTCAGAGTGCCCAGCAGCAGTAAGTTAAATTATTTTCTCTTTTGATTAATAGAGAATGCCCTTTGCATACGCACATGTGCACTTGTCAAAATAGCTTGAGAAAATGTTACTGCATAATTGATTAGATAATAAATGTAATTTATGCATGAGGAGATTGTTATCCTAAATTTTCTAAAAAGATATTATGTAAGTTGTCTTGGGAAGTAGTTTTTCCTATCTTGAATTTAAGCCTTTGTTTTACTCTAAAAATACCAAACAGAAGCTTTACAAAGCTTGAATTCTGTTAGTGTCTAAACTAATTGCCAGTAATGTGGAAGGTGCTGGTGATAGAACAGAAGGATGAAGATTCAAGCACAAGAAACCAAATCTTTTCTGTCACACAGTTCATAAATCCAAGGACTACATTTTTTGCTTTGTTCTCAATAAGTGTTCAGCAGCAGCCTGAGTTCCATTGCTGGATGACATGTAAAGATAACAGCATGAGTAAATCAAATGCAGATGAATATCCCAGCACTGTTGGAAATTATGTAAGACTTTTTAATGTGTCCTTGGAAAAGAACAGTCCACCCCTCTGCCCATTTTGATTATTACTGGATGATCAATCAAGCCCTCAGTATTTTTGAACTGAAAATTAAAAACTAGGAAAAATAAACATTCTGTGATTTATTCTGGTATTTTTATCTTGGTTTATTTTTTTTCCTTCAGTGGATGACTGCTGCGTTTTCTTGGCAGGACTTTGCAAATTACCACTTGCATTTTAGCAGTTTCTTTTCTCTCTTCAGTACCTTCCACAGAGCACTCTTGATATCTACTTAAAGTCCTGGCAGATCTTGCTGAGGAGTTGTATGACTAAGGTTTTATATGTGTTTCTTACTTTTTATTTCAGGCATGTTTGACAGAGAAAACAAAGGGGGTGTGAACTTCAATGAATTCACAGGAGTCTGGAAATACATCACAGACTGGCAGAATGTCTTTCGAACGTATGACAGAGACAATTCTGGAATGATTGACAAAAATGAACTAAAGCAAGCACTAACAGGTTTTGGTAATTCATTAGTAATTACAGTTTTTATGACTAGGTTATGTCATAGAATGAGCTGCTTACTGGTGCTGTTGCAGAGCTGTACTGCTCTGACAAATGTCACTAAAAATGAGGTAGGTGAAGGGCAGCTTTCCTTTTAGGCATAAGCTACCTTTTAACAATGTCCATGCCAGAGGCATATGTTTTTTAAAGCTCTTTTCTTAAATAGAGGAAAGGAAAACATTCCTGATACATGTCCTGACACATCCAGTTCCAGTCTCCTCTGTGACTAGCTCTGAGGGTTACCAGTGTATCAGGCTAAGTCTGAACTAACAGGGTACTTGATAGAACTTGCCACCTTTTAAACAAGGCCAGCTCTCCGTGCTGTGAGAGCATTCTGATGGCTAAGGAACTTTCATTCCAGTCACTTCACCTGTAAAGACTTGAACTGCAGCCCTAAACCATTCCCTCAATCAAACAGTCACCTTAATCTGTAATTATAGTTAATGTGACTGTATATAATTATTATTGAGCATGGGTTTCATTGCATGCATCTTAGTTTACCAAAAAATAGTCATTGTAACTCCTTACCGTTTTCTGGTTTTGTTACACATGCCTGCTAAACAACCTTGTTCTTTTTATAGAAGGACTGCAGTAATTGAAACCTTCTAAAGTATTTCTCTTTTTCCAAGGTTACCGACTCTCTGATCAGTTCTATGATATCCTTATTCGGAAATTTGACAGACAAGGAAAAGGACAAGTTGCTTTTGATGATTTTATTCAGTGCTGTGTTGTTCTACAGGTAAGAAAAGAGATGTACTTTGATGTCAATTGAAAAAAAAATGCCTTTTCTTAAGCTTTTCTGGTTCTCACTTTAACAGTGGATCAGAACTTGCTTTTATTTATAGTAAGCCATTTGAACTAAGTGTATGCTAAGTCCTAGAAACATCTTTGTGTATTGGTCTTCATTAGCAATTCCTTTGTGTCTCAAGTAAATTTGATACAATGGGTGAGGGACAAAAAAGTGTAGAATAGTATCAGTGTTTGACACTCTCTGTTAGTTTAATACAGACTTCAGAGCTGATCTTGCAAGGGTAATGGTAAAAATACACAAAAAACTTTCCAGTCTTTCAGTGACACAGAGAGTGAGAGAGAGAACATGGAGGGAAAGCAGTTCCCTGTAAAAGTCACATCTCTGTTATTTAGACACATCAGTCACCTTTGCATTCATTTGTAATACAAGGCAATTATGGTTAGTTGTGGTCTTGAACTCTGCTAAAAAGGGCTTTAAATGGAATAATCACTCAGCTGATGTTAATGAAACCATGCTGGCAGTTGTTCTGGTCCTTTGTACTGCCTGGCATCTCTGGGGTTATACAGAGACACCTCAGATGGCAATGGCACATGAAGCATATTTGCCTAGAAGGCAAGATATGCACAAGGTATGCATTGGATTCTGTTTCCAGATGACTCAAACACTGCATTGTTTTTCCCCCTGCTTTAAAGCCAGTTATAAAAAGCTGTCTGGTCTATACAGAAGGTAACTTTAAGTATTGCATTATTATTGCAGTGAGCTGTTTTATATATAAAGACTGTAAAATGGCTACAGGGGGGATGAACAGAAAGGGTTCATAAAGCCCAGGTGGCAAGGGGAGTGTGTTGCAGTCTGAAGCTTCCCCTAGAACAAAAGTGTCTATTATTATTTTTTCTCTCCTCCTCAGAGGCTGACTGATGTGTTTCGTCGATACGACACTGACCAGGATGGCTGGATCCAGGTGTCCTATGAGCAGTACCTTTCCATGGTCTTCAGCATTGTATGACATGGATAACCAGGAATTGCACACTGGCATTACATAGACTGGAGTTGCCAAATCATACTCTACTGAATAAGATTATTTATGTATTATAATGGATGTAACATCACATTCTTAAATTTTGTATGTTGGTAATCATCGTCAGAATCTGTACTTGAGTTGGTTTTATTTTGTATTATTGTATGATATGACCATCTCTGCTTACTGTAGTACAGAAAGCACAGAATCTAGATTTAACCAGTACAATGTTGAACTCTTACACATATCCTTACCTCTTACACATATCCTGCATGGGAAAAATGACTCTTTAGAAATGCCAAATTAAAATCATGCTTGTTAGTGTATATCAGTTGAAAGCCAGAAGTTGCACAACATGTTTTGCATGTGCCTTACTTTTATAAGAGTTTAATGTATTAATTTTTAAATACAGAATTTAAAATTAAGTAAAAATACCAGGTCAACTTTTAGTCTGTTTCACTTTTGTGCAGCTTTAAGGGGATGGTGATTTTATTTCTGTATTCTCATTTTCTACTATTCAGGGATCTCTCCACTTGGATGGGCTTTTTGATTTTATTTTCTAGCTGCCTCCTTTCAGGGTGTCTTTGGGATGGCTTCAAATACAACTTCTCACCTGTAAAAAAGGTCACACTGCATCTCCCTTGAGAAGTTCCCCTGAAAAATTAACTCTGACTCTGAATTTGCTCCTTTTGCTTAGTTGTCTCATTTGACATCAGAAGTCTTCCTTTTTGTGCTGAAGCACTTATTTGAAGTGGCCTTGAATTGACAGTCAGACAGTCTTGTAACTTTGCCCTACATCTCACCATTTCCAGCTAATGAGAGAGTGGAAAAACTCAAGCAAGACAAGTAATGACTGTCACACACCATCTCTTGCAGTAACTCTTGGAGGAAGCAAAGACAACGAGAGTTACAATGTTACTTCCATGTGACCCTGAGATTGGCTCAGATGGTCACAGAATGGCACAAATAACACCAAGGTCACACGTTCAGTCTCTGTATGGTCCATTCACTGAACAGCTGGACTTAGTGATTCTTGTGGACTCTTTCCAACTCAGATGATTCTGAATCTGTGTCTCACCCACACTAGAGTGTCTGGTGTCAGCGTGAAGGCAGCAAAGTGGCAACTGTGCAACTGTTACAAAGCATTTGTCATGTAAAGAAGCTGCTACTATTTGTCAAGTGATACGCAGAGCCTTAGTGACAGCTCAACAACACTGAACACTCTTCTGGTGTCAAGTATGTGGGGGAAAACCTATGGACCCCAGAGCATAAGCACCCTGAAACAAGGAGATGGCCCAAAGCACTCTGGGTGTCCTCACCCAAAAGGCAAGGAATTGGTTTTGGGTGAGGAGGGAGATCAGGAGTAACAACCAGTGTCAGAAACCACCTCATCCAACAGCTGTGAAAGTTACTTACCTTGAAGAAAACAAGGGAAAAATACTTCCACCAGTTACTCTTTGAACCTTCCCTTCCTGGAAGGCTGAGATAACTATATATGCTCTCTCCAGAAACAAAACAGAAGAGAATGCTTTTGAGAATTTCTGGGCTCAAAAGAGTTCCTCTGTTTCTTTCCACTAAGGAAGCTGCCCCTCTGGATCATACATCCAGATAAAATCCAGTAATTCCGGGAAGTGTTTTGAGGAGTAAGTCCATGGTACAAACTAAGAAACTGCAATCTGAGAAACTTCCCAAGTTGTCTGCCCTGAAAGATGCTTCCATGTCCAGCTGGCCTTGTTGTATTTCACTGCCCTTGGTGCAGAACAGCTGATTCCAGCACTTCCTAAAGGAGCATCACTGATGGAGAGAATCATCAAGGTGGCTCTGGATTGGAACAACTCTTGTCCCACTGGGAAACACACTTCTAAAGGTGTGAAAGCAGGTACACCACAGACCAAGAAACTGACTAAAAGCAAACCATTTATTCCCAGTCCAAGACATGTTCCAGTCTGGGTTTTTGTGACTGGCTTTTTAAGGAAATTGGAAATTTGCTCCAAAGGCTCAGGTGCATTCTGAGAACTACTGCCTCCATGCCAAGGCCTGTGATGTAGCTGCAGTGGTGCTGATGGGTGCCAGGCATCCTGCTGCTCTGCAGGCTGGCAGGAGCTACTTTGTGAGGTGGTTTCTTAAAGAAGGACTGGAGTCTAGACAGAGTTCTGCTCCAATTCTATACTACTTAGGAGCAAGATATGGCAAAGGGCTTTCTCGGCAGTAAGAAGTACTCAGCACTCTACAGTTCAGGAAAGCTTTAGTAAATCAATGCTGTCTTACTACTCCAACTCCAACAGCAAGAACTGTTTCCCCAATGCAGGACTCTGCACAACAACAAAGGAAGGACAGTAACTGTTGCCCAGAAGGAAAAACTACAGAACCTGTAGGTGCAAAAAGCATCTAATTTGGGTGGAGCTCATCCAGCTACTGTGTGTCACTGCGGTATACAGTGATGGCAGTAAAATCCAAAAGGGAGTGAGAAATGAGGAAAAGAGTTCTCTGCAACAACCTCAAATGAAAAGGTCTTAACTTGAACTGACAGAGTTGCAGCAGTAATATTTCCTAGCAACATTTTTTTCTACAGTTTCAGAATTTTAGTTGCACTACACTTCCTGTGAGGAAAAAATGATGCTAGTAACACTTGTGTAAATAACTTCTGGTAATTTTTAAATGTAGATGTAATAACAAATCAATCCTACAGACTTGTAAATCAAAACTCTAGCAGACACCTGTGGTAGAAAAATTGTTTTTCAACAAGAAGGCTGAGTATGTAATTCAGTGCATGGAGGTGTATGGCACAACTATGAGGTGTGTGATGTTACAAACCACTCCAACACTTCAGTAAGTATGAGCAGTGAACAGGAATGAAACACAGTGAACAGGAACAAAAAAGGAAAGCAGATCTTTTCAGATGCAGAAACAAAGTAATGACAGAAGGAAAATTTTAGGGAATTGAGTTTACTTATGCTCAATAATAAATTATTTGGAATTGAGTTTTTATTAAAATTTACATAACAAGATCCAAAATGTTTTATGACAGCTCATGAAGACTAACCCTGCTTCAGCACAAGTATTTAATGCACAGAGACACAGTTCCAGCATGGGTGAGAAGAAAAATGATAGTTCACAATGCAGCAGTGAAAAGGAAAACAGACACAGGAGTAAACTGTCTCACTTTACTTCTTTTCTTCAGTTCCATGTAAGCTGGTTTTAATTACATAGAGCAGATACCTAAAGCCAGGCATTCATGAGCATGTGGCTCTGATACACCTCATGAACTGGTAAGTACTACTCAGTTAGTACAACATTTTGTTTATTTTTTCGTGTTATTTTATCTGATTGCCTTATGGGTTCTACTATTTCTTAATATGCTTTGCCAGTAGAAAGAATCAAGAATTTTTATTTTAGCCTGGGTCCATCTACCAAATGAGTTTTTAGGATAATTTATAATGATTTCATTTTGAACAACATTATTTAAAAATTTGCATGTATTTCTCACCATTTCTTACTCTGCAAACTGATATGCCCTGTTACATACCAGTCCTCTAGTAGAGATTACATTTTCCTCATATATCACATTAACATAGAGAGAATACCTATGCTGTGACATTCTCCTTTCTTTGTCTAAACAGAAATGTAGTGTATCAATTTCTAAAAATATGCTAATTATAAAGCCTCAAATTAATGGAAATGGCCTTACATTTGTGTGAAGAAAAGTAAACCTGTATTTTGAATTAATATTCTTCCTAAGTAGGTAGCATAAAAGTAAACCTTTCTTTCTCTTCTGAATTGAGAAGGGTATTAAAAGGATTATTAGCTTTTTGCTGACAGAGTAATTTTAACATATTTTCAAAAAATAACAAAAGATCTTTTTTTCTGAAATATACTAAGATATAACAAATACATTACAAAAAAGCCTAAACAAAATAGTATGTTCACCCATTATGTGCAAGTTCATGTTCCAGAGTTCATGTTCCAGCTATATTTCACATGTTAAAAACTTAAACCCTACCTCCCTTTACCTCTCCCAAGTCAGTCAAACACGGTTAAATGCAGTCTCTTTCCTGAAAGCCAAGTGATGGAGATTCTCAAGTCTCTTCATCTGTTTCCAGTTCAGCTGTTGCTCCTTAATCTTTCTCTCTAGCTTCTATTAGCACATTGACGAATGTCTGAATATTTACTTCTGGAAAGGGGCAATAAAGACATTTAGAGTTACTTCTATTTCAAAATATTTCCATAACACAACATAGAGAATGTGAATATGAAAGTTTTACTGTTAAGTAGCTACCTAATTAATTAATTCATTCTAGTACCAGAAGCATAGTTTGCATTTGTCCAAACTCATGCCCAATGACAGCTATGCAGTAGCATATGCCCACTTCTCTTTAAGTCCCTCTCATAATCTATTTCCAAAGGAGAAACTCTCATTTTGAATAGTGTATCACTATTCTCAACATTAATGACTATTTCTACAGTGACTGGAAAAAAGAAATTGACACTTAATGAACCAGCTCTTTGATAATGTTTCTCTTGTTATCCCAATGGTTTTTGATTCATTTGGATTATCTATTATAATGCCATCCAGGCTTGGTTCTGCATGCATTCCAGTTTTGTTTTTTTTTTTTTTTGTGCTAATACATTCCCCTCCCACCATTGCAAATCCACCAGTACAACTCATAATACAAACTGCTAGTTAGAAACATGACCAAGGACAAACCTTTCAATTCAGAAATTTTTGCACTATCGAAACCTCCTCCCACTCACTGCTCCATCTAGTTGCCAAGAGGCACAGTATCCTCAGAGAAGCAACAATGCCTTTCTTCAGCTGATACAGATGTGAGCAAAATGAGCTCAACTCCCCTGAACTCCTCTGAACAGCTCACCCCATCTCTGCAACCTGCAATCTCCTGCTTATGTTACAGTAACTCATTTCACATGATGGAAACTCATCACCATCTTACTTTGAAGCGCTGGGTGATAGGGAGCCAACTGCTTCAGCATCCTGGTCATTGTAGGCACATCCTTCCCTAGGAGTTTGTTCACAGTGTTGGGAGCAAGACCAACATCAGCTCCATCAAACATCTCTTCTGAGCTTCTGAACTGCTGGTGATCTTGGTATGAACCACCACCAGAAAATGAGTCCTGATGTGAACTCCAGTCTCTCTGGTAGGCTGATTTCTGATACCTGAATTCTTGACACCTAGATTCTTGCTTCCAGCTAGAATCCTCGTAACACCTATAGTCCTCATTCCACTCATTCCACCTAGTGTCCTGGTGCCACCTGGATCCACCTCTTCCTGAAACAGTAGAAATTGCAGAAGATGTACAACTATTAACAGACTCATAGTTCTTGTAAGAGGAATAGTTTTGTGAAGTATAATTTGTAAAGTATCTTCCAGATGGAGGATATGAGGCAGAATAATTGGAATAGGATAATTCTTGGTCACTTATATGCCCTGCTTTGGTACACACTTGTTGATTGCTCCATTTTGTATTTTCTCTGCCAAATGAGAGTCTGTTATCACAGAGCTCAGTTCCTTGCACATCACTGGATATGTATTCTGCTGAGTACTCCTTCACTGGGCAGCTCTGGTATGAAGAGGCCCCAGGAGCCAAATTCATGGAGGGCACGGAGTTCCTGAGCTCTCTCAGCCATTGGCTGACACCACTGGCAGGAATATCAGGCTCAACAGCAGGAGAGTCCCCGAGCAGAGACACACTTGCAAAGTTGTCAGGTGTCAGATGACAGGAGGATGATCCATCATCTGCTTGGTAACTGTTGGGGTGAGCAGGAGCAAAAGAAGCATCTTCAGAATACTCTTCATACTGAGACAAAAACCCTTGATTCCAGTCAGAACTTCCTGAATAAATAAAGGGTACTTAAGTTAGCAAAATATTAAAATACCAGCTGCAAACACAACTACTTTGAGATTTTATGATGTGTACTTCTGTTCTTCTCCCATTTCTTGCCTTCATGTCTTAACTGATTTTTGCATTTTTTACCCAAAAATTCTAATAGTAAATAGATCAGGAAGGGTTACTGCTTGAATTTCCATGACCTTAACTGCTATAACACTGTTCAGTGAGACAGGGATGTTTTCAGACAGTTAAATCATTAAAGCTCCAGAAAATTATATCCTGAACTGACTCAGAGGGCACAGACACACAGGACACCAGCTAAGAAGTACACTGGCTGGCCATAAAAGTAAATTTTCACAATCTGCACAGGCTCCAGAGTAAACAAACTAGTAAGAAAAAAAATAAACTACCTTTGTATTCTACATCTGGCCCATAGTGTTCTGGGATGCTTTGCCTTTCTGGAAATTCATCTTGAGGTACTGTCACCAGTGGGCCTAAACTGTTGGTGTAGTTATCCTAGGTAAAGCAAAAGGTCAGAATGCCTGTTTGCAAATGCAAGAATTTAAGAACTTTACAAATTCTAAAAAGCAACAAATTTCCCATAGAAAGTTAGCAAAGTACAATTTTAAGTGATAGCAAAGTCCATGTGAGGGGTGTGTTGTTACCACATTGCACCACTATTTTCCAGTGTTATTTGAAGAGATACTTTCCTGGAGAACAGAAGGAGGTCTCTGGTGAAGACAATGTCTCCTGTTTCAAATTTATTGCCTCATCTCTCTTATCATCACCTGGCTAAAATATAAAACTGCTGCATATGCAAATCCTGCCTCCATCTGGGGAATGCAGAATGGAAAGCCCAGCTGAGAGATGAAGCAACAGAAACAACATTTAACTGGTGCTGGTGGCAGCATTTGCACAGAGATAGTTACTGCAGCTGACCTGACATGGAATATAGAATTGAGAAAACAGTCTGAAACAGCTTTCAGAAAAAAATAAATCCTGAATTTTGTGAACCAGTAGCTGCCAGAGTTATTAATAATTCCTTCACAGATTCTGGTCCTTCTTCAGATTTCTTTTTCCATGGGTAGTCAACCGCTTTGCAAAGAAGCTATGGAGGCTTGTAAGGACCAACAGACAGTCAAGAACATCTTGCCTACCTTAATCTTAACAGATTAAAACTCCCAACTGAGAGCAAAGCTACAAGTTATGAGAAAGACAGGCCTACCCACAGGACCACAAAAGAAAAAAGTGGCACATTTGGGTGACACTTAAAGCCTCAATGATCTTAGAACAAAAGCTAACAAGCAAGGGACCACCACAAAAAGAATGACAACCTGTCACTGAGAAGCAAAATGTCGCCCAGAATAGAACACACATACAAAAAAAGCCAAAACAGATACATGATGATGGAATACTAAGAGAAATGTGCTATGTAATTAATATCTTTGTTACTTAAAAATTGTAAAAGAAGAAAATTGAAGTACATTTAACTGGAGATTTTGACCATGCCTGAACTGCTACAGGTTGGCAGGGTGTTAATACAGTGAGTTTAACCACCCCTTTCCTCCCAATTCTGGACAAGATTAAGTTACTTACTGCTGCTTTCTTTTCACAAAAGGCCTTCAAAGCCTCCATGAGTTCCTGTGTAATGCGAACAACGAGTGTTGCTTCTGAGTCTGAGGTGATGTGAAAAGTCTCCTGTCGAAAAACAGGGTTAGAATGGGTCATTAGGATGCCAAAGGGTCAAATATGCAAATAGATCAAAGTTATACTTTGATTTTTGTATAACCAAATTTATACTATTGGTTAACATATGGCGTATATGATAAATGTATACAAAAATATCAAAAAATAAAATTGGGAGCAGAATTATGGCCTGATAAAAGGTAAAACATAAACTTGGATTTCTGTGCCACTCCTGTACTGTCAAGTTCCTAAAAATTTTGTTGCAGACAGAGAACGGCACAAGTCCTAAATTTATATTATCTGTGTAGAAAATTGAATAAAAAATAAGCTTCAGGCTGATTACTAAGTAAATGAATTTATAAGTGATTACAGTAAGTTAAAAGAACATAGGGAGTCTTTTGTAAGGAATAGCTGTGATTCCTGTTACATAAAAGTCAATTAACTATCAAGTTTTTAAGACTTGCTTTTTTTCTCTCTTTCAGAAGTCACAAGTAAACACAGTGTGGAAGACATGAAGCACTCATCTCAAAACATTCTACTTCTGATTTTGGTGTGTAAACACAACTGGAACTCAAATGAAACCTTCCAATTGCCTTGGGCACAGGATATTACTTTCACAGAGTAAAAGTCAGATATTTTCATAAACCCAAAAGACAAAACGAGGTTTACTATGCCACTGTCAACAGCAACAGAACTGATAAACTTTCCCCAATCACTCCAAGACCAGCAGCTGTGCTGTCTCTGGCGGCCAGACCAGACTGGCTCCTCTTGCTGAGCATTACCAACAATCCCATTAGATATGGGGAGCCAGCAGCACTTAATCACCATCAGTGCTGCTAATTAACACTGTTTGTCAGGGTGGCTCCTCCTCCTCAGCAAAGGGGAGAGCCACATCTAATCCAGCCAATTGCTTTGAGCTAAGCTACAGCTGCACTAACTTTTGAGGGCAGAGTCCACTAAAATAGAAATTAATGTTGCAGTCAAATGTGTTTGATCAGTAATCAGAGGCTCTTTCAAACAATATTCATTGCATTGTACTGGTGAAACATCCCAACTCTCATCATAATTATTTTACATACATACCAAGAACTCCAGAGCTTTCTGTTTCCGAACAGGATCATTCTGTGGGATTGAAAATTAAGGAAAAAAAAAATAAAAGACTGAATTTTACAGCAGTTGTTGCATCATCTTGTACAGAACAAGATATTTTAATCTTTTATCCAACAACAAAAGTCAACACAAAGAAAAGATAATTTTAGGTCAGAGCCATAAACGTAATGTTAGATCCTCAGTATCAGTTTGTTAGCAGCTACACAAACACGACTGCTTTCCTTCCAATACCAGGAAGAACACATTTCACATCTAAACCACACACCTACAGAAGCTATCTTCCCCAGCCTTTCCTCACTCAGGAACAAAATCATATTTTAAAAAGTCAAGTGCTCAGCTGCATTTAGCATAATATCTGACCAGCCACACAACCAACTCTGCCACTAAGATAAAAACAAGGCATTCTCAGTGTTTGTCTCCAGAGCTAATCAAGTGAAATAATTTTGAATTTTACCTTCGAGTTAGAAAAAGGGATTGTAAATCTTTAGATGCATCTTAAGATTTAAAACAAACTTTCAGTATAGAATAGTCTTGATCTGAAGAGAGACAAAACAGGGAAGGAGAGACTGCAGCACAGGCTGGGAGACCTGGCCTGGGAACACTGGCTCTAAGACTCTCAGTGGCTCTGAACAGGATTTATGAGAGCTAAGGTGAATGTACTGTATTCTCTTCCCCTCTGCTGTGATAAACACAAAACTCTGACTCATTAGGTCAATTGCTTCTCCAAGAATATTAATAAAATACTAAATGAAGCCAAAGAATAAACATTTTCCAGAAAAAAAATAAAAACAAGCATAAAGAAACTGCTACAAAATGAGAACTTGTGGGTATGTGAACCCCTGTGTGGAGTTACTGCCTCTACATACCTCTTGCTTATAATCATCTTCCCACCTTAAAAGAAAAAAAATTACAGTATTAAGATGCATTCTAAAAATTACTAAAACACTAAGTTTACTCAAAATATTTCAGTTTCCAAATTTTTATCACTTACCAATACTGGATATCTCTCTAAGAAATAACAGTGTTTTAAATATGCTGTAAAGGTCCTTATTCTGAGTGACTCTCAGAGAGACCAGCAGTGCAGATGAACTTCTTTACAAATTAGCTAAAGGACATGATAATAATGGTGAGTTGGGCTTTTTCTTCCTATATAAACAGCTGTTTATACAACAGTCAATGATATCCCACATAGAATGGAAGCAGCTTGAAATTTTAATTGCAATTACTTTCTGAGTGCAGTATTTCAAAAGCCATAGCTGCTACTTCCTCACAGACAAAAAGGAACAATTTACAGAAGCGAAGTACACTGGAAAGACAATATAAAATATTTTCCAATATGTCATATGTTTGCTACAGAAAAACAGGTTAAAAATTTCTGTTTTGATTCTCCTGTGCAGGTAGTACTCTCACCTTGATTTCTTCTTCAATGGGGCTAGAAAATAAAAAAGAATTATTAGCAACATCACAAGGTTTGCACTGTACTTCTGCAACAGAAGCATTACACAAATAGAACAGTTACTGGCTGTGAAGTGGCTGTGGTTTCTGCAAAGGGCAGGATTCAGCAGCAAATGGCACACACACCCATCTCAGAAACCAGCAGGCATCCTTGCTGAAAGTCTGTGGGAGACCTGTGCCCTGAAGGCTCTGCAGGGTACCCTACAGCACCTGTGCTCAGGCACCTGAACCCCACACAAGAAGGCTGTATGGAATAAACTGAGGTGGGCCTGTCTCCTCCATGAAAAAAAGTTACAAGGTCTGCATGTGGGTTTTTTCCACGTAAACACCAGTGAACCTAAAAGCTGTACATACAATAGCTAAGTTTCTAACAAGAAGTTACAGGGGTTGGAATGTGTGATCATCTCACCTCTATTAGTGTATAAGCATGAGGAGGGAGACAGGGAAAGCTCTGCAAAACAAGGCAGTCTAAAACAGTACCTATGCTTCAGAGAACCAGCTACTGCAGGGTACATAACTTCTCACTTCTTAAGCATTGTGTTCCAGGATAAGCAACAGGACATGTAATAATTCTCTGCACAAGTGACACCTTTGGCCCTACAAGACAAGGCCAAAAGCCTGGTGTTACCATGTTAACCAGTTCCCATTGACACAGTTAACACATGCTGATGGAGCTGTTGATGTCCATTTCATCACTCATACCTGTGTACTAGCAGCCTTTCTTAACTATATCCCCAAACTCACCCTCACTGTCAGAAAAGAGTTTTGACATCTGCCAATGTGATCTAGTCTAAAGTTACTTACTGCTGCTAACCCAGTAACCACAATTTTCTTCTAAATAACCAGAAGGGTTTTTTGGAATTCACTTTCTAACCAGAGCAAACCTTTATACTGAAAGGCACAACACTTTCGCAGGTAACTTCCCTCTTGTCCATTTTTTCAGTTTCATATCCTGTAGGACTGGGTGGGATCACTCTTTTTCATGTTCTAGATTGATATTTGACCGTGTCTTCCACTTCTACAGAAGTCTGCTGACCTGACTGATGTCAGTTGACTCTGAACTGACAATTACTCAGCTAATTATCAGGTCACACTCCCTCTTCTTCACAAGAGACACAGAGATCAAAGACTTTTGTCACCTTGTTTTGCACACCAACATTCAAAAGTACAAGCCACAGAAGCCACCAATGACCAATAAAAAGAAGAAGAAAAAGAAAACAGTACTGCTGTGGCAGGCTCCTACAGCGGGACTCACGCTGACCAATTCCGTAGATCTTTGAAACCTTCACCCACTTCAATCAAACCCACCTTCCTTCTGATATTAACACGAGGGTCAAAAGGCAGCAAGGAGGTATTCCTCCAGACTGGCATCATTAAGGATCTATAGCACACCTACAGTAACAAAAGATGTAACTCAGCCATACTGTATGAGGGAAGATGCTGAGTTTATGTTTGTGGGTTTGGTTTCCATCACTTGTTCCAATGGATTTGCTAAAGAATGGTAATTTCCACTTTCACCAGTGATTTAGCATAAGTCTTCTGATGATGTAAATGAGGTGGAGAAGACTTTATCAGCTTATTCAGAGAAAGCCATCAAGTACCACTTTTCCATACTTTTTTACTTTCCTTGATGAGCAAATTACTGCAGTTGTTATAAATACTTCCGGAACCAAGAAGTTAAAAAAATCTAAGGAAGACTGGAAGTCTGGCAATCTCCTTCTTTCATCAATTCAAAATCACAAAAACCAGAAAAATCTCTAAAAACATTTTGTGGTGTTACAAGCTGAATATTTTACATCAGTCAAACCCTTTGAGTACAACCAGTAAGTCAAATTAGGCCAAATATCAATTACATCAAACCTACTATTCAAGAAATTCACACACTTACATGAGGTAGCTGGTCTTATGTAACCTTCCGTCTAAAAATATAAAAAGGTTCATATTAGACTTTCTGACTAAAATTTCATAACAACAGTATCTACTGCAACTGCCTTTAGGAAAGGAACAAGTACTTTTATTTATGCTAACATAATTAAATTGAATTAAATTCCTCACACACAGATATAGACTTCTGTAAATATAAGTGAAATTTGAGAAGAAAATTGCTTACATTTGAAAAAATTTAAGTTGCAAAAATTAAAAATTATTGAAGTTAAAGTAATAAAATTTCTGAATCACTGAATTCAGACTGAACAATTTTCAATTTAAAACATCTAAAACCTTAAAAATATAAAGCTTTGGCTTTTTTCAGATTAATTTTAATACTAATGTTCTTTTCCCTGGATCTTTCAGGGCAACCTAAAGGAAAGCCTTAGTTCAACCCACTATTACACTTCCTAGAAACACACAGAAAATTTAAGAGGCTTTGCCTGCAGTACTTTTTAAATTTACTCTATTAAACATAAATGCACTGATAAAAGACACATGAAGAAAAATTTTACATTTACTTCCCATTACCTTATACATTTTTAATCCTTCACTCTTCTCCAGCTCTCCTGCTATTCGTCTGAAAAACGAGACTTTGCATTCTTTTGTATCTTTTGTTTTTTTCTTTATTTTATCTGGAAATTCTTTAGACTGTAAACAAAACCAGCTTGAAAAGGTTAATATCAAAATATATCACAGTATTAAAAAATTTACACATTTCACCTTCTGGACAAGCTTCCAAAAGACTGGTAAACATTGATTTGAATATTATGAACTAATTTCTTCTCTGCAACGTATCTACTCAAATTTTAAAGTTACTAAAGTAGTCTCCAAAACAAAAAATGGATACCATGCAAAGCTTGCTACCAGAAGGAAACACCCCCTGTACCAAATCCAGCAATGCTATGGACATGCTGGGGAATAAAAAAGAATCCCATAGTTTTTGGAACCTGATCCTGAAAGCAATCTAAACACTTAGGAACAGATATTGGAGCTGAAACAGACAGGCAGCCCTGGACTGCACTGCCTCAACAGCCCATATCATCAGAGCTCCTCATGTTGGCCTGACCCACAGAGAGTCAGCTATACTGGCAATTTATTATATGGGGGTTTAAACTTCAAATTATCTAATTATTTAGGAAAAAAAAGGGGCGCATCATAATGATATTTTGATCAAAATGCATCAAAATTACTCACAATGTATTCTCTTCTGTGTTTATATCCACTAAGATGTTCTATCATAGGTGCCACCTCTGAATTGCACCCACACAGCCTGCACTCGTAACGTGGCTCTCTTCTTCCTTCAAATCTGACTTCAACCACATGTTCTAAACCTGTAAAAGCAAGTTACAAATATCTCTATTTTACTACAGACTACTGAAACAAATGTACTCTTTACAATGCTGCTCATCAAATTCAAAATTAATATGTGAAATTATTCCATTTTCAGAATTTGACACTCTTCAGGATCCCTTCAACACTTCTATGGACTTATTACCCAACCAGCTAAATTTATCTCTTTCCAATATCTTATTCTGAAAAGAAATACACCATCTATGGCAGATTTCAAAGCCCACCAAAAATATTTAATGCATCTTTACTCCTGTCTGCGATATTTTTTCAAGAAACTAAGAAAGAGAATGAGAATAGGAAATGCCCTACAAATGTCTAGATTTAAAACCTGCATTTAAAATACCTAAGTCAAAGATAATTTGGACAGTATCTGAGTAAAAGCAGATGTAGGAAAGACATTAATCACTTCACAAAACTGAATCTTTCACAATCTGGAAATGTTCCATAAACTTTTAAGGATCACAAGAATGAAAATGGGAATATTCTTCATTTTTCCTAGAAATTACTGAGACAGTTCCTTTTAAGTGTTCAGAAACCTTCAAGTTTGAGGCTTCTTACCTAGCATGAAAAGTTTTGTTCTGAAAAGCTTGAACATAATAAATTTAAAAGCAGTTTAAAACAAATAGGAAAATCCTGCAGCTGTTCCCTTATGTCATAATTTCCAGTACTCTGTATTTTCATGGGTTGGTCCCAGCCAGCAGCCAAGAACCACATAGCTGCTTGCTCACTCACATCCACACCCCTCAGCAGGGTGGGGAGAACACAGGAAGAACAAAAGCAACAAAACTCAGGGACTTAAAGACAGTTTAATAAGTTAATGAAAGAGGGGTAAAAAACCCCCAAAACCAACTAACATGCAAAAACCCATCGCTCACTGCCCCACAGGCAGACCAATACCCACCCACAGTCTCTGAACAGCCACCTTGGAAGTTAAACCCTGCTTCCCCCCTTCTTCTTTCTTTACCTCAACTGTGATTACTGAGCATAACATCTCATGGTACAGAATATCCTTTGTGCCAGTTTGGGTCAACTGCCCTGGATGTGCCACCTCCCAGTCTCTTGCCCACCCCCAGCTTATTCAAGGGTGAGAGCCCAGAATGACAAAACAGTCTTGATGCAGGTGCACTGCTCAGCAACAGGAAAAACCACTGGGGTGTCATCAAAACTACTTCAGGCACAAATCCAAAACATACAGGCTGCTATGAAAAATTCAACTCCATCTCAAACCTGCTAAATTATCATACTGCTAAATCTTAACTCTGAAAATAAATTATCAACAAATGAACTGAAACTGTTCTTGCAACTGAAGTGTTTTCTATTACATATGCTTATAGTAAAGTATTCATGTTAAAAAGCCTAGGAATTTATTAGGTGGAGACAATGCACTAAACAGAGAAATTTTCTGCTAATACTAGGAAATTTGCTACTTAGGCCTTCATCAGAGAACCTATTTCTCTAGGCCACCATGACACACTTGGAACACTAAAGCCACTGACAAGCAGCCTTGCTACTCTCCCAAGGGTTTCTAACCTAGCAGTTAGAAAGAAAGCATTAAAATTAATCTCACTACTTCCAGTACAGCCAAGGCCAGTGAGGAAAAATATCTCACAGAGTAGAAATATCTGTATATCCTACCAAATGGAAAGCCACAAAGAACCATGACTGATGACAAGTCACCAGTGGCATGAGGTCCAGTTGGAGGCCAGAAGGTAGCAGTGCACCCCAGGGGTCAGTACTGGGTCCAGTCCTGCTCAAAACCTTCATTAATGATCTGGATGATGATGCAGAGCACAACCTCAGCAAGGCTGATGATGACACATAACTGGGAGGGATGCAGATACACCAGAGGGTTGTGCTGCCACCCAGAGGAACCCTGAGTGCCTGGAGCTGGGCTGACAGGAAGCTCAGGCAGATCAACAAGGGCAAGTGCCAAGTCCTGCATCAGAGAAGAACAAGCACCAGGGCATGCTGGGGGCTGGCTAGCCAGAAGAACACTGGCAGGAAAGGGCCCAGTGGACAGCAAGCTGAAGATGAGCCAGCAAAGGCTGACAGTATCCTGGGCTGCACAAGGAGGAGTGCTCACAGCAGGCTCCTCTCAGCACCAGTAGAGCCATTCCTGGAATGCTGTGTCAAGTTCTGGACTGCACAGCACAAGAGACATGGGTATATGAAGGGCCATGAAAATTACAACGGTACTAGAGCATCTCTCCTATGAGAAAAGGCTGGGAAAGCTGGAACTGTTCAGCCTCAAGAGGAAATCTCATCACTGTGTATAAATACTTGAGATGAAGGTCCAAAGAGGGAGCTGTTTTCAGTGGTGCCCAGTGCCAGGACAAGAGGCAACAGCACAAGTGAAGCAGGAGATACTGTCTGAAGATCAGGAAACCCATTCTGACTGTGCGGGTGACTGAGCACTAGAACAGATTTCCCTGAGAGATTGTAGTTTTTCACCCTGGAGATTTTCAAAAGCCATTTGACATGGTCCCAGACAACCTCCTCTGGGACTTGAGCAGGGGTTAAGATCAGCATAGGCCCCTCCCAATCCCAACCATTCTGTGATTCAGAAAAAGCCTCTTTACTTAAATGGCTCCTTCAGGAGCAAGTTAACAGTTAAGGAGGCCTTTATAATACCCAGTGCATTAAACTAAATTTAAAATGCTATGAGATAGGTAAGCTATTAAATACATTTACAGAAAATGAAACAGTAACTAAAATCCCACCTTTTATTTCAAAATAAAGTCATTTGGTAAATTCAAAGTCATGCAATTTATAGAACAAAAAACCATACCAACTAGAGGTTCTTCTCTTCTGGGATCATTCACAAAATCCTTCAGACAGGTTATGTACCCTGTGAATGATCTCTTCACTGAAGTAAAAAATACACATAAAGAGACATTACACATTATATAGTTTACACATAATGTCTATGATATTAAAGAAGTTTCTAATGGGAGATGAATGGTGACAACATTCATTTGCACTCTGAAATGCATAAGGAAAACAGGCAAGACCTCAGTCCCCCAGAGAAAAAGTCCAACACTTTCTCTTCCATAACAATTTTATACACAAGGATCTAATGTCTCTAAGAAAAGAAGCAAATAAGCAAAACAAGACTTCTAACACAATTCAGTTTACTGAGGAAAGATATGAAGTTCACATGTCTAGCATGTCCCAGACTGTGTCAGTTCTCATGAAACAAAAGAAAAGCCATCAACCTCCTCCTCCCATCAAAAGCCTAACACTCATGCAGCATTCTGGGACTGTTTGTTTGGAGTCTGAAGTTCGAGTTACACTGCCTTAAGGCTAACAAAAACCACAATTTTCACTAATACAGCAAATACCTTTTGAGCTCTGGGCAGCCCAAAGGCTGCACAGACACACTCAGTGTATTCCTGAACAAGCAGCATTTCAATCAGGGCTCTATCTTGCTCCTCACTGAGTTTTAGTAGCCTGCTTTTTGCTCTGCCTAAAACACTTCTAAAGCATTCCTGCTCAGCTTAGAACACCAGCAGAGTTCAGCTAAAACAACCTGCATAACAATCTCAAGGAGACATTAAGTGTATTCAAATGTTGGGCATTATAAAAGACCATGATGAAGTGTTAAAAACCATATTTTTAATCTGAAAAAAAAAAAGTGCAGAACTAGAATTCATCTACCTAATTACATATAACTGACCAATGAATTATGCAAGAGTAATTAACATTGCTAGTTTCTTCAAATCAGAGCAAACAAGTAGAAATATCACAAGCATGGAACTGTTACTGTATTCTTTCCCACTAGGATGGCAGGTTATGGCTAAAAAAACCCAAAAAACTTGACAAGAAGAGGTAATTTCATATTCATCCTTAAATATTCATGCCATTAGAAATATGCCTGTGCTACTATCAAGTCAAACTCCAGAACTGAACACAAACAAAAACTTCACTAAGTTGCACCATTTAGATGAAAAACCTCTTGCAAATAACAGTGCTACAAAATACCTCGTGGGACACCTCCTACCACAGCAACAACATGGCCTACTTTCACCAAAAGTTCAGTCTTCTTAAAATCTATGTTTTGGTGGGGTTTTTTATCACCTGAGGTGACATGCAGCAGTAGCATGTGATAGAGTCAACATGTAACAAGCTGGTGCCCAGTAATTCATCTCCACAGACAGAGTTTCATCAACACTTAAATGCATGAATTTGTGTGCCTGTGCAGCAGCTCAGTGTGAGCTGGTTATTCCCAAGCTGACAGAGAATGGCACATGATCTTTTGGACTTAATACGGAAAGATGCATGCAGAAAAAAGTTATAGGTCTGGTCAAGGTAACAGCCATTTTCTTCTTGTTTCCTAACACACAACTAAATACTTTTGTTATCACCTTAATAGCAAGCAACCCATGCTGTTCTTGGTTTATATGCTTTTGGTTTGACATATTTTCACTGTACTCTGAGCATGCTGCAATTTTTTTTATTGAAAACTTCACCAACTAAAAAAATACTAGCTAGATTCATTTTGATATTGTCAGATAATCATGAAGACAGAAACTATGTCTCAAGTTTGTAACTTTTTCCATAAAAATACTTGTAACTTCTTATTCTCCTAAGATCTTTTTTTTACATAAATTAACCAGTGCACAGAAGAAAAGCAATGGTCCCAATGGTTGCATCAGAAAAAGGCATCATTTATATTCAGGTACCTCGTCTGAGCACTCGGTATTTCATCGGAACTTGGATTAGAGCTGAAGAACCTAGGATAAGAGTTTGACAGTCAGATTACTTCTTCACATTTGCTTTTATTAAGTACTTAGTAGATCATTGACACATATTACAGAATTGAACAATTATCTTCATTTTGCAGTTTCATATAGGTTCAGTATTCCATCTTGGTAGTTTTCTTTTTTAACTTCATTGCTCTAAGTCTCCCATTCCACTCCCCTTCTCCAACAACACAAAATACCAAATACACAAATGTGACAGAAACCAGAATATTCAATGCTTATTTGACTTTTAAGTGCTTTTCATATTGGATACTTATTGTAATTATTTTAACTATTCAATATCATGCTCAACAATCAATCTGTGTTCCAGATATCCAACAAAATCTTCTGGTCTAAACATTCAGAGACTAAACACAGTCCCAGGCAAAATTAATATAGCCATTAAACTACATCTTCTTTTACACAGGGGTCTTGTATCTATTCCTAACCACTCAGAGCTTCAAAGTGAATGTTAAGGTGTGCACTTACACTCCTGTTGGAACTCCTCCCTTGCCCTTCTCTCCCTCAAATCCACAAACACACACAAACCATAGTGCTTTAATGACGTTGTCAATGTTTTCTAAGTCACAACAATCAAGATTAAAATAAGGTGATACATTAATACTCATTTGACGGAAAAAGTGAAAGTTAAATTATTAATTATTTGCACACATAATTCCTAATTTTGAAGTAATACACTTTTCTACAGTCATGGCAAACACATGTTGCATACATAATTTTTTTTTTCTCTTTCTGCATAAGACCGGGAATTAAGAGATAGGTATCAAAGCTGTAAATCAAATAAAATCAAGATTACAAACATTTTGCAAACAACTCTCCAATATTAACATAATGGAAGAGGTATGGGAAAGCATATCTCCTTTGATTACTTAAAATAAATTACGCATATTTGTCAGTTAAAAGCTTCAAAGTATCTGGTGGCAAGAAGATCCCCAGGCATTTTCCAATTAGAACAATTACTTAACGTCAGAATTGTTCAATTAGTGTCTGAAGCTCAAGCGAAGATTCCAGGTCCAGCATGTGCAGACATGGCCAAATGTTATATGACACAAATAGGCTTATGTGAAAAAGTCCTTTGTTTAGTTTACTTCTAGGAACAAAGTGAATTTACAGAGAATTGCACCAGAAGCAGTTCTCAGCACATTCTGCCTTAACGTGGTTAGAGTTTACAAATATAGTCAAGCTAAAAATCAAGTTGTGATAGCTGCTGCTATCACCAAAGGTAGCAGAGTGGGGGACTGAATTTTATTTAACTACAAAAAAGAAAAAGCATTAAGTAAAGATCATTGCTGCCCACAAATCTTTAACAAAGCAGTTTTGATCTTGAAGACTCTCCCATTCAGCAGCAGCATGTTCCCAGGCTAACATTTAATTCACACTTACTAGCCACGTGGCTTTGTAATGCTATCAATAATATATTTCTTAAGCATCTCAAAGCCAAACCAAAATAGTATGTTCTCTAAAGCATGCCAGACTGATCAATGAGCTGAAAATCAGCTGGTTTGCCAGGCTCAAAGGGAAACAATCAACAAAGCAGCCTCCTGGTCTCCAGTAAGCAGCAGAATCCCCCAAAGAGCAAATTCCAGGGCCCACAATGCCCAGGGATGCATCCCCAGCCAGGTTACAGATGTTGACATTCATAAAACACCATCAGAAAATTCACAGGCAACAGTAATTTAGGGGATACAACTGAAACCACAGCTTCAGCTGAGTGGGACCTTGGGAACACAGAAACTGCACAGGCAGTCACTGCAGAATATCTTATCCCCCATTATCTGGGACCTGTAAGGATGACTACTACCACTTCTGTTCAGTTCAAGGGGGATGTAGAGCGGGCCCCAGCAAAATGGCAAATAATTTATGAGAACAGGCTTGGGAGCTGGACTTGTTTAGACAGGTGGAGATGAAGAGGAGACATAATAGCATGGATACCTGAAAAGCAGCTACAAAATGTCCAGCCCTGTGGGAACCTGACAGAAGCACTAAAAAGTAGCAGCCAGGAATAGCTGCTTCAGGTACAAAGATTAGATATTAGCAAAAAATTCCTCTTTGAACAGAGGAGCAACTGCAGACTGATATTAAACACATGTAGAAGACTCTCTGCCTGTCAATATCTTCAAGGATTCAGCAAGAAAGTGATGATCCAGCACTGGTTGTAGTTTTGCTTCAATCAGGAAGTTAGGAAATCACCTAATCAGTCTCAGGAAATCTCTTCCACCTGATAATTTTATTTAGTAAGAACTATGTTCCAAATACTAGCTATGCACATGAACAAACAAAAAAACCCAACAAAAGCAACTCCCCAAAAAACCCTTTCAATATTCAATTACTGAGCACTGAATACATAAAAGGTGGAGAACAAAGAAACATCTGTTTATGTATTTGTAATGTACACACATTCCTAATGACTGTCAGAAATGTAACAGCCATGTTTCAAAACCAAAGGGCAGTTTCAGATACTGTCAATTCAGCTACTCAGCAGCAACAAGGATGTCCCAAGCTCAGCACCAGATTCCCTTTTGAGTGTAAAGGGGAAACAAAGACGCCAGATTCCACCATGTTAAGGAAATCCCCAAGACAAAAGTAGTAAGGGTGTTGAAATAATGTTCCACCTTATACTTCTATTATTATGGCTTCTGAAACATTTTCTCTTCTAGTCTGTAAGTCAGAATAGAATTTCCAGGCTTCTCCTTTAAGACTCAGCAGTAGATATACATCCAAAAAACACATCCTTATTCATGTTTAACAGACTCTGAGCATGGAGGGACATGTTAAAACATATCAATTTCTTAACATATTAAGCTGAAATGCTGATCAGGATACTGCTAAGTTTATCATTGGTGAACACAAGGCAGAATCCACCACATCTGTGCCTTCACTGGAGAAAGAACTTGTCTTCAATGCTGTTTAGCAACTGCAGCTTATCTTCAAACTGGAATTCTCTCCTCGACTCCATGTTTTACAGAGCAACCATAATGAAGCTTTCTTTACTCATGGTGGAATTTACAGGTTTTAAGTTGAAGGGTATAGATACAGATTAGTAGATCCAGCAGCTAAAACATACAACATCCCTTATTACATTTTCCATTTGTATTGCTATAAAGAGCAGGACAAGCTTCCTCTGCATCATACTGTAATGCAAGAAAAATTCCACAGGCTGTACAAATAAATTCATTAATCCACTCCTCTGTGCCATATTCATTTCACCATTAAGCCCTTTGTCCATAAAGGGCTTTAACAGAGCTCATACTCTGTATTATGCCTCTTGCCTGAGCTAACATAGTAAACCACTGCATTTTGCTACTGCCCAGTAAATGTTTGCCTATGTGTATACTGGCTTTGCCCCATCATTTAGTGCCTCTTGCTCAAAGCAAAAAGCTTTCAAAACTTTACTATTTTGGCCAATAGACCCCAAGAAAAAAAAAAAAGCCATGTTCATTCCCCTCCACTCCTAATCTCTGAACACATGGGCAACTGCCTTAAAAAAGGGCTGAAAGAAGTATTCCATCTGTCCAATTACATGACTGTACAAAGGAATCACATGACTGAAACTCATGTACTCAGCTGTGCTTTGATTTAACACTCTTAGTAAAGTCTCGGAACTTCAGCATCTTCTATTTCCACACCTTCCATTATGTTGCTTTTCTTTGAACTGCTGAAGGGAAAAAAAAAAACCCAAGCCAAACCAACCCAATATATCAAATTTTGTCATTACCACAAAAATAGCTTGTGGATAGTTTTGCCATATGGAAACACACAGTAATGTGATGAAGAAAGTCACCTTTCTTATAGGAAGTAGAACTCCTCCAAAAACAAACACCTGGAATCAGATGCATTTCCTCACTTAATTGACTTTGAAGTCAACATGGTTGTACAGTCACACAGGTTACATACACTCACCACTTCTGGATTATCAAGGAACTTTTGGTGGGTTCAGAAAGGATGTATGGCATATCCCATTTGGAAATACCCAGAATGTAAATACTGTGTCTTTTTAAATTTTGGTTTACAAATGGCAGGTGTTTGTTTTACAAGGGAGGTGCTCTCCCTACTGACAAAAGAACTTTTTTTAATTCTGCAGCAAAGAAGAAAATGCAGATATTGGTGTAAAACATTCTAAATATGTCAAGCTTCATCCTCTGAAGTACCTTTTCCTTTTTAGACAGTGTACATTTCAGGTACTTGTCAGGTATCATCCTGAATTATTTCCAAGAAAACTCATCCTTCACTTTCACATCATTTTTTTCCTGGCTCTTTGAACTCCAGGTCTATGAACATGCTGTCAAATTTCAATCTCACTAGAACATTTGATATCATGAACATTAGAACAAGATTGCAGATCCAGCAACAAGAACAAAAGCATCTCAATAATTTATATACTGAAATTAAATTAGGTTCAAACCTTACATAGTGCACCTAATTTAAAAAATCCATACTTTCCATGTGCATTCACAAAACTTCACTACTAAATTTAACAATTTTTGTTCACGCTTACCTCAGAGGTCTACAAACAGTTAAAAAAAACCCAAGTATTTAAAATGAAAAAATAAAGGCTAGATAAATTCATCATTATACTTTTGTATCAGTGACAGAGCACAATGAATTTACTGGATCTGCTGGACCTTGAAGGAGAATTGTTTATATAATTGGTAATATGTCCATGGGAGAGTTCAAGAAGTTCTACACACATATTGACTACATAATTCAGCATTATAGTTCCCAACACCTCTGAAAAGTTACTTAAGAAAAAAGCTTTTCTACTTGCAAAAACATCTAAAGCAGCAGAACTGAAACATACAAATAAATTTCATCAGACCAAATTTCAGCCTCTTTGGACAAATAAACTCCACCAGTGGCTTGCAAATTGACCTCCCACAACTTGATCTTCAGTGAAGCAAAATGCAATAGACAGCAGAATAAAGGAGACATCAATAGTATTAATAATATTTTTTTATTAGAAGTAAGTTTCTGATAGCTTCAAAATTATTCCTGAGGCAGAAAACTTTCTGGATAAAAACGTATCTTGCAATGCTTCTGACATGTAGTAGTACCCTGTGATGTTGAGACTCCTCCAGAGGTCACAGCTAACTTGCTTACCAAAGCTTCTAAATTCTTCACTTCATTAATTAGATATTTTGACTTCTTGTTCTGCAGGACACATCCCAGTTGAAAGATTCCAAGTCATGACATTTCCAAAGATACAGTACTTGTAGCATGCACACATTCTTAACCTTTGGATTAATTCTTAATTCTCCATGGAACACAGAGACTGTAGTACATACAGCACTGTATTCTAAAACCATAGGTATTTGCAACAGGTTCCTGCACTGCACCACTCTTTTCACAGCCTTGCTGCCACAACTTCTGTCCTCTTATTCAAGTCACTTTCTGCCACATGCATCCCATACATTATTCCTCCAAAACCAGATTTTACAATCTTGAAGAAAGAACCTCTTCACTTAACAAGTATTACTTTTAATGATCATTTCTGACACAAAATTCAAAGAAATCTGTAGAAAGTGTCTTCCACTAAAAGCCCTTGACCAGAGCCACACAAATCTGTTCTTGTTGCTGAGGTGTAAATGCAATTTTGTGGCACTTGAATCCACTGGACATTGAGAAGACTTGGAAGTTTCCACAACTCCTCAAATTCTGTAAGAGAGCTCCGTTACCATACAGCAGTCACAGGTGACTGAGGCAAAATCTCATGACTGTTCTCACACTTGAATGACATGTCTTGCACCAATTCCCTCATCAGCACAAAACCCTGAGAGCAGCTAATGAAGCTCAGTCTCTTAGGAAAGGGCTCTGACCAGCATTTTCCCAGATCTTTCTTGCTTGTTGATTCTTCAGGTTGCAGCAAGTGGTGAGCTCAGCCGGCAGCACTTCCCTCAGTACAGGAATGACACTGTCACTCTTCCCTGTGCAGATGTGTGTCTTCAGGCACCTCTGATCACCTTGGTTCAAAAAGGCTGAGAGGTTCAAAAGACACTGGGGAATAGATGATAAAGGTGGAATGTAAGCCTTGCTTCTTCGGAGAACAGGCTAAGAAGATAAAGTAGAAGTGAAACGCTTGTTTCTTGTGTGACTGACTATAACCATTTGGTTTTTAATAATCTCATTGATTTTTATCAGTATTCCCACATCTGCTTATACCTCTGCTTCCTGTATGTCATCATAAGTAGCTTTACAAGAAGATTTTCATTTCCACTGTGAGCAAAGTATATATCACTTTTCCAACCTAGTATATATCACTTTTCCAACCTTTCACCACAACTTCTACTTTCATTGACATATGACAGTCTGGATTCACATTCTCAGTTTCTGGGGAAAAGACACCCCAACAACTGAATTCACCTTGAATACATCTTTGCTCCTCCAAGTCCATTACAATAGAGGCAGAACATTCCTGTGATGCAGCCAAGCAGCTTCAGCACGGGTAGAGCTGCATCTGCAACAGTGCTGTGTCAGCCTGCTGATTTAGCTTCTCAGCATTCTGCCTGAAACTCAGCAGTGAGTGCATCAAGCTGACAGACAAGTAGGAGACAGTTTAGCCTGAGAAGGTGAGAAACTAAAACACTGACTATACATCCCTCCACTAGACAGATGCATAAATATTTGTATGTGAAAAGGCATAAGTAAGGTTTCATACTCTAAAACAATTCCTTGTCAGCAGTTCACTAGACAAATCTCAGAAGAATGTTCAGCATATAAAGAGAAACACAGTTAGAGACATAAATTGGCAAATGCAAATACCTGAATATTAGAAAAGCAACAAAACAGTAAATCCCCAAACAATATCTATCCTAGGAGGCTGGAAGAAAAAAGTATTATACTTACAATAGAGATTCCTGCGTCTCATGGCTTTCTCTTGCTTTAATTATGAAGATGCAAGTCATCCCAAAATAGAATAAGAAAAATAAATTAATGTGCTGCATCATTTGAAGGAAAAATCCAGCACTTCCAGAGAAGCCTTTGCAGACGAATTTCATTACAGGCCAAAATTTCCATTGTCAAACAGGAAAAATTACAGCCTTTATGATTGTCTGCAAAAGCTGGAAGTACCGACAGAGTTGTACTTACAGTTAACACAAGGTTACTTTCAAGAAAATCCTGTTATTTAGTGAAGTTTTAAGGGATGATTATGGCTTGAAACACATCTGAACGATGCCAGGAAAACCTAAAGTATGACTACAACTCCTAAGTTTTCAGAAGGCGTAGCTCCAACAACAACAAAAAAAATCTTACGCCAAAAGGAAAAACTAACTGAAAGCAGCTCCCCCACCATTTTTTGAGTGGATTTGGTTAAACCTTAAGGCTAGCCAAATCTCAGGAAAGATCATTCATATCATGAAGAACAGGAAAAGTGTCTTTCACTGGCTGAATCCAGAACAGATGATTGCTTTTTGGCAGAATCTAAAGAAAAGAAGTTAAATTTCCATTTAATAGCTAAGCATTCCTGACTCATTTTGACAATTTTCTGGCAAGTAAATACAAACTTGTCATTTACAAGAATAAAACAATAGTGTGATCATTCTACCACTACAGCAGCTGTCTGTCCAGAGCAGTCCATGGAGTTAAGTGCTGTATTTTCAATACTCAGTGGCATGGAAGAGATGCTGGACATGGGTGTGGCAATTCAACAGGAAGCAAGATTGATAAAACAGTTAATTGTCTGAGAAGCCAAGTAGCTGTACTTTCGTGGCAGCTATAAAATAAGGAAGTGACCCAAGTCCTGGTATTGCCACAGGCAGTGGATGGTTTTGTATAAATTCAACAGGATTTCATAAGCTTAATACAGACACAGTGTTCCTCACAGTTATGATGTTCCAAGTGCTTTTGTTACTCATTCTCCAGTTTTACAACAAACAGCTGCTAATACCAAGTTTTCAGACAAGTACAGAAAACATTAGCAACTGTGAGCTGCTGTTTAAAGAGAATTTCCTCCTGACTATTTTCAGACAATCACCTTTGACTGCACCTGGTTTACTGCTTTTGTTAATATCAAAAATGCAGTTTCACAACTGAAGCTAAAGGGTCTGTTTTACTTGTGATCCCTGCTACTGGATCAGGAACTAAGATTCTCACACATTAGGTGAGAAACTTATTCTCTGTTCTGGTTCAGGGATTGTAACAGCTGTTTTTGAGCTATGACTGTGAAAAGTTAGAGTAACTTTTGGCAAAGTGTCTAACTTTGAGAAGCCAAAACTCAAAAACTACTGGTTTTAAGGGTTCAAACCTTCTGGGCACATGGCAGTCTGTATGAGCTACTGCATAAGGTAGTTGCCTACACAATTAAGTTCACAGGTTATTTAACAGAACAGTTTCAATTGCATAGTTAAGTATTATATGAACATAATTTAGTTTTTCTTAAACATACCCCATCTTTAAATATATCAGTCAGATATACAAGGATATGCATGGAAATTCTGCTTATTCTAATACTTCACACTCATAATAAACAAATCAAGTTCTGGGGTTTTGTCTTCTGCTTGGCTTTTCCCCTCAAAAGTAATCTTCACAACTGAAGTTTCTCTGTGGAGAAACAGAACTAACAGAAGATATGCTGCAGAACACAATGGCATGCTTTTTGGGACCAAATATAGACAATCCAACAGCAAGGTAATTTTCCTGTAACTAGCTACATTAGCATTCCAAGTATCAACACAAATATGCATGACTGAAATGTTTAAACAGCAATGGTTGATTTTACTGCCACAAAAAGGACAGAAAAGTTGCCTGCACATCAGGTATTTCAACCGCAGGTTCTGATGTGCAACAATCAGGGGTGAGAGACAAGAAATGAGAACACTGAAATGATGAAAACAAAGGCTAAAAGCTCTCTTCACAGATTTGAACATTATTTCTTTCTGAAGAGCCTGTAGGACATGGCAGGCATTTTTACCTAACTCTAGACTTGAAGGGGGGCAAGGAAACTTGAATCTTTGATGGAATCAGAACAAATCTTCATCTGTGTTCCAAACACAGCTCACAAAATAAGCAGTGCTATTCGGCTGATGCCATACCTGCAAAGGGCTGATCAAAACACATGGAAAAAAGGTGTTCCACTCTAGGATCTCCCTAGCAAACTGAGCTATAAAACTAAAGCATACTTACAAAATCAGAATAAATTATATCATGTACCACCATATTCCAGGTATGTACACCATAGGTGTAATTGATTTGGGGACCATTGTCCCAAAAAACCTAGATTTCTCCTCAGCTGTGGAAAAAATCAAGAAGGCCAAACAAACCCATCTTTCATGCATGATATCACCCACTACTCTCACGGGCTTAGCTAAATTAAAAGCATTAGTAAACTAATATAATGGTTGTTTCCTAAACATTTTACTATAATGGCTAAAACTAAAATTGAACTTTTTTTCAAAGTATCCAATACCAACCAACTCCAATTTTCAGAGCCATAAATCATACACACAACTATGAATATTTTGGCTAATGCACTTTCTACAACTTCCCATCCCATTAGTAGCTGCTGTGCAATGAAGCCACAGGACCCCACCATTGTGCTACAATGCAAAGGTCACACAGCACTCCATGCACAAGGTACACACAGCCTTGTACTGTGATCACCCCAGCCACACAATCCTTGGGCCATCAGCACCCTTTGACAAGGCTCTGGCCTTATGAACTAACAGCACTAGAAAAAATTGGAGGTAAAACAAAGGTATGCAGAAACAACCTAAATAAGTATCTTATGCACCTATTCAAAATCCAGATTAACCAGACTATCCAGGTGGAAAAAAAGAAAAAAAAAAAAAGAGATAAAATAGCCATGTACACTGAAGGTCAAGTGAAGTATTCTCACAAATCTGTCAGACAGCCAAGCTTTACTACTGCAGCTATTCAAAAGAACACATTTTACTCTGAACAGCTATAGGAAACACAGGCCAATTTCATATATGTATCACATGTTTACATTTGTTTCTTAATGACTGTCCTTCTGCCAAAGGGCTTTTTCCTGCATTCTGGAACACCTTCCAGCAGCAGACAAGCACAGTATCTTTAACAATGTCATTTTAAAAGCAAATGAGAAACCGATATAAAAAAGGCAATCTGACTGAAGTCATAAAAAATGGCTGATGGATTGGTCAGGCTAGTACTATGGTTTAGGAAAAGAACTACTACCTTCTCTTCATTTTGTTGTGTTCTCAGGACATCCTTTGCTATTATTTTGAACAGGAACTCCTCCAGTCTAAGAGCTATTCACTATCTACACCTACTCTGTATTCAGTGGAAGCATAGGCTCAGGACTTTTATAGCTATTCCAAACCTAGTGGTACAAAACCCTGAAATCAACTTATGAGTTCTCATCTTTTTCCACCAAAGCACACAACAGATTTCATCATTTAAAGAAAGAAATTGGAGATAACTGAAAAGAATGATTATATGAGCTTGGAGAGCTACTCCTACGGCAATGCAGCTGTGTGACTGACCATGACTCCACACCCAATAAAAATCCAGTTTTCAACCTGTCCTACTCCTGTTTGCTCCCAGCTCAAAGACTTCACTGACACAAGAAACTGGGAGATTTAGCCCAGCATACATCCAAGTGTGAAACAGAAGGAAAACTATATGCAGATTTTCTAAGAAAATAAATGCTGGGTTTCCTACTTTTGAAGGGAAAACCAGCAATAATTAGATTGCTAAGAGGGTTAGCTAAAGGAAAAAAAAAAAGAAACAACCACAAAATCAAAGGAATTCTTTACATCAGCAGGAACATTTGGTAGGACATGCAAAATACAACCATACACTTCTACTTGATAAATGAGAAGTAAGAAGACTCAATCCTGTGGAGATAGAAGAGGGGTTGGAGAGACTAGAGCCACTGATTCAAATAAGAATCAATGCTATTAAATTGACCAGCAAATAGGTAACAGAATACTATTAATCTGTCTCAATAACAAAGAGATGGGGAGATGCCCTCATTCCCAAAAAAAAAAAAAAAAAAAAAAAGGCACACCATCACTTGAAAAAGGCAGTTTATCTGTTAGTAACTATTGCTCCAGGTAGAATAAAGTGCCATTATATTAAGAAAACATCAGAGCAGGCTCTGCAGTGCCACAACAACACAATCTGATGGCAGCAAAGGAGTACAGACTACTGAGTTATGTCTCACCTTTACAGACTGAGAATGTTGTGGAATTTTGAACAATCGTCAGCCAATCAACAGCCAAAGGTTCGGTCACTCAGCATTTGTAAAAGCCTCATCTCTAAATACACCTTCACGGAACGGTGCCTAATTATTTAATGCCTTTGTCTGTTTTGTGCTTAAACCAGGGAGCTGCTGGTTTATGATGCTTCAAAGCAACACAAGTGTCAGACTTGATAGTTAAGTCCATGTAACTCCTTCAGGAAATCAGGACTGGTGTTACTATCAAAGTAAAGAGGAAGCTCATTTTATTCAAAGTACAGGTGAGTTATCTAGACTCGGAAGACAGAACAGTACTTAGTTTACTAAGTGCATCCTAAAACACAAAGCTGAATTCTTTCACCACTGGCGGCTCTCGTGTCATTCAAATGTTAATTTCACCATTAGCACACATTTACCTTCAGGTACGGCTGATGTTTCAAGTTACATGCTGCACGAAGCAGAGTTGAGAGATTCCCACCTTATCTTTTTCTTGGAATATTTCAAGCAAGTTACTGTTACAAATCTACCAATAAGTTAGACAAGCACTTGAAGCCGTGTGAAATGAAGTACAGAATTTACAGAAGTCCCGAATTAAGATTAAATCTGCATATACATTAAAAATGGAAAAAGTTTACCCTCCTATGCTTCGCACCACGGTAGTGTGACTGAAGACTTATGGCGCACATACAGTAAATTTTACAAACCTGAAAGAGAAAAATTGAAAGCACATCTTCAGTTATGCTACGAACATTCTGCCCTTGGTGAATTATAAATATGAAATACATCCGTTCCTACAGAGCAATCGTGTAATTCTCAAGGTCTTCTCTGGCTCAAACAGTTTGCATGACTTTTAGGAGAGCAGCTTACCACTAAAATGTCCAGAAATAGTATGCAGACCTGTTCAAACAATACTTAAGTGTTTAAATAAATCAGGTGGTGAAAAGGCTGTACAAGCCCTTCTCTGCTACCAGCACTTTCTGAATTCTTAGTTTTCTAAAGTTCTCCAAGCTGGAAAGCCAGCAAAAAGGGATGGCCGTGCAGAAACTCGAAAGGAACAGAGGCAAAATTACGCCCTGGGATAACTGCAGCTTCGTTCATTGTTCATTCACAGCTACGTGAAGGGAGCAGAAAAACAATGGAGGAAGACACATGCATTTCATTAACATCCACAGACACGCATATACCATTGCAATAATTAAGAGAGGACGATACAGACGTACAAATATGTCTTATTATCTTTAGCTTTTATAAAAGCAATGCATGCTAGTATGGTCTTTCCTTTACGTACTGCCGCAGAACTTGAATAAGCTAGAAATAATATACAGAGCTACAAAACCACTGCAGGACTGACAAATTTAACGCGCTCTGAGCCGGAGCTGCAGCTTTTAGAGATAAAGGAGCCTTTGCGGCCGCCCATCAGAGACACCCAGCCGAGGTTGGAAAGGCAGCGAGTGAGACCCACTCACTGTACCCGTGACTGCCCAAGAACAGCCAGAACTCACCGAGCCCGGCTCTCCCAGGCACCGGCCCCGCTATTCCCCCCACGTCAGAGCCCCTCTGGCTGCCAGGCCCGGCTCCCAGAGCCTGCCCCCAGAGCCTGCCCGGGCTGAAAACCCCCCAGAGACACCCACTCACATCGCAGTAAAAGAGCTTCTTCTCGGGCTCCGCTTTGCCATCTTCTGCCTTAACTTCCTCAGGCACGGCGCTCATCCTGCGCGGCCGGGAAAAAAAATTAAAAAAAAAAATAAAATAAAACCAACTCTTGTTCACACAGTGTTTTACAGCGACCAGGTGGGGGCGGGGGGCACGCCTCGGGCGGACGAGCTGGGTTATTATTTATTATTTGGCTATTTGAGCGCTATTGTTTCATTCTGTGGGTCAGTGCACATCTTCCAGCACCGGCGCTGCCCCACAGCATCCGGGAGCTCACGCCCACCTCGCCCCCCACAGCGTTCGTCACTTCCGTCAGCGCCGCAGCCACGCCCCCAGGCCGGCGGCCAAAGGCGGGCAGCCGCTCGCCTCGGCCAATGGGGAGCCGGCGTCGCGCCGCGCGCCCGGCAGCAGGCCACGCCCCCGTGATCAGACCACGCCCCCCCATGCCCAGCCTGGCGCCCCCTGGCGTGAGGGAGGAACCGGGAGCGGCCAGGCCGGGATGGAGCGTGGGATCGGGCCGGGATGGATAGGGGGCCAGGCCAGGAGGAACACTGGGAGCAGCTCCAGGAGAGGATGCTGGGACCAGTTCAGGGGAATACTGGGCCCTACTGAGGCTGAGAGTCTACTGTAACCAGTTCGGACTGGGGTGGGTGCCTGGACCTGTTTAGGATGGATACTGGAACCAGTTGAGGTTCGGGGTGCATCCTGGGACCTATCCAGAGTGTGAAAAATGCGTATTTTATGATTGGCTTTTCGCAAATATTAAAATGCATATTATATGTGTTACGTTAGAAAGTTATGCTGTAATAATTTTCTTAAGTAGTGTGTTAAATATAGTTTCAGGTTATAACAAAATGTTAAAATAGAAATTATGCTATGTAAGATACTTTTTTTAAAGAAAGGACTCACAGTGAGATAGCCACAAGACACCTAAATCTTTCAGAGAAAAAAAAATTATTGCCCTCTTATCAGAAGAAACTACTTCCTGCCTCGCTCAGCCATGAAGATGCTGTCAGGATTAAGGTGAAGAAGCTGACAATGACCAAACAGAATCCTTTGTTTGGATGGAATTTATGCATCATGTATGAGGTGTATGAATGTGCAACAAGCTGTTGTTTCTAAGGCTTAATCCTTTGTTAACGGGTGTCTTTTTTGGGCTTATGGTGCCCAGAAAAAGGTACCTGGACATCCGTAACTGTTTGTTTCTGTTGTGTCATATTGTCCTAATCCAAATTGTCCAAATTATTATTTACTCTAATTATATTGCTAATTTTTATAACCATTTTATTACTATTAAACTTTTAACATTGTAAAAACAAGTGATTGGCATTTTTCACACAGAGCAAACACTGGGAGGGGTGCACAGATGCTGGGACAAGTTCAGAGGGGATGCTGGAACCAGTTGAGGCCAGGGAGTGCTGAGGGTTACTGGGCCCCTATGGGGAAGGGGCAAGAAACACACAGAGCAGCAGCTTTAATTTAAATGCAAACATTTTATTTTAAAATGTCTCAGCTGTACACTTCTGCCTGGTAATAAATGTAAAATATAATTTAAGAAGTACGCTTAGAAGTTCCTTCTAAAAGCAGGCCAAGGAGACAGTACAAAACACAAGAGAAAAGTGCACTGGGTTCAAACAACATGCCAGAAGGTCAAACCCACAGGTCACTGCCTGGTTTGCATCAGCCACAATGCCTTTTACAGGGATATTAGCGATATACCGTGCCACCTGTGACACTCCTGTGCACGGAGCAGCACAGCCAGTGGTGCTGCTTGGGTCACACAAGCAGAGGTGATCCCACAGGATTCCCTGGGTTGGCTTCCCCAGGGCTGGAGCTGTACCTGTCTGCTGCCTCATCTCCCCAGATGGGCAGCATTCCTGCCTCAGCCACGTGCCCCAGTGCAGGCATTACCTGCATCATGCAGTACATTTCCTAATAGTGCTGGGCTGGTTGCAGTGTTCTCTCCAGAAATACACCCTCCCCAGAAAAGTTTTGGGGAATCATGGACCACCAGATAGGCCAAAACTGTTTGTGGAACTCCATGCAACTGTTTGTTAGCCATAGAACCATAGAACGGTTTGGGTTGGAAGGGATCTGAAAGATTATCCAGTTCCAATCCCCCTGCCATGGGCAGGGACACCTTCCACTAGACCAGATTGCTAAGAGTTTGTCTTGTCCTCCACTGCATTTCTTCAGGAGAAGCAGGAATGGCACTTTTAATACTGGACTGTAAGTGGAGTGTAATGGCAGATTATACCCTTTGGTGATGATGTTATTGGCACCTGGACATTTCTCTTACAGTCAATCTTTTACATGGAGTCACATTAAAATGCTTGGTCATTATTTGTGGTTCTAATCTCAAAGTCTAAAATGGACTAACTGAAAACACCACACTGTACATGTTATGTAATGCTTCCATACCCTTCTTAATTAAAAAAAAAAAAAATTAAAGTTGCAAATTAAAAGTGCAGTTGCACAGTGAAAGAATAAATCCATGTAGAAAAAAATGAAAGAAGTTAAAAAGGAGAAAATTAGTTCCTTGATTATTTGAAAGAGAGACCATATCTAAAGAAAAAAGGATTTGGCATTACAAACATACATTGCAGCACCAAACTGCTGGTGGTAGCTGGGGGTTGCTTGGCAGTACAGACTCCTGAAGAGAGGATTTTTCACCAGAAGAGTGACCTTTTTTCTTGTTTTGGGGATTCAGCTGTTATTAGTGAGTACCTCTATCTTATTAAAGAGGGGGGAGAAATGAGGCTTTGCACTTCTGCCTAACACTGTTCTTTTGGCAAAACTTTTGAAGTATGCCTGAAGTGGAAATAAAGCTACAAATACAGAAAACAGAAAGGATGGAGACCAAAATGTACCATCCTATGCAATCAAAAAGTTGGAAAAGCTAGAGGAGGAAAAGGGAATTGCCTTTAAGGAAGAAAGTGTTCTTTGGTTTTGATAAGAAGGAACTCAGGGGGGAGAGGGTGTGAAGAAAAACCCTTTCAGAAGAGGGAAGTTTGTTGACCGTGCAGAGGAGGAATCTTCTTAGCTATAGTGAGAGTAGAAACAAAACTGATACTGTCATTGAGAACTGAGATAACTTTTGCCCTTTTCAAGTTCTTTCTAGAAAGACAAAATAAAAAAAAAAAAAAAAAAAAAAAAAACAACAACAAAAAAAACCCTACAACAGTTGATGCTTGCCTCACCTTATTTCACATTTTAATCAACACAGGGAGGATACAAATAGTGCAAAACCCTGATTCAGAAGGGAGAGCTCACACCCTCCTGTGGTGCAAAATGAAGAGTTCTAGACTAGAACTTCACCAGATTTTTTTTAAATGCCTTTTAATTGCTGAAATACAATTAATAAGATTAGCCAAGCTGATGTTCTTTCAATTGCCTTCTAGCACATCTTTGTTTACCATAATTCTACCAGTACAAATATGAACCTGGAGCTGTCCCTTGAACTCTGTTGCATCAAAGAAATCTTAAAAAACTTTGGACTGCATAGTTAGAGCATCAGCTGCACAATTACCAGCAGCAAGAGAGTTAATGCAAACACTGAATGTGCCACAGCTTGGAAAACTAGCCCCAGGAAAGGAACAGGAGCACTTCATGCCTCCTAGAATGATGTTTTCAATCTGGCTGAGAAATGCATCTTAGCATTGCAATTACTCAATCCTTGTTTTCAAGAAATTATTTTTAGCCTGCAAAGTTACAGAATCAGTTCTACAGAAGAAAAAAGAGGATGTGATTTCAGACCACAGAATTTTTCTGTGGGTGAAGAATTAATGCTGAAGCCACAGAATAATTACACCTTGATGGCAATATATCTTTTTCTTCCCAAAATTAGTCTTTTTTACTTTCCTTCCAGACTATCACTCAAAGAATATCTTTGCCTAAGCACAAGCAAGTGCTTGGATCTCCAGACTTTTGGGTTTTTTTTCTTAAAGGACTTTGTGTGTTTAGAATATATTTCAGCCTGTCACTGATGACTTTGGTCAGAGGCATTTCTGATAGCACAATAGGGAAATGTAATGACAAGAACACGTCAGATGTCCTTGAAATGTGACAAAGATCTCTTTGTCAGGGTGGTAGTACCTATGAACATAAGCTACTGGGTGCAGCCCTCATGTATGAATCTCCTTCAGGCGGAAAAAAGCCTTGTGACTACATCCTGAGCATGGCCACCTGCACAATCTCTTGCTCTCTACATGTTACAGTGCCTGTTTCAGTTGTGATGCACAATTTCTCATAGGGCTTGGCTGGATTTAAAAGAAGAAACTCCAAGCAAAGAAACTCCTGTTCTAGTGAGAAATTTCTACAGTCTAGTTTAGATTTAGGATTTTTGTCTCAGTATGATAAGTATTTCCATTTTGAATGCTTACACCCCAGAAGAGTAGAGAGAAAGAGAGAAAAATAGCAGAGAGAGAAGACAAGAAAAAATAGAATCTGTACAGAATCTGTCTACAACCCTGTCATTCTGAGGCTGGTTTTCTTGGTTAGGTGGCACTGAAATGAAAGAAAATAAGTATTTTAATTTTTTTCACCCCTACCTAAGGCAATATATATATTCATACATAGGGGAAATAATGGCTTTTAACAATTTTAATTAAAACCTAACACCTTGTTATGACAAAATAATGGGTTTCCTGAAATAACTACGGTGGGTGAGGCTGTCCTATTTAAGTTCCAGAATGGCTTCAACAGAAAGAGTTAAGAAGAGCTTATAGGCAGCAGAAGCTGATCTTATCCCTCAGGCTTGTTGCCTCTTAAATATTGTTAAGCCCTGGGGATTTCCAGAAGAATTGCACATGCCTATCTCAATATCATATCAAAGGATCAGCACCCAAAGGCTTATTGAACTGACTGATGCTCAAATGTCAGACTACCCTATACCATCCAGAGCAGACTCAGATGTAAGAACTTTCAGAACACATGACTTTTCCAATAAAGAGTGGGAAAACCACAGACTTAAACTTTGCATTAAATGTTACAATGTAGAAAGTTAGTCTTTCCTATGGTATTAGGTATAGTCCCTTAATCTTTCACTTCCCTTGTTATATCTCCAAACCCAGGATAAATGAAACAAGCTTACCACTCACACAGTGCTGCCCTCACTCAGAACTTTGAAGCTAAGCTTTACTTTGATATCCAAAGACTTTAACATCAATGTAAATTATTTAGAGTGTTACCTTCAGTGGAGGTCTGCCCCAGTTTCAGTCACTATGGAAGTGCAGGAAAATCCACTCTTTTTGCTGTTCAAGCCTACCCCTAGCTCAAATCATGTTGTTTCTCAGTGGAAGTAGTAGCTTTCAGTGGTGTTGGACTAGCATTTGTATGGTGCTCACAGCTGTGCACTGGCAGCTGAAATCAGGTCACATTCTCAGTAAAGTCAAGACCTCAATCAGCAGCTTTAGCACTGATAATAGTCTCTGCTCTATGTGGACCAGGTAACATCCCAGGGGGAAACAGCTTCTCACAGCTTTTAGAACTGCTCACCTTCCATACCAAAATATACCCTCCCCAAAGATCAGGGAATTCATTAATCCATTCTGTCTCAGCCTCTGGAGGGTTTATGGCTGAGGAAGTTTGAATGCTATTATCAGTCAGGCATTTCTTTCAGCCTGAATGCTCCAAGCTCCTATTAGGCAACCATTTGACTAGGCATTTTTTCTACAAGAATAATTTTTTATTGTTGCTACAATAAATGCATTGGAAGGCTCCTAAAATAGACTTTAGGGCTGTGCTGAAGGGATACAAATACCAGTTCATTAAGGCTAAAAGCTAAACACCATTGACTGAAAAGATCTTAAATCCTGCTTCTCAGTGCTAGTTTTTAGAATAATACCAAAGCAGCAACAACCACTAAGAAAATGTAACCATTTTAAAGAATTACTCCTTCATCCTAATTACTGGTCAGTGCCAGGGGGTCATTAATGTCTGTATACAAAAAAGGTTTATAAGATTAAATCAGTGGTAATTTAACAGGGTACAATGCAATGTCAGGTTTCAGTCCCGACTCAATCCAGGGCACATATCATGGGGAGAGGTTGAAGGCAAATCTGTGCCTTAAACACAAATGGCAAGAGATTATTTTAAGCATTTATTTCCTCTGTTCTTTGCAAGTACTTACAAGAAACTGGTCTTTCTTTACCACCAGCAATGGTTAGCAATTGTCCAAAAAAGAGGATAAACTGCTGATCTCTTCATAAACCCAGTTCTTGGGAGATTGCTGTACTGCATTTGTGATAATTTAGACTAGAAGGAATTCTACTGATACCACATTTTTTCATGTGAGACCTGCAGTAAGAACTCAGCCACAAATTAAGTGGGCCAAAATCCTGATGTGCAGGATAAGTGTGTTTTTCTTGTGTCCAGATTTTATGGAATAATAAGGAAACAAACATGACTGCTTTTACACAGCAGGGAGTCAGAAGGTGACTTCTCACTTTTGAGTCACACATTCATCCATCCACCTAGGAGCCCATTACATCTCATGTGTCAGTTTGCATTCCCTTACATGCAGAAGTTTCACCTACCTCTGTAATATTGATCAAGATGTGTAAAGTGTGTCTGGGTTTGTTGGAAACATTGGAAAAATAATTCTAACTGATATGTGCCAGAAAAGCCTGAGAACAAATAGAGTTATGTCAACAAAAAAAGAATGAATTTTGTAACAGGGAGAACTTGAGGGAATTTCTGTTGTTAGCGTAAATTACTTCTGCACTCAGAGACTTGGCTAGTACAGCCCTCCCACTGTGGTCACAGCAGGTAGTATTTCTAAGCACAGACAAGGCTTTTGGTCCTCTACAGAGCTGCACCTGGCGTAACCCATTGTGCAAAATGGCATCATCATGTCCAGATGAAGGTAATGGGTTTTAGAGTCACACTTCATCAATGCAAATGATGTGAGAAAGTGCAAGGCTGTCTGAAACTGAACCCAGGTAATCTCATTCAGAGGGGTGTGACAGTGATTCCAAGTGTGGAATTGAACAAGCAGCTTGTCAGAGGTCATGCACGTGTGTTCTCCACCTGCCCCCAGCCATCGGTTCCCACACTACCCTGTTTCCCCATCACCTGGTTTCTGCCAGGCAGCTGCACAAGGAGCTGGACTGGAGAAATTGCAGGGTTCGTAGCAAACCCTACAGGCAGCTCTGAGGCACAAAGTAGTGTCTGGCACCAGCACAGTTCTCCAGTGCCACTGCTGCATGCCAAGCAAAGGATCATGACAGCAACTCTGTGAGAGTCTAAAGAACTGCTGCATGCAATCATGTAGATAGTGAATCAGTGAGGCAGAGGTTGTGCAGCAACACTGATTTATGGCAGTCTCACTCTGCCTGAGGAACAGGTTTGATTGCCCACAAATATTTTTGCAGTTTGGCTTGAGTTTATGTGATGTGGACAGTGTACTGGAGAGCAGTGTGAATTCCACCACTGTGGTCTCACTTCAGAACGGGGTCTGATATTGCATTGCAAGCACTGGCAGGAGTATTAGAGCAAGGATATCAAGACTGTCTCAAACAATAGGCAGCACATGGCCAGCAGGGAGCTGATGAAACTCAGACACACAAAAGGAAACATTCTCATGGCTTGGATATGGTCAGCTGGACTATGACAGATTTAGCCCAAGATACAGTAAGATGTTGTTGCCCCTCTTTACTGTCCAGTGTGAAGCATTTCATACCACAGTTCATAAGCACTAATATGCAGAGAATGTTACACCTTTACATCTTTACACCTGCCAACTCTAATGTACAGGCAGTAAATTCTATGAGAAGAAATGGTCAATCTTGGAGAAGAGCAGCCTCCCAGGTGCAGAACCATTGCACTACCTGAAAACTTCACTTATCCCACATATTTAAAGCATTTGGGAGAATTTTATGCCACTCATCTGGCATGTAAAGGCATGCCCTTCATGATTAACAGATAAAGGAACACATTATAATTATTTATAACATTTTGAAAAAGAAGACATTCATTACAGGGCTTCTTTCAAAAAGCACATATACATACATCAAGCTTTTTTTTTTTTAAATGATGTGGTTGTTCTATAGGTGAAGTTGATATAAAGTTGAAATAGTGCAATTTTAAAACAAAAATTAGTGCAGGAGTCAAACTACAACAATAACAAAACCCAAAATATAACTTTATTTTTGTTGTTGTTGTTGTTGTGGAAACACATTACTGTCTGGGTTCAAAGAAAAGTATACACTCTGTTTTCAAAAGCACTTAAGTGCACTAAAGTGCTTTTGAAAGGTATACATCTACCTCTCAGTGAGATAAAGGGTTTCTTTTGGGATTGAAAGTAGGATGTTTTGAAAATAATCTTATGTGGGATTTGATTTTGATGTAGGGTGACGACATCTAACAAGCTGCTATCAGTCAAAAAAATACTATCAGGTAAAAAAGTGCATTTCCTTTGTTGATGTTACAAGTAACAGCAAGGAAAATAATCAGAGAAATACTTTGTTCTCATGTATAATTAACAGCATTTTGTAACTCATTTATAGAAGTAGATTACATCCCATTGTTCAGTCTTTCAGCAGCAACATGAAAGGCTGATAGCAATGAAATGGAAAAATATGGAAAAATATGGATTCTAAAAGAATACTAGTCAAGAAACTTAGGAATAACTTTAGTTTGAAGTAAAATAATTTCTAATTCACTTATGCAAGTCGTTGTTTTTACTTACGTGGTCCTTTTAAATTAAGAAGTTGTGTTGGGAAGCCCTTTCCTATTGCCATTAATTTAATGCTGGGATGAAGGAATAGCTGATCCTTCTTATAAGAGTAGAAAAATAATTATAAACCAAAACCTCTTATGGTAGACTGACCACACTGAAAGCCATAAATATTTTTGATTTGCACAGAGGCGTCTCATCAGCTTGAGAAAAACAAAGAGAACAAAGGAAACAGAAATTGCTAGACTTTGCTAATGAACTGTAGACAAGAGAGGAAAGGTGATAAGGAAAAATGATCAGGTACACCTGTGCAGCAAGTAATGATTATTTTTCTGTGCCTGAGGTTTTATCTTTCTTTCCTCTTTCCAAAGATCACTAAAAGAAGGGCCGTAGCAAGGGGTAGGCTGTGTGTACCTGTGTCTGTTTCTTTTCATACACAGGTGCACCCACACACACACTCTTAAAATCTTTCCACTGGCTTTTGATTTTAGTAAATCATTTAACTCAACTGGAAAAGAATCTACAACTTCTTGCTTTTAACATTATAAATATTTCAAATGTTATAAAATCTATTGCAAAAATGTACATTCAGTGGTTTTATGAGGCACAGGACCTGCTAATGTATTTTCAGGGAAGCTCGCGTGTACTCTGTTCTGTCCACTGCTGGACAATGGTGGAGAATCCAGGGGCTCACGCTTGATGGCTTGAACCAAGCAGGGGTTTTTAAATTCACATGGCATTTTGAACACCTCATTCATCTGCTCTTTCTCCTCCCCTGGGCTGGGGCTGTAGAAGTGGCCGTAGCAAGGTGCGTGTGGCAGGTCGGGCACGCTTTCCAAACATACGGAGGAGTTCTGAGGGCAAAAGGGGGGCACCTCCCTGTTCCGTGAGCCCTTGCCAGCTCTGTTCAAGTTCAGGTTGTTGGGGTGATTTGCTACGATGCATTGCCAGTTATGGGGCGTGTAAAGGCAGTTCCTTGGCTTCTGGCAAGGCAAGGCTGGCTGGCAGAGGTCTGGCTCCGTTTTGAGGTGCACTCTGCTGGGATAGCCGGGGCCCTGCTTCCTCAGCGCGCCGCTCTCATCCAGCCAGGCTCGGCTCTGCAGGTAGTTGTCAGCAATGTTTTCAGAGTCAGAGTCGTATTCTGTTTTGATGGGCATCTCCAAGGGAGTGGCTGTGTCATAGAGAGACTCTGAGGATGTGAATGGTCTCTGCAGCTTCCCGTGGTCTGTGGCATAGCTCTCTGCACAGCGCTGCGGGAGCCCCGAGTAGCACTGGCCGTTCTCTGTGCTCCCCCAGTGGGAAGGACAAGCTGATGCCAGATTTAAGAAGTTTTGGTCTCTGTTGTAGAATGATCCAGCTCTCCTGTTTGGACACGTGTTCATTCTCTGGCTCATAGAACAAGAGCTGGAGTTTCTTAAAGTCCAGCTACTGTTTGTGGTGCAGTTGTTTTGAATGCCTAAAAGTGATGTGTTAGAGCTGAGAGGTTCCTCCTGCATAAAACACTCACCATTAGTATGAGGCTCAAACTTCACTTTTACATTATCTTGTTCATTCTTCACTGCTGCCCAGTTAATATGCTTCCACTGGCCCAGAGTTTCAATGGCACTGTTATAGGAAAGCCCCTCCAGGTTTCCTTTCAAACTGGCAAAACCACTCAGTATCTTCAGTTGTTCATCTTCTTCCCTTTCAATAAGAGTAGAAAAGAGAAGACAGGTCAATCAGATGTTTCTAAATTGTTGTTTTCTGGGATACAGAGTGGCTCAACATGCATTACAAGCCCTATATTGTCCTAAATACGGAACTCTCACACTCTTGTGCACATAATCTTTGCATTTGCTTGAGAGAACAAAAGAGTGTGCCTGCAGCTGGGTGTCAATATCTGTGCACAGCTAACTTTCTGAGGCATTGCTTCATGTGAATTCATGCATTGTTCTTCCATTTCAGGCACACAGTTCAATAAAGAACCTAAAATCTGTAGTACAATACACTAATTCCCTTACACTTTTATTCTTCCCTTAAAATACATGTAAATATTATTTGTGTGTAGAAAATTCTAGAGACAAAATACAAGTAGTATTTTAAATGAGATATATTTTGTTAACAAAGAATTATTTGGACACATAAGCGCTTTCTGATCAGAGTGATTTGAGGAAAAACTGTGGGGGTCTTACATTTCGAGAACACAGCTGAGAGGAAATAAAATGTCCAAATTGAATAACCAAATAGTCACAGATGTTCATATTGGGTGTAGGTTTGTTTTATATGTCTAACTTAATTTATGCTGCCTTTTGTTTTCTAAGATGGCCAGTGAATAAATTTTCCATGACCTCCAGCTGAAGTACTGAACATTAAAGAAGAACACTGGCAGAGAGTGTTGCCTGAGCACTTCCATGCCCAAAGCAGCTGTTTTCAGAACTGGGGTACAAATATGGAGATTTAGGTCCTGAATTCACTAATGTGCTGATTCCCAAATCAAGTGCCACAAAACCACCTCATGCATCTCCAAGCAAGAAGCAGACATTTCAGTAGGAAACTGCGTATGAAAACCTGAAGTGCTACTGAGGGGTTTAGAAGGCTTTTTCTTCGTTCACAAGAGAACTTTTCCCTTGAGTACTGACCTCAATATTTCCTTGCGTTTCCTTGAATCAATGTGCAAGAAAAGGATTTTCCAGTAGAGGGAGTTCGTGTTGTTACAAAGAGAGAACGTCCCACTGTAATAATGTACACCCTGAAAGAGGAATATTTCCTCTCGTTCTTTTTTTTTGTTTTGAGGCATTAAATATTTTCAGTCCTCTGCTAAATATTCTTATTTTTATTATTGACCGTATTGAGATGCAAATAGTCTCATAAAAGTTTGCTGCAGAACATGCTTCTCAGAAAGTGGTCAAATTGGGAAGCACAGGACTGAACAAAAAGCAATAGTCACAAAAAGCTAAACCCCCAAGTGAAGAATTTTACAGTGAAATAGTATCCAGTGAAAATTCTTCAAAAGAGTCTATGTTTCCTGGAAGACAGCATACATTTTAACAACAGCAAAAAAAAAAGTTGTAGCAAAAACAAAGTCTATTGCTGACCAAGACAGAACTGAATATAATCTCTAAGGCCAAGTCTTGTTATACTTCATTCTGTGGGAACTATCAAGCATAAAGGAAGGATTTTAATCTCTCTGAAAGCAAAAATGTAACTAAATAAACATGCTTAATTACACAAAAACAAGTTGGAAGTAGAAAAACTAATAAAAGAAACAGCCCCATTTGATCTTCAATCTTTAATAGAACTTCATTCCCTGACACAGCAAGGTTATATTTGTGCCACCCCAGCAAAGGTAAAAAGCTAGCGCATCCTCAGGTGAGAGCTCCCCTGCTATTCATGTGGATCTTGGGAGATACACCCCCTGCAAGGAATATCTACTCTGAAAGTGCAAAGACTTTTTTAATTTCTTCCACCTGCAAGGCATTTTGAAGGAAAAAATCTGGGATAACAGCCACATTTTTAACACTGGGCCAGATGGTGGCTACATAAAACTCCTGGCCCTGCTCCCTGAGTCCACTCTCTTATCTCTTCCCTCAGACCAGCTTGAAGAGATACTTCAGCAAGGCCACAGGAACTGGAACAGACAGTCCCATGGGGGAAGGATGCAAAGCCCACTGAGAGGAAAGGGTAAAACTCATCCAAAAACTCTCTCTCAATGCAAATCTGTGAGATTAGTTTACTGTGAGATTAGTTACTCTGTGACTGAGCCTACAGGAAAAAGCCTAGATGTGTCTGAAAGAAAGCACAGAATGAATATGAGCACCCTTCTTTAGATTATATTGCACATGCACAACTGAAAACATGAGCTCAACTGTCTTACATGAAGAAAAAAAAAAAGCTTAACATAGTCAAATGCTGATAAGCAGAAAAACTAGGGCACTAGATTCAGCTGCAACATAAAGCAAACCAAAAAAATCCAAAATACTTTTTTTTGTGCAAGAAGGACAAATATTTTAAAAATGTATTTATTTCTGTGCAATGGATATGCAGAAGAAATGGCTGAAGACAGAAAATAAATATTGTTTAAGATTGTAACTGCCATTCCATATGTTCCAAGACAGGAATAGATTTCCATATCATAAGTAAACTAAATTCTTCTCATTCATCTCTTCTCTTAGGTCACTACAGCCCTTTGAAAGATTTCATACAAAAAGAATGCATTCATTTTCCTATTTTTTTCTCTTTTTGGTACTGGAAAATATACTTACTTTAACATTTGCTGTTGGGCAAGGACATATTCTGAACAACCACTTCGATACAGAAGCTGAGTGTTAGCTTGAACCCAGACCCAGTGATCCTCATTTGTTTGTACTTTGACTAGAGAAATGCCATTTTCTCCATTATTCTTTGCTATATAATTTAAAAGAAAAAAGATTTTAATACAAGCAGTATTAAGTGGTTTTTGTTAGCTAAACTGCAAACGTTCAAAGACTTCTTTGTTACCCTAGAAGCATCAGCATCGGAAACTACAATCTAAAATATGTCACAAAATGAAGAAAAATCCATCTTAAAACTAATATTTGAAAAGTCTAGTAAGGCACTTAAACTGTAACCAAGGATTTTACAGTAATAGTCATTCCTTCTAATATTTTCATCTCAGTAGTAGTACCCATAAAAAATGTTCATGAAAAATGGAGCTATAAGAGAGGAATGATTTTAAAGGCAATAAAAATTTCCAGCAGATATGATAGAAGGATGAGTACAACTCTGCTCAAGAAGAAATTGCCCAGTGGGATAGACTTACCATCAAAATTTTATCCATTGTAAAATCTGAAATAGAGCCTAGACTCTCATAATTTTTCCACAGCCAAACATTGAAAAAGCATGAGTCAAAGCTGTGGGCACATCATGAGTTTTAAAGACAATGCATTCTAATTTTCCTCTGTCTTCTAATCTTTGGGGAAAACTAACATTTGTAACATATCTTCCAGTTTTCATCAAAGAGGAATAGATATTGTTATTAATTATAAGGATTTTTGCATAAACTTATTGAATTCAGTGCTGCCACTTTTAGGTAAGCATACATTGAGTATTCTTTTACTACTATTTATTTACTATTTACTATTTACCGTGATTGTTTATTTCTCTGTAAATTTTCTACCCCCTCTGAAATCACAGACTTACTCTGCATTATCTTTTGAGGTGGACAATTTTTTGTATTTTTTAAAGAAGAGGTGTTAGAGAGAAGAAGAAGAAGAAAGACAGCATTGGGACCAAAACCTGAAAATTTTATCAGGAGAAAATAAAAGAGGAGGTTCTTTTTCCATAAACTGTATATAATCTAGAAGTACTTAGCAGTACCTTTGATTTGGTTTTCAGCAATCTGTAATGCATTAGTGAAGGCAGCACCTTCGTGGTGATTGTTTCTTCCATATAATTCTGTTGCTTCACAAAGTCCTGAACTGCCTTTTGAACTGGAGCTGTAGAGGGAAGAAAATGTGGCAAATTCCTTGTCAGTGAATGAAAACACAGACTCTAGAATCACAGACTCTAAAAGATATGATTTTCTAGCTGGTGGCCATTAGCAAAGGTGTTTGGTTTAAGTATATAGTAACTAGCACTAAATAATTATCTTTTTCCTGCATCATTTGGTTTCTCCAGCTAGTGTGTGCATGGAGTTCTGTATTCAATTAAGAGGAATAGTTATGTTTAGGAATATTCTGTTCATGACTTACTATATGTGGAAAAATAAATTTCATCTGGAATTGAGACAAATGCTGTGTATATTCTGCTCTTCCTATTCAAGTTACGTTTGAGGTACGTACATCACAGACACCAGCAATGCATTTAAGAGCTGGCATTACTTCAATGTGCCATAAGCACCATATGATTTGAATGTATTTCTTCCAATCTTTAGTTGAAAATGCTTCAATCAGGGCTTTAAAAGGGTGCATTGTCTGTAATACAGAATTACAAATGCTTCCTTGCATTAAGGGCCTTGAAAAAAAAAGACTGTGTAAATCTGCCCACCATCCTTGGCTACCATATTTCAGGCCTGAACCAAAGGAAACGCTGAAGATAAATGGTTGCTTCATTCTTGTCAGATCCTTGGCCACTGTCCAGTCAGGTAGTAAAGCACTTCTCTATTAAGAGCTCAATTTTGATCATCAGTTAATTTCTCCTGGGTCACTGGAAAAACTGGCAAGTAGAAATGACTTTCCAACTCAATTCCAAAAGCCTGCATAGGCCATTATATCAGACTTCCAGCAATTTAGTTCTTCTCAAAAGGATGTATGTCCTAGAACCACATTATACATCTGGATAGTGAATCCACACACACACAAGCATAATCTAATTAAAAACCAAATTATGGTACTGTCAGTGATACTGATGAGCATTTTTCTTCACAGCAATAGAACTCATTACTGTAAGGTTACATTTAAGCAAAAAAGAGAACACACGATCCTAGCCCCAAATGTCAACAAATTCTGCCATAGAAGACTAACAAAAATAAGTGTTAGGAAGGAGATGAGTCTGAAAACAATCTGTCCTGATCTTTTGTGATTGCTACCAAATGATCACCCCCAAGCCATTTAGTGCATTGCAAATTTACATGTTCATAAAACTTCTGTTGAAAGATAAATGCATACATCAAATACAACTCATTAGGCTCTTTGTGAACACACCTCCCCACATACAGACATTCAGCTTTCTGAAGTCCCCCTTTTCCTTTGTTTGTTACCAAAATGCCCAAGTCGAAATAATTGTGTTAGCAGAAGATACTGAAATTAGAAAGCTCGCAGTAAAAATATTTTTTCTTTTCCACTTTTACAGCTGCCTTACTGCATTGGTAACTTTTGAAGGTTAGAAAGATATCCTAATATTCCATTTCTAATATAAAATTTTGTATATTGAAATAAATTACTTAACAGGTATTGTAAATAAAGTACCATATATTGCATCATCTTGCATTGTATTATGCTCTATTATAGTAATTGCATTATATTTATTTTGTATTCAATAGTAAATCCAGATAAATTATTCACTTTTCTAAGAAAGAGTTTTAAAATGGAGAGATATTTAACATAATTTGTGGTTTTTACATGCTTAATAGCCCATAATCTTCACTAAATGCCAAAAGATTAATTTGTAAATACTTTGTGTTTGCTGCTGCTGCATCGTCAGCTTTGTGTTTTGCTCTCACAAGCAGGCTCTTCATCTTCATCTCTGTCACAGAAGGGAGCAGAAGTGGTACCACTATGCAGAATAAGGACAGCTGAGGTGGCAATACTGTTCCTGATGATGACTTCTTCCTTTGTCCAAAGAGGAACTTTAGTTTGCCTTGGAACTGCATTGTCTGGTATAAAAAATAAACCAAAAGAAAACAAAAAAAACCCCAAAAACACAAAACAAAAACCCCCATTAAAAAAAAAAAAAAGAAAAAAAAAAGAAAAAACCCAACAACTTAAGCATTTAGTGTACAAACATTTAAAATAGTAATACAACCTATAGACTCTGTCATTTAACACCAAACCCAGTTTTGAATCAGCGATTCAAACTACGAATTTCATTTTCTTCATATAATTTAAACCATGCCATTTCAGAGACAGGGTGGGTGGAGGTACTATCAACAGTAAGATGAGACTTTTGAGGCTGGTTGAGAGTTTTTTCTCTCTCGTGTACTCAGCAGTAGAAGTTCTGTGTTACATTCTGTTTGCCAAAATGGGCCACGTACAGTGGTGCAAACACCGAGTTGTTTCCTCCGTACCTCACTGAAGCTGGAACCATTATTTTTCCATGCTCTGTTCTCTCCAGCAAGATTTCTTAGTTCTTTCATCTTATTCTGCACTTTCTCTGGGAAGTTTACAGATTGGCACAACCCAAGGGCGGTGCAGACAGGTACCAAGGAAAAAAATAGGCTCAAGATAGCCACATAGAGAGTGCACAGCTTGGAAGGAACCGTCCATCCCTGCCTCAAATGTCTGTGTAGTCAGAAAGCAGGGTTCAAGTCAAGAGCAAGCTGCTGCCTCTCAGTGACAAAATTAACTACCAAAAAACGCCCAGTGAAAAATCAGCCCATTTGAGTTAGGCATTTTCCAGAGCTACGAGGTTAAAGCAGGGGTGCAGAGATGATGGCTGTTGAGACCCACAGCCTTCCAGCAAATGAGCATCTGAGACAGAACTTGCATTTCTCAGTCTCATGCTGGTAGCTTCATTTTCTTTGCACATGCTGGAGTTTCCCCTAAGTAGAAACAGCATTGGTCTTTACTAAGGAAATGGAGAAGAAGTGATTTCTAGAAGTGAACTGCTCCTAGTATGGAGCATGCGAGAGACTTTCTAATTCTGGGGTTTATTATTAAAGGATTCCTTACAAAAGGAAAAACCAGATCATTATTTTTCCTTCTCCTTAAAGCAAATACTTTGGGCTTAAATGTTAACTGTTGGAATTCAGACTTGCCACCCTTGTGATATGCCCAGTACAAATTGAGGACAGATATTGTCAAAAAGAGTTGAAAACATAAAAATTTTTAAAGTCTTCCCATTTCAAATATTACAACTTTCTGTCCTCCCATCATTCTTTACATATATTAGTAATTATCCTAGGTGTTTCTTGTTAATGCACAGCAAAAGAAAAGTGTATCCTGTCCATGGATTTCCACAATATTTATGTTGAAAAATTTTTCATATGAAGTAATTAAAGTCTATTATGTCATGCTTACAGTGATCTAAGTACTAAATTGTACTTACAAGGAATCCAGAAGTACTGTCCAACAAGCAGCGAACTCGACAGATGAAACAGCGAGTTAAAAAGGAAGAGTAATCTGTTGTCATGCTGTCATTCTCTTGTGCTTTGAACAATTTACTGAGAATATATTCTTCCCCTAGGAACAACAGTGGAGGCAACATATATCAGATCACACTAAGAAATAATGAAAATGTTCTGTAGCCAGTTGAGGAAGCTGTTACGGAAATTGCTAAAAATTGCTTTATGGATGGGCAAATATTCAATGGTGTCATGTATGGATACATCTGCACATGCTCTAACAAAAGAAAAATAAAAGCTCTGCAATGGGATTCGGATGAGTTTCTTCAGAAATTTGGACTTGATTTCGTGAGTTTTTGTGATTTTTAATGATGCAACATTAAAAATCATGGTAACAGATGTTGCTGGTTTTGAGATCAGAGATCACAGAAAATGCATTAGACAGGAGAGCAAAATAAGGAAAAATTATAATCCTAGGAAAAAAACAGAACAAAAAAATGTAGATTTTTAGCTAATGTTCAGGTGTTGCACCTCCTTGATTTTTTTGTACAAGTGCAGTTTTTTGAGCAATTTTCTACAAGACACAAGTATTAATGCAAAACTATGAACTTGAGACCTGAAATTCTTCACAATATACATTAGGATGAAAATTCCAAATATTTGTAGATTTTATAGTTTGAAATAGTAGTGCATGTTGGTTTGCTTGTTTCCTGCATACTTCCTATGAAATCTTGCAAAGCTCCTCAGATATTTATAAGACTCTTCTGTAAAACACAGAAACTGTTTTTCAGGAAATTCCACCAAAGTTTCATTATTGTCTTCCTGAGGATTTCGTAGAGGTTGCTGAAGGATTTCTTGCAAGTTTCTCCCCACTCACCTGGTGACTATACTTCCTAACTTATTTCCTCAATTACTACCTCACCTTCTGGTGAAATGCATACATTTTGCTGGGATCAATAATACTTTATAATGTTAACAATTTCAACCTGATTGTAAGTTCTGTATTTGTGATTTCAGCTTAACATCTCATGTAGGAGAATCTTTGAGGGCAGGCATCCAATTCCCATCCTAGGGAAGTATAGCCTAAGAAGAAAAGGTGCATTGCTAAACCTATTTGTTCTTCAGAAGGCTCCTGTCTACATCATTTTGCATGGGAAAACAAATGGCAGAAAATGACGCTTCCATGGTTATTCTATACAGAAACCTTTTGCATCAATGAGAGGACTATTGATGTCCTAATCTGTTGCCAACAAATTTTTGGCAGTATGAAGAACTGATGCTGCTCATTCTGAGTGTGTAAGAATATGTGTAGGCACATTAGAGAAAAGCAAAGGAAACAACTTTGTAGCACCAGGGGCTTAAGCACTCTGCCTTATAAATGCCCAGGATCAGAAGAAATGTCATCTCTGAGAAAATAACATAAATAAATGGCCACTATGCATCTTTCCAGTGAAGAATCTGACTGGAGATAGAGATACAGGCATAAGTGGAGTGCAATTCGACCTCTGAACAGTGGTGCCTGTGTTTCCAACCAACATGCACAATCCCACCTGTTTCTGGCTGTAGTTGCTGTCCCGAGAACATCTGGGGAGGATTCATGGCCCAGTGCAGTTGTCTACAGAAATCCTGGCGGTCATCCACATGGATGTAATCATATATGTTTTGGTGCATTACATCAGTCTGAAACAATTACAACAAGGAATGGTTAATTAGTAACTGTAGAGGGGCAGCCATTTTTCTGTAGATTGATACTTTGCTTAAAATAATGGCAGGTGTAGGACACCTTCAGAGCAGCTTTGATGAGGAAAGTTCTGTCAAAGACCCCTCCTTCTCAACATCTGCTTTTTCCCTTCACATCCTAAGATGATTCTTTCTATTCTGAACTCTATTTTACATACGGAAATGTGACTAATAAACATCCAACTGGCAAGTGATGACCAGCGGCATCCCGCGGGGATTTATGCTGGGACAAACCCTCCTTAATTTCTTGACTAAGGAATCTTGGGATAGAATGAATGCTCAGCAGGTTTATAGAGGGTGCCTCCCTTAGCTGGGGAGGGCAAGGCAGCTCTTTGGTAAAAATAGGCTGAGAGGAGCCTCAGGAAGTTCAGCAAAGGTAAATTTCTCTCTTAATTTTGGGTACCCCATGAAAAGAAAAAGATTAGAATGTGAAAATGAGCCCAGGAGAGTGTTACCAAGACACTTAAGAGAGCTGGAGCACATTCAGGAGAGAAGAACAGGGTTTGCTCAGCCTTTGGAAGGGAAAACCACAGAAAGAATGTACTGCTCTCTACATCAACCAGATGAGCTGGGGAAGACAAAGGCTGACTCTTCTCAAAAGTGAGAGGGCAAGGAGCAACAGACACAAGTGGCAACATGGGAAGCAGAGAATTAATAATAAGCAAAAAAAAAATTACAGTCTTGGTGGCTAAACACTGGAACACATCTTCCAGAGGGGTCACAGAAACTCAAAGCTTGATTAGTCATGCATCAACCTGCTCTAGCTCAATGTGTTTTAGCAGGAGGTTGGGCTAGATGACCTCCAGAGGCCCTTTCCAACTGTGTGGTTCTGTTAATCTGTGACTTTAGAATATATTTATTACACACAGCCAGCCAGCCTAGAAAAGCAGCATCTTATATTGAAATTGAAAAGAAACTTCTAGCTAAATCTTAGTTTTATAATGGATCATGTTTCTGCTAACAAAAGCCTTATAAAAGGAAGTTGCAAGAAATAAATCTTCACCTGTCAGATTGACAAAAAAATTAGTCTGAGATGGTATAGTAAAATAACTTTATTTCAGTAAATGTATGTCTAATCAGCAGTCAAAGGCATACAACATACAGTGCTGCATTTACAAATAATAGCAGAAGTTATATTATTGACAATATGTGTATTGGCAAGAAAGTCAATACAATGTCAGTGACTGGGTATTCTAAGTAATTCTGAGTACATTTACCTGATGAAACCCTAGATAGTCCACAATTGTCGATGATGCATAGAATATCATTCCATCTGCACTCACCACCAGGGCAAAACCATTCAGTGACTGAAAAAAGAAAATAAAGTACATTGAAAGATAATCAGAAGATAAAGAATAAAATTAGTATCAATGTAATCAATTTAAGAATATCCTAGGAAAGAAAAAACTCATTCTGCAAAAAGTTAGACACTAAATTCTTTCCTACCATGAAAAATGAGTAACAACCTGGAACATGCTTTCTTTCTTTTCTAAAAAAGTTAAAATATTTAATTACAGTATACCAACCATATTACATTGCTAGCTTATTGTCTGCTTAATGGTCTGCATAATTATATTTGCTCATTAATTCATAGAATTAAAAGTTTAATAGCAAGTGCCAACTACTTTGTTTTCCCTTTTAATTTAAAACTGCACATTCCATAATAATTGCTTTAAATATATATGCATTAATACATTTAATATAATAACATCCAAAGGGAAAATTAAATACATGTGCTGTTTTAACCATGACTTTAAAACTGGATCTGTATGGTTTTTTTTTTTGTATGGCTTTTTTCTTAAGCTGCTATAAAAATAATACAGAACATAATTACATAAATGCAATGAATATAAAAAGTCAGTCCCCATGAATATAAAAAGTCAGTCCCCAGCTGCACAAGGACTGACTAATTCTGCCTCTCTTCCCTTGATAAAGGTTTGGTAACATATCTTTACTCCAGCAGGCTTGCACTCCAAGGCAGTCTAGATCCTTTTGTGTGGTGGTTTGGAGGTCTTTGAGATTACAGTTCAAATAGCTGTTGCTGAAATACTGCTATATTATTATTATTATCCTTGCTTCACCTTACTCTCAATGCGCCTATTAATCCTGAGTTAATCCTGAAACACAGTGAGGACAGATTTTCAATTGCTCAGTAACCAGATACACTGACATATTCTTGTGAGCTGGGTTCTCTTTTTGGTTCCTAAATCAGGACCATATTTCCAAGTCTGCTTGAAAGCTGTTCCCACTGTGACAATGGTGGGCAGAATTTCAAGAGTTCAGTGCACAATAGACTGACCTCCTCAGAAGGTTTGGCTCCCATCATAAATGTGGAACACCTTTGGAAATGTGGCCCCGTGGGACCACACTTGGCCAGAGGCTCTGTGCCTTGAACAACCTGTGAATCAATGACTTCAGAGAAGTAGTGGGGAGCCTTCACTGGCCATAGCAGCAAGTGATTCAATTAGGTCAACACTGACCATAAGTCAGTGCTAAGAACAGTCAATGGCAAATCTTGTTTTGCTCCAGGTCAGCTCCATAGGTGCAGATCCCTTGCAGAATAAGAGTGATCTCTGCCTAGTTGTGCTTGAGTTGAATACTAATTATCCTTGTCAACTCTTCAAGCACAAGGACTTGCTCAACTGGTGCCATTTCCTGCTCTAAATAATGCCCAAATTTGTCCCAGCAACTCACCAACCAGAAGATGGTGTGTCAAGATTTCTGTATCTTCACATCTGCACCTCTCACTGCACTGAGAGGAACCTCCATGGATGGTATCTGTCATATACATTTCCAATGTCAAATGGAGACAAGAAAGCGTTTTTGTCATCTTGTCTCTTTGGACTTGTCTTCATAACAATGAAACCATCAGTGATGTGATGTTAGGAATTTTATTACATTTTGAACATCTGGCAGGCCTTTTAATTTGGATAGATTAAATTTTCCATAAAGATAACTGTGGGGCACTCAAGGGAGCTCCCTTTTTTCTGTGCCTCTTACCAGGCATATTCTGAAAGACCTCGAGTCCTGCCCATGAAACAGGACCAGGTAGAAGTTAAGAACATTTAAAAAATGAAAGAAATGTGCTTAATTAAATAAAAGTTCTTAAGCTATGCAAAGTGATACACCAAGCCCTACTTTTATTGTTTAAGCTTCAAAGACAACAGGATCTGAATTTGATCGAAGAATCCTATAAATTATCATGCTGAACATTTTTAAAATGTACCCTCCAACTGTCCTGCAGGCAAGCTGGAGTTTTTCAGCCCCTGGAGGAATATCTGCCTTTGTCAAGGATTGCTTGTATGAATCAAGAGATAAATTCATCAGTTCAAAAATTAGTCTTACATACTCTTTAGGCCTAGACACATATATAAGAGATCAGTCTCTACCCTTAAAATGTAATACTTGATCCCCCACAGTGGAAAGCAGGAAGGTTTTTCTTGACATATTTTTTCCATAGAGCTAGAGTCGGGCTGCGCTAGGTGCATGAGTTCCTAAAAATTGGAAAGGGAAATGGGACCATGTGTATTTCCAGGGATTCAGATAAGTGTACTGGAAACTACATCTGTGAGGTTGGAGTAGGCATTAAGAAAGAGGTGGGAGGGAGGAAGAGGGAAGAAGAAGAGGAGGAAAAGTTCAAGGAGCCATGTGTTTAGGTTAAGCCAGAAACAAGTGTGGATTTGCAGCATGTATGTAAATGAAGAGTTTTCCAAACTTCCCCTGCTTTGTTTTTGGTTTGGTCTCAAAATGCTGGTGTCCTCTCCTGAGGTTATATCTCTTAAATAAGCACCCCCTGGTTTTCACAACCCCAATTGCAGACATCAGATTCTTTGCCCTGCAAGCAGGGAAATCAAAATCCACTTTGGTGCAAAAACAACTTTTATGGAGCCACATGACAAAGTTGAGGATTAACACAAATTCTATGTCTCTAAATTAATTTTAGCTGGGAAGCCTGCTGCTTCAGACACATTAAAAAAAGACAAGCTGCATATCAAGTAAAACTTTACACCAGTGAGTCTCATCCACACCTGTAAACTCTTCTGCTTTCTCAGTATTACCCTAAACTAGTTCAGTGAGAAAACAGACATCTGTAACACAGAAGATTCTCTCAATGGAGTCAGAGCTGGGATGGGATTCATACTTTACTTATTTACTTTCCAGAGGTGAGGATAAGGAGGAGGGTGTTTGCTAGCACCTTACCCTCCCCGAGTGACTAATGGCGATGGCAAATCAGTAGGAAAATACCTTTTCCAACCTCTCAGATAAATCTCTCAGGTACCAAATACAACTCCATACTGAAATCCTTTACAGTAACACTGCATAGAGGTTTTTCTATTTTTCTGGCCAGAAGCCTAGTGACTTGTTAGACTGAGTAGGAGAGACAGCTTCAGTCCACAAGAATGAGTGAAAACTATTCCCAGCATTTTTTGTTCTAAGTTACCACATCTCACATTAAACATCACAGCAAAGTATATGGCTCCACTTATGATTTTTAAGCATTCTCCATTATTGAAATAAAATTCTCAGCAATAGCTTTCTCTCATTGCCAGTGAAGAGGAGGTGTGCTGTGTCAGAGTCACAGCAGCCATGTGCCTAGGAAATGGACAACCTGGGGAAATTAAATACGAAAGAGGACGTGGACCAGCCTCATACCTGGGCAGTTCACACTCCTCGTGAAAGCACATGTTTGCTCTGAACACTGAGGGACAGCGCAGAGAAGTAAAGGCAGCTCTTCTCATTTCACTTTAATCCTCTCAGCAGAAATAATGGACAGCGTAAATGGGGCTCTGGTGTTTAGAGGGGGAAATAACCAAACTCCACAACTCAATGTTGGTGGTATTTGCTTTGTGTACGACAAGGGCGTTTCAATCAGCGCAGTCCACTAGCAAACTAAAATTTTTTTGCAATATTGCATATTCTTACACATGCACACATAAAAACAAACACGGAAAACTATTAGTATGGACCTTAAAACTTCTACAAGAGAAAACAACTAACTTCAAATCTGCAAAAAATACATGGTTTTAAACTGCCATTTGGCAAACCATATGGATTCAATGACAGATGGAATTTCTAATCCAGAATAATAGCTGAAACATGTGAGACAGACTTAAGTATGTATTGTGAACATTTGTTTGTTTGTATTTGGCTTTTTAAAAACACTTACATGAGTTTTCTACATTGTACTTTAAAAATGAAATCATGTGGGACTTTTTTCCCAAATGAAAAAAAAGAAGAGAGCTTGGCACCAGATAGGGGCTTGTGTTCTTTTGAAAAAACATGTACATCCAATTATGTACTCACGAAAAGCTGCACCTGCTACTGAAACAAAAAACAATTAATCTGTCAGTTCAAAGAAAGTATGATATTATTCTGGTGCCTGCAGTAGCTGTGAGATGAAAGTTATCAGTTCCTTCCATTAAGAAGTTTTTAAAACTTTATTAGTCAAGAGATTCTCTTTGGGAATGAAGGCAAATATTTTGAGGAAGATAGGACTTCCTTTGGCAAGATCCTTTATATATCCTGATTTTTTTTTCCTGGTCTCGTAGCAGAAAATCAGCCAGAAAATACTTCAAAGATATTTTGGTCAAGGTCATGGCATAGTAAAAATAAGGAGGAGGAAAAAAAAAAAACAAAGAGAGAGAATGAGTTCCAATGCACATTTCTCTTATTACTCTTCCTTGAAATAAAGGAAAATTCACTAGCATTAGGTCTCCAGAGACCACGTTACTATGGCTACTAAAGTACAACAGTCAAGGCCTGCAGCCATGCCTTGCTTTGAACAGATTTTCGAGTCACGCAACTTGGGTACTAAATTTCCAGGGTCAGTTGGCTCACAGTTTATCTGGAACAGCTTCATTCAATAGTGGATCACTGGGTTTTTGCATCCTATGTGGGATGGGGCCATTTTCTGGTGATCTAAATAAGTAGCTATTTAAAAACTCTGAAAATTATATACTTGCTCATGTCTTATGAATATTAGGAGGAAAATGCAGACAGTTAATTGTGTCTTCTGTCTTAAACTGCATTGTTTAGTGAATCAGTATTTCTTTCCACTGGTGTTTTTAGGATTCATAGTTAACCTTCTCAAAAATCCCTCTGAACCCCTGAGGTTCTCTGGTTCTCTTTATATACCAAAAAAAAAAATTTAACTCTTACAGAACCCTGAAGTGAAAAATAGCATAAAAGACTATTCAGAAATACCTTATCTGGTGACATCAGAATATGGCCTTTGCTCAAAAATTACAGTATCTCTTAGCCCTCTGGACTATCTATCTACAAAGCAACTTCAAAAGGAGAATTTCTGTGAGTAAGCACTATTTCGTGCAAAGGAGAGTGGCAGAATTGTTTTAGCATTCAGTTTTGATCAAGGGTTTGCGTGTGCAGATTAAATTTCAGGCAAAAGAAACAAAACAGAAGACAAATTTCCATCATTTGAGCCAGAGAAGGAAGTAGTAGCTGAAGTCTACAGACATGGAGTTTTATGGGAAGCCTTTCAGAGAGAAAGTGCTCAATCTGATACCCTGGTTTTCAAAGACAGCAGAAATGTTTATTTTCAAATGCAAAGAAAGATGCATATATTGACCATTATGTTCCTTTCACTCCTCCTGTCACCCCAAATAAAACAAAGTTCATGTTCCTGCCTGTGTCCTTGACCTGGATATCACTTCAGGCTTCTTTCAGTATGGAAATTCAGCATCTAGTGCTGCACAACCAAGGTCAACATTTTCAACAATCATTCACAATGCCAGACAGATTTGAGCCCTGGCCCTCCCATTTAATGTCAGAGGGAACAGCTGGGCCATCTGAAAGGCACAAATGCTTGTGAATCTTTCAGCTGGTGAAATTCCTCATTATTCCATTTTTCAATATCCCATCACTTCCACGAAGGAACTAGGGAAACCTTGGAGATGCTTGTTTACATTCGTGTCCTCAGCCGAGCAAGGGAGCTGGAACGCCGGGGCTCGTCAGGAGCAGCAGCCGAAAGCGGCCTCCTGGAAATCTGCTAGGAAAATGTAAGTCACTGGGCTCCGGTAATTGTGAGCTATAAACTTTCAAGAAAACATAGTAGTTCCCTGGAGGGTGAGATTGCAATGTGTGCACACATGTAAACACATTTTAAACCATGGTGATGTTTTTTTATATGCTTGATATGTAATAAGTATTGGACACAACCAAGAACAACTTTGCCTTTGAAGTTGTTTTGAATGCACGATGAAAAACTGTAAATGCAGTTTTTCTTCCATTATACATTCCTTCCAAACTAAGCTTTTGTAACAAAGCTTGCTTAGTCTGTGTCAAGTCCTTGGGACAGGGCCTCTCTTTGTTAACATATCCATGAATTTCTGGTCTCCAATGAACCTGGCGCCTCAAAACCAACTACTCTGCCCAAGATGGGGCTAAGAAAAAGGGCTGAAGCATCAGCTGACTTTGTTTGAGTAGAAAGTTGGTGTGGTGCATACTAGAAAGAGATGCATCCCCGTTAAATCTTGTTTTTTCTGCAAGTACTAGGCACTGGAAAAGAGAATACAGACCATGCTTCCAGAGAGGAGCAGTACTGATGACTACTAGCTTAAAGACAGGTCAGGGAAGGTTTTGTTGATGCAGAAGTGAATTAATTCATGGGTGACACTGAGCACCTCAGTACAAATTTGTTATATGGCATGCTTTACCATTTAGGATTTCATATGGGAAGCAGGAATAGGAATGCTACCTGAGGTTAATGGATGGTATACAAGTACTGAAGGCTACTTAAAATAATATAAAGAAGAATATTTGTATTATTTATTCTAAAATTGTTGGGGCAAAGCACATTTTATTTATTAATACATAGCTAGAGTTATGATGTTCGCTAGATAGTGAGTATGTGGATGAGTAACATGTCATTTACCTTAGCAATTATTATGAAAGGATACCAAATTACAACATAATAATTATATCTGTTTCTTTAGCCTCCTCATTAATCATGATGTTGAATTTAAAATTGTGCTGTATTAGTAAAGGAACCCTCCTGTCAATGCTCTTTCACAAATACTATGCCCTGGACTACACTTGGAAATAGAAACCATCTTTATATTGATTCATGCAGTTTCTCATTTCACTTCCTTAAAAGCAGATGTTGTATTCACAGATGGAAGCAAAGCTGGGGCAATATCGTATCTTCAGTGCAAGTTCAGCTCTTCGTCCTTTCTGAATTCTGCAGCTGCTCTGAGCTTTTCAGTCTTCTCTTCAACAATTTCAATATAGAAAATGCAAGCCTAATTAATTCCATTTGAGAAGGCTCAAAATGAAGCATTAATTGCTCACTACTCTGCACTTGTAATAACAAACTTAGTTAGGTAGACTTTGAAATAACAAATGTAGTAAGATTAGGCATTATCTTTCACAGAAACAGGTTACTGAAAAGAGTCTCAAATAATATTTATCCAACATGTTGGACAATTAGACATATGTAAGTACCAAATGTCTGGATTTTTTTTTCGGTGTTATTTACATGTAAGTGCATCAAGTCCTGAATAGAGGAAGCCGTCATAATATTCCATCCACAGCTGACTTTTATTTGTACTTGCAAACTGTTAATGAGGATGAATGGCAGACATCTCTTTCTGTAAGGAATCAAAACCTAAAAGAAACAATGTTGCAGCCTATATACTGAAAACAGAATGTTATGTCCTAATTTCACAGCACTCTTTTTCTGTGTGTTTAGCACTATATATCACATTTTCTAAAGTGAAACTGTTTCAGGGGGTGGGGAGAAGAGCAAAACAATCTGTATTTCATATTCTGTTTGATAATATATGCTAAACCAGACTTTTAAAACATGATTTCGGGTCAGTAGAATTTTCAGGGAGAATGGCATCCCTGAAATTGGCTCTAGGAACAGTTTTACTTTGCAGGTTATCATCTTAAGCATGTTTTGTATGCCGTAAGTGTCCTGTATCAAACACACCCTATCCCATTCTGACAGCAGGGGTGAATCTGCTATAAATGCATTGTGCTGACCCAGAGACACAGGCAATTTTTTCTCTGATTGAGATATCGAGTGGATGATGGTGGATTATATGGAGAAGGATAATGATAGAAAGTTAGAGACAACTCCTCTAACCAGCAGCAACGACTGCAAATCTTAGGCTGCATTATAGACTAAATTAATCCTTCCCCAAGTCTCTTTTGCAAGCCCCTGCTTTGGTTTGAGCATTTAAGTTTTATTAACTAAGGCAGACAAAAAGAGAAAGTGGGATGTATTCGATATTTCTAGTAAAATACGTAGGGTTTTTTCCAAAACCTCCATGACAAAATCACTGCAAATTTGCAAAAGCTCTCAAGCCTGGACACAGTCTAGCCTAGACCTCCTTTCTTGCTCATCACTTCATCTTATTGAGAAGATGGCAGGGCTGCAGCTCATGAGCTTTTCTGAATTGAGAATGAGGAACACAGTGAAAGCAAGTGTCGTCTGTAAATACAGTTTAGGCTGCTCATTTATAATTTCACTTCAGCCAGTTGAAGACAAGTTAAACAATGTAGGATTGCAATTATTTAAAGTGTATGTGTGTGTCTTCTATGTCCTCTATGTTTTGGGGGATTTTTTTGCAAAATATGACTATGCCATCTTTGAAAATGCTTCCTGAAAAGCAAATGAAGAAATTGGTATGAAATGAACAGTGCGTTATGAATGCCTTTGTTGCCTGAATGCAAGAAGTCAGTTCTAGTAGCAGATCAAGTCCTGGTGCATCTGTACGATGCAGGGCTCAGACACAGATACCAAACCTATTGACTGGTGGAAATAGTTGTCAAGGATTGGCTCTGAAGTCAGTGAGAAAAAAAATCTAAGAGAGCTGAAATGGGAGAATATGTTTTGTTGAGGAGGAAGTTCTGTGGCCACTGGACTGTGTCCAGGAGGCACCGAAATAGCCTGAGCAGAAACAGAGGAAGCGGCTGTGAAAAGTGAGCTCGGGTGGAGCTGGCTGTGATGAACAGTCTGGAGACAGCAACAGCAGCCTTGGATTCAGAGCTGCATCTGTGCCCAGAGCTTATTGACTCTTCACCTTAACGCTATGGACAGACAGCTGCTCTGTTCTCTGGGAGTTTCTCAGCCAGCCCTCCTCATATGACAGCAGGTTTGCCTGTCTCCTGACAAATAGAGACACTTTTCCTGATGCCAGCACCAACCAGGGGATGATAACTCTCTCCTCACCACACACTTGCGCTGACTGCCCGCTCCTCCTGCTCTCCCATGCTGAACATAGGCTGCCTGTCCTGATTCTCCAACCCACTCCCAGCTTGCACCCTCTCAATTGTGATCTGTAATTTTGTGTTGGAGAAGATAAATACTAACTCTCATCAGCCCAACATGACATGAAATCTGAAAAGAAGCACTTACTGGCATTTTCCCATTTGCAAAAAGGCTCCACAACAAGCCTCTACAGAAGTACCTATTTTTCCTCTTCAAATCCCTCCATAAATCTCTTGCAAAAGTCCTGGCAAAAGTCAAGCTCCTCAGACATTATGTGTGCTGGCAATTGTGGTTACCATTTTGTTCATTATTTCCACACAATTTTGTCCATCAAAACCCATCTTCCATCACTTTTCTCATAGTTAGGCTGAAAATGTGAAGGGAGGGGATAACACAATTTTGTTTTTCTCTGTCCCCCAGTCAAGTTGGATGGTGCCACCTCCTGTATTTGAGAAACCTCATCACTGTGGCAGTATCATGATTGTTGCACTCATAACAGTAGCACTAAGGACTGGAGGAGAGAGCAAATGGAATTTAGCAGTCATAGCTTTTCTATCCAGATTTGTTAGAGAAGAAGAAAAAAAAAAAAAGAAGAAGAAAGGAATAAGCGAGAACATTAGTTATTTGTCTAAAGGGCAAGAGAGGATGTTTTTTGCACAGAGCTGTGGCCATGCCAAATTTCAAGTCTGGATTTTAGAAATATGCCTATTTGAAAAGAAAGAAAGAAAAGGGACCAGGGCCTCTGAAGTGTTCCTTTGTGTTTTGCCTACGCCTGGCAAGAAGAAAGTGAATGTACGCATGTGATAAAACAGTGCTCCTAACCCCATTTATGGTTTATTTTAATGGATAAATTCCCTGTAAGTCATCCCAAGTGGCTAACATCAGCTTAAATCATGACTAAATTACTGGGAGAAGGTTCATGTTTGAAAACAAAGGAAAGCAAAAGCGTTGTTTGGGCAACTTTAAAAAGTTGTATTAACTGGAAAAAAATTCATATTTTGATGGTCCAGTTTTAAACAAGTTAGATTAAGAAAATGAAGCACTGTATCAACATCTATCAGGATTTAGTTTAGAAGTGTCAGCACTATGGGAAGCTGAAGAGGGATTCCAGACCAGTTTTTGATTCCTGAAATTTGTGTCATGGTCATAGAACTATATAATCTCCATGCACTTTGTTGGACTTGCAATTTGCCTTTTCAAGCTAAAATTTTAAAATAACAGGAAGAGTAAAAATCTCTTGCTCTCAGACTGAAATTCAAACTGGAGTACCTTTTCAAGAGCACAGTTTTATCAAGAAGTGATTACATAAATCAGTTTGGAAGGAGGAAGTGGAATTACACTAACAAGTTTAAAAAAATGGCAGGAAACCAAGTGGGAAAAGAGTTTCCTATGTTATTTCCTTATGCAGAGCGAAGAACAGCACCAATAGGATGTTTTCTAATGTATCATTTTCCAACTCCCTCGGAATCAAACATGAACTCTAGTTCAAGCTGTTAGTAGAGGCCACTGGGAGATGTGTTTCAGTGCCAAAATTTGCACATTCACCTCTCCAAAGTAACTCCCAGAAAGGTCATTATTTGCATCCATTTCTAAGGTAGCAACATAATGTTAAATAATAAGCTTTAAACTTACATTGTGTCAAATCCTAAATCATTTGCTTGCATTAAGTTTCACTTACATTGGTTTTGATTAAGAAGACCTGGTGTCTATTCGGTATTAAAGCTGTCAAAAAATGACATCATTGACTTTGATGGGTGCTACCAAGTTAGAACCAGAATTTCCAAACCTGTGATATGGAATTAAAAAATAATCTATAAAGGACTTGTCTGAGTGAAAAAGGGTCTGTTCTGTGTGCTACAGGATCTACACCTGATTGTGCTGTAGCTTTGCACCAGCCGTCAATGCCAAGCACAAATGCTGCTGGTTCAGAAGCTAAATAACCTGAAGTGCCTCATTAGTTTTGCTACTTACAACTCAAATAAACAAAATTTGTCTGCATGCTTTGGTAGAACAAAACATGGAAGCTCAGGCTGAAAAACCCAGCTTTATATGTTTAGGTAGCTAACCTAATGAAGCCAGGATTATTAAAATCAGTGGAGAATTATAGTGGTTGCACCACCAAACCTAGCTTTCATGTTTTTGAAGGTGTTAGTAATTGATTTATTTTTTAAGTAAAGGACCATATGGCTGCAATTGTAAGATATTTAAGATGCCAGGCACCTCAAAGTCTCTGTCAAAAAATTTAAATAAGTAGTAAGCCTCTCCAGATCCCTCTGCAGAACCTTCCTGCCCTCAAACATGCCAACACTCCCATCAAACCTTATGTCTTGTGAGACTGACTACGGATGCCTTTGATCCCCTTATCTAGGTCCTTGATAAAAGGTATTAAATGGAATGTACAGTGTCACTGAATAAGAAGTACCAGGGCAGTCTTATGACTGGCATCTTCAATGCAGCCATAAAGAAAAGCATGAGACAAAACCACAGGAATGTGATTCTTGTGTGCTGAAGCCTTATGAGTAGAAGACTCATGGAAGTCTGACCCTGAACTGTACAAAAGTGTGGCTTACAGCATCCTGAAAAGCAACATGGATCTTCTCTGGAAGAGGCTGAGCTGCCAGTGAGCATGGAAATGACAAAAAAGCTATGTCTGGCCTTTATCAATATTCATCAGTGAGAAGGGAGCGTGATAGAACTGGGCAGCCATACTCCACTAGCATCTGTTCAGGAGCTGCCTGCATTGTCCATATTTCTTTATATTTTTTGTGACATTTTGGTTATAAACCACTATTTTCACACCTGAAAAGAATTATGGCAAATACATCTGGGAACAGAGCTGCCATAAACCCTATGCTTCTGCCTACAAGAGCATAATAGAAGACCAACAAACATAACGAAGAGAAGAAAGTCCATGAAGCCACAGCCTTAGCAGCAAGGGTTGAGATAGAAATTTGAACATCAATTATTTGTCCAGAAAAGCAGAAAAACTGCAGGAGCAACTGTGAAGTGGTCAATAAAGCCCAAGTGACAATTTTAGCAGGGTGCTGCTTAGTGCACAAGTGCTGGTTACCCAAGGAGCAGTGTTGGAGGTGATGATGGGGTGATGCCTGATTACATGTCATTAAGAAAGCAAGTCCATATAGAGCCTCCCCTCTAACAGCAGGCATTTAATTCTTCCAGGGATCAGTGAATAGTGTAACAAATGACAGGTACACAGCATTTGGGATGGGCAATTACCTCCACCATAGTGCAGACTCTGAGTCTGGACTTAAGATTACGAGCACAGCATAGCTGGGGGAAAGAGCAGGAGGTGGCCAACAGCCATGAGATGAATCCTGCAATCAAGGCTATTGCCTAGATACCCACCAGTGATTCATTATTTTTCCAAGTCACCATTTTATTGTGTTTCTCCACCCCATCACCCCATAAACTCTATCTGGATTTGTTGACTGCCAATACAACTTATTTTCCCCTTTTTCTGGTTATGGGTTTGGCTCAGTGTTCCTTGAGTATTCACTAACAGGCTTCAGAAACTGAATATGCCCCTTTTCTGCCAGAAGGCTTGGGGCACAGGGGTTGCAAAACCACCTGTCTCGGAAAATATTTTGAAAGTGCAAAGTTAAAAATGATTACTGCAGTCAAAGTGTTGGAATGTGAAAGCTCAAAGGACAGTAAAGATTTCAAGAATGGGATATATTAAAAAACCCCCTTAATAAAATTAGACTTTGGTTCTTAGAGACTCGTCTGTCTTCCCTTCAAAGGGAAACAAAGATGGCAAGCAAAGTCTCTAATCCAGACGAAATTATCCTAAAGCACCAAAAGAAATTATTTGTTTAGATACCTGCTGTGCTCCACTAAAAGGTCTTTGATAAACTGGTATCATTGTTTATTCCGTTATTGCTGATGAAAGCTATTTGATTATAGCTGTAAAAAATCTCCATAAAATCTTAAATAAAAAGCACATGTTGTGGCAGAAGCCTTTAGAAATAAAAAACATTTTAAACATATTTTGAAGACAGCCTAATTCCATTGTTTTCTTTCAAGCTGAAAGGGGACATTCTGCGTTGTTCCAAGACTCAAAAGTCCCAGATACACTATTTACTAGCAATTAGGTTCTTGTTAGCCCATATTTCTCTCCATACATAATGCAGGGTGACTATACCCACCAGGAAAAAAATAAAAGCATTTATTCTTGATTTTCCATTAACATTAAGAGTACTATTCACACATATTTTGGTGATTCAGATTATTCTGGTTTGTATTATATAAAGCAGAGGTTGCACAGTGCAAGGTGTTGTCATGACATGGAAAGTGGCTTTCGACAGCTGAAAAGTATCTTTTGAGAGCAAATAAACTAGTGAGATTCACAAGTCCATATACAAAGAACAGCAACCACAGTTTGCGTCTTCTTGAAAGGAATCAGAAATGTGATATTTAGTTAAAACCCCACAGTTCCTAATAACCAACATGGTGAATTTGGTTGAACAACATAAAAACCCACTTTTCTTCATGTGCCATAACCACGGAATGAGCATCCAAGCCAAGCTCAGTCCTCAGAGAACATTCCCAACAAGCCCTAAGGAAAACTCACCCTCTTATTCTAGGTCAGACGTGCCCATAAATGAAGCCTGGCAAGTACATTCAAATTAACATGCACTTAATCATCCAGTTAATGATCCACTTTAAGTATGATCCGGGATAAAATATCTCCCCTGCATTCAGAGGCATTGTGACTCTGCATACCATAAATAAGCAGAGCATATTTAGCAATAGCAGTCTCTCATAACTTGCCCCAAATTGTGTGCCAGTGTTCTCTCCATGCGCTCACAGCAGTCAGTCTACTGTTTGAGGATGCTCAGTGATTCCAACTCATGGGCATGTCATGTACACACAACAAAACTTAGACTAATATAGGAGACCCTCATTAAAATTTATATACTCATCATATTTATCATTTATTGTACACCCCGTATTCCCTATTTATTGAGAATGGAAATGGCTGCAAAATGACACCTGACACCCAAAATCTTGTTTTGGCAGTAGCAGTAACTAATCAGATGCCTCTGCGTTACTTGCTTTGAAATCTAAAATTAAAGTTTTCTGAAATACTTAGAGGAAGGAAAGCAGGGTGCCAGTTTCCATTCCATAGACTTGAGTAACTTAGGTTATTGGATCTCATACTAAAATGTGTTTTAATTTAATAGCATTCAACAATTATTTGCTGGAGGCTACTCTTTAATTTACATTTATATGCATCTCGAGGCTGTCACTAAAACACAGTTTTTATGCCATTAATATTATCCTATCCAGAACAACTGTAATATTAATCACAACATATGTAATCTTAATCACATAGGAATTTCCAAGGACCTCAGTGTATAATAGGCATTATTACATCATGTGTTTGAAATGCAGATGTATCTGGGATGGACTGCTGTGCTCTAGCTGGTTCAGTAGTTCACAGCAGCATTAATTCTTCCTTAAAATTAATGGATCCAATTCTCAGTAACAGCATGGCCCCTCTATGCTGCTCTGCCAATATACAAAGTCAGCCTAAAGGGGATAAAAATACATAGAAGGGATAACTTTTGCTGACATGGTGTGTGTGCAGAACATGGAGCTGAGGAAGTAGGATAAACTAAAATATCCTAGAATATTCTCAGTTCAGATGAAAAACCAGGGAAGCTCATGTTGACATCCTCAAAATATGGGCCAAGTAAAATAAACCTAAAAGTGAAAAAGAACTGTGAACTGTCCTGCTAGGGTTCACTGGTAATTTCAAGGATGTAAGAAAGGGTGCAAGATGCAATTGCTGAAATGGACACTGACTGTGACTGTCACGACTGCCAGTCTTGCTTTTGCAAGAAATGTTCACGAGCATGGCCCTTGAAAGACTCCCACCAAGACAGACTGTTTGTTCAAAGCTGCCACAAATCATCAGCCCAAATATATCACCAAACTGAATAAATTACATCCAGAAAAATTATATCCAGCATTTTTTCACTCACTTCTAGTAGAAGTCCACCTTCTTGTACAGCAGTCTTGTTAGATATATTGTCTTCTTTTATCGTTTGGCCAACTTGCTTCTTAAAGTGCTTTTCTTGAATGGCTGTTGGAAAGAGTTATCATCAATTTAGAAATCATAACTATTAGAGTCACAACTAAAATTGTTGTTTAGGCATTTAACATGCATTGAATTTAATTGGTGGTTACTGTCTTTGTGGTCTGGATCTTGGTTACTGACAACTTTCTTTTCTTTTTTTTTTTCCTTCTTGTGCTGGAGATAGATATATATTTTGCAGTCCAGATGTTTTTTATATGAAATATCTATCACATTTTTTATTGAACATATTTTTTCCATTAGTCTACTCTACATAAAGCAACAACCAAAACCCACAGGAAAGAAACAAAAGAAAGTTAGCAAGTTGTTTTGTTTATAAAAATATGTATTATGACAATACAGAGAAATGTCTATATAGTTCAGAAGAAAAGGGAGTGAATAAGTTTCTTATTTTCAGTGCTGATCTCCTTGACATCGGATTATTTTTGTTCTCATTTTACCCTGTTCATGTCTACAAACTTCAACCTAACTGTAAGATTCAAGGGAATGTTTTTAAACTGTTTCATTTTTACACAGAGTTTTAAAGTTTGTTTTTAGCATGTCATTTACTCCATGAAATTGATGAATATTTCTCATTATAGATTAAAATTTCATATATTTTTCTTAATAATAAGGAAAAAAAGCTTATATCTGATTAAACTTTCATGGGAAACTCAACTGGCGAGTGCTCTTCCTTCACATTGCTTGATCTCAAATGTCTTTGAATGCTCAAATTCTTCCTATCATTATACCCTGCAGAAAAATCACTAAAATACTATCCCATTTCTGAGGAAAATGAAAGAATTTCTGAGAAGGCTGGCATTACATGATTATTGGACTTCAGCATCATCTAGGGAGTGCAACTGGAACCCATCTTTATCACTTGGTCAGTAAAAATTAAGTCAGTTTCACTCGTACTTCCAGAGAAGGGTCATACAAAGATCCTGGTAGCAGACAGAGATACAGTTTTCTGGTCTTTTTCCTTTTCTTGGAGAGAATGGGAGAGGAGAGCATCCCAGTGATATTATCTGGGACGTTTGATACACATTTTCCCTTCCAGCCAAAGGGGAGTGGGGACAGCCACAGCCAGAAATTATTAATAAACCAAAAAACACCCCTCTGAAAAAAAAGCAAAACCCACGCCAAAAAAAGCTGAAAAACCCCAACAAAACCCAACCAATCAAAAATAAAATCTCCCCACCAAAAAGGGTTTAGATGGCAGGAGTAGTTTGTTCCAAACCAGAATAAGGAGAGAAACAGCAAGCCTCTAAAGGTCCTGAGCCCGTGCAAGAGTTCCTCATCAATTTAACAGCCTGGTAAGGGACTGTTGCAGGATAATTCAGCATTTTACAATAAACAATGGCAACTCAGAACCACACCAACTGAATATTTGTGATGGTTTTTAGCTTACATTGTAAATATTTGCTGCAAGTGATAATGTCGGTCATTAGCTCAAAGCAATTATCTCAAATGTATAATTAGATGTAATAAATCCCTCCCTTGGGCATGGGAAAACACATCAGGAAAATCCCAAGCTGCTTTAAACAGATCCCTACCCATATTTTCCAGCCAAAATAATTTTGGGAATTCAGACTGGTAACCTAGGCTGCTGTGAGTAGAATATACAGATTCTTAAATCTGCACTTTCATTTTGGTGTGCCATTTAAGCTAATAGGAAATGGTTGCTTTTTTCCCCTGATCAGCTAGGCCTTCTGCTACGCCTGTCTATAAGAACAGACATAGAATCATAGGCTCATTTAGGTTGAAAAAGTCCCTTAAGATCATCAGGTCCAACCACTAACCCAGCACTGCCAAGTCTGCCACTAAACTATGTCCCTAAGTGCCACATCCACACATCTTTTAAATACCTTGTCACAACAACTTTTAAAAGCCCAACCCCTATTCCAATGGCCTCTTCCAGAGTTTCCCTCCTCAGAAAAGATGTTTTTGTAATTACTGACATGGTGGTTTGTGATCTTTGCTCAGGTTAAAGGACAGACAGGGAGGGGTGAGAGGAAACGAAGGTTTATTTCTTTGATGCGCTCTTTTGGTGTTGTGAAAATTCCATCTGTCCAAACTTCATCGTTAGTGGAAACTATTATTTTACCCAACTGAGCGGGCCAGAGCTCCCTGCCTGCTTGTTAGCCTTCAGGCTCATACAAACATAGCAGCAGAAGCACAAGAGATGTTTGTTCTGCAACTCGTCTGGCTACTATAAATTCCATCTCCAAATGGAAAGCATTTTAATGTTATTTTGCCAGTTAGACTTGCCCATATGTTGGGCCACACACATCCGTTTCATAGCCTGCCCTTCTCAGAGGCCTGAGTGCAAGGAGACCCTCTGCACCATCAGAGAAAGACAAATAACACCATTGCTCCAAGAAGTGAGTGCTCCTCAGAGATGGGAACGTTTGCTCCTTGCACCCGAGGCAGCAGAGCCGTCACTCACTGCTCACTCTCCTTCTGCCTCCCCACGCTGGGAATATTTGATTAATCCACCCACGGCTGGGCTGATACTGCAGTGACACCTCAGAAGAGAGGTGCTGGTGATAGCCTGTCACCTGGAGAAAGCAGAGCAAGACAGGCAGAAAATCACACAGATCCTGAAAGAAATGAGGAGGAGGAGGAAATGCAAGACGCAACAGGCATATGAGGGAAACTTGCAAGATGTTATCTGACTAGGCAGAAAAACAGGGAAAAGAAAACAGAAGAGTCTAACAATACCCCTGTCACCACCAAGAATCATGAGAGAGAACAGGACAGCAAGTTTTGGTTATGATGGGTGGCTTGATAGAAAAGACCCTGATGCCAAGACAGCTGTGATCAAGCTTAGACATCTCATAAAATGGTGTCCCTCTGGAGCAGCAGCGAAGCCTATGATGAAAACAAATGAGAGCTTGAAGAATGCAGGAGTACTGTCTCTGGTGGGCAGGGAGGAGCAAATTGTCTGAAAATAAAGCTGAAAAATAAAAACCAGCAAAGGATGACTCAGTGACTTGAGGGGTAAACGCGCTGCTGGAGTTCCCATGTATCAAGAGTGGAGCAAGAGCAAAGCTGATACTGCAGGCAGTCCAATGAATGCTGCTAGCTGTAAAAAAGAAATAATAAATTGAGAGTTTTAGCTTTATGGAGCTTTAGACTTTTTATGGGAGAGGCAACCCTTTGGATGGTCAGAGTTCTCATCTGCCAGGTTCAAAACCAGCAAACTCAGGAGATGGGAAGCGGTAACACTCGAGATTGTTTTCTGAGCACAGTGTATAGAGCCTGCACTTCCAGAACATGAAACAAAACAGAAGATGGAGCTGTTCTGCCAAAGAAGATGAATGAGCATATTGATACCATAGAATGATAAATACCAGAAATACATGTACCAGGGCTGACAGTTTTGCAAGGTCATGTGATCTGGTGTGCATGGTGAAATCCCATGCAACATTAAAAGCCAACAAGTCTGGAAATGCTGGGACCTACAAAGGACTACACTGTGTAAATATACAGGGCAAGGGGACAGGGGTTTAGGAAGAAGAGGAGAGACAAGAACAAAATGAAATAAAACTGCCAATGCAATTTCCTTCATTGCAATTGCCAATGCAATGAAGAGAGGTCAAAAATTTGAGGAAATGTTTTCAATTTCTAATCTGAAAGCAGAGAAAGGAGTGGAAACTAAAAAAATAATGTAGAGTTAGAATTGACAGTAAATTAATGGAGAAAAGAAGTCCACAGAGGAGACTATAAGATTGACTGAATGAGTATGGGATGGTCTCAGATAGTGCTGTTGAGCCTTTCATAGCTGCACTGTCTCTGCCCAGAACAATGTCAAAACCTGAGACCTCTTTCAAGCCTCCAGTTCTGCTATGAGCGTTGCTATCTGCATTTGCAAACACCTTGGCTTGAAAGCCAAATCTGGAATATTGTAAAGAAAAGCTGCCTAACACAGTCTATAGAAGCATTATGAAACCAGCCATTCCCTTTGCCCCAGAAATAACAGAACATTTATTCATTGTAGGGTATACTTTAGTTCAAAGAGATGGAGATTTCAGGAGTCTCATAAAATCATACTTTTTAAACCCATGGGATTACATTCTCCAGAGTGTTTCTGTACCTCATCCTGCACGAGCACAGCCTTCATTCTTCAGAAAATAATTAGTAAAAGTAGCTGCTAACTTGGGCTGTGTAACAGACTAACATGAGGGCAAACTACCCCAGCTGTCCCAGGTGCCTGCATCGAGCAACAGCACAGGCAAGAAATGAGCAGTGAAGGGATGCTGCTCCTGAACTGAACACCCTGTCTGGGTTTGTTTGGGGTGTAGGAAGGGGACCACACAGTCTTCCTTAGATTCAGGCTGGTGAATCCATTTCAAGCCCTCCTGCAAGGGACTACCAGTTCTCTCCGATGATGCCCAGGGGATAAACTGTTTCTTAAAAGAGGTGGATGAAAATACCCAAATCCAGAGTGCAGGTTCAGAGAAACTGCTTTGGGCATGCAAATCTTACATTTGGTAGCTGTTACTCCAAAGGAAGTGAGAGCAGGGTCTCTCTTCCTGCATCTTCTAGCTGCAGGAAGAATCAACTATGCGTGTTACTCTGAATACTGAGAAAACAAAACAAATTGACTCGGAAACACTCAGTATGAGCAATTCTGCTTAACAAACCTAAAGCCATGAACTGAAATGATCCGTTTCCTCTGGCTGTGTTACAGAGAACACCGAGTGACAATTAGGATGGGGGTCATTAGATGAACACTGGAATTGAAAAATACACAGCATAAGGAACTGTTGTTATATAATTCCAAACATGATGGAGAGGACGTTTGCACAACACACAGGTAGTACAGATGCTTTGGGAAAGGAATCAGAAAACAGAATCAAAAGCTGAATAAAAGCTGTATGGTGCTTGGTCCTGTTGTGGAGGCTACCAGAACGCCAGATGAAATTACACTAGCAGTAATGCAGTTTTTCTTCCCAACTTAGCGGTTTTCTCAGTCTGCTTCTTCTTAAGGGATGCTTTGAAATCTGACTTCCCTTTGAAGTTTCTCGAGTACAGCATGACATTTATTTAAGGTACAAACCGAGCCCTTTTGCTTTCCAGATCCCATCCGCTCTTTCCTGCAGAACCACTGTTCCCCTTTCCCAGCGAGCCTCATCCATCCTCCCCCTTGCCAGAGGGGCGTCAAGGCGCTGCCACCGCCGGGCTGCCCTCCTCTCCCCGGGGCTGCCGGGGCCAGCTGGCCCCCCTGCGCCCCCGGCCCGCGTCCCAGCGCGTCCGGAGCGCGATTTTGAAGGCGAGCGAGGGGGAGCAGAGGCGCCCGCTGCGGAGGAGGCAGAGTGCTGAGTAACCCCGGCCCCGCTGTCACGCAAGGCTCGCCGCCTGTCAATCTCCCGGCGGCTCTGACAGCGCCCTGGCCGCCGTTCAAGCCCTTGCGTGCGAGCAGACGAGCCGCGTTACCCTATGAAGTATTTCATAATAACAACAGCTGTTAAATATTGATGACTCCTGGCAAGCGCTGAATGCTTTTCGAGAAGGTTAAGCCTTGGTGTAATGGAACCTAATTCCTCATTATATACTGTATCAGATATCTGGAAGTTGCCTAAAAAAAGCAAAGGAGCTTAGAGTAAAGGATCAGAGGAATGACTCTCGTGCAGCGGGGAGAAGGGAGAGAGCCCGCTGTGCGAAGGGTGAGGAGTGCTTCCCCGGAGCCAAATCCCTTCACAAACAGTAAAACACTCTGCTGGAGCGATCAGCAGTGCAGTCCATTTCACTATATTCCACTGGAGGGTTTTGTGTTTTTAGAAATTTCTGCATATCAGATAAGCTTTCTGAAACAGGGATCCGGCTGCCAGTGCTGTCTGTGCGTGTGTAAAAGTACACGTGGAAATTATTTCTACAGAAATGCAGACAAAGAGGGGAAAAGCTCACATTCCTACAAACATCAGCTCTGAGAGATCTGGCTCATTAGAAGATTTAGTGGTGATCTGACAATATACTAAGGATGAAATCTCAGACAGGATTTCCAGCAGGCAAGAAAGGGAGAAGGACAAACCTCTTGCCTTGGGGAAGACCTGGTGTGCTTTCCTCATTTTCCCAGAAAAAATCCACCATCTTCTTCACTCTGCCCTCTAAAACCCATCAGTATTGTCTTTTCTCTCTTGATCCAGCTGAAGAGCAAGGTTGTGTCAGGAACAGAATCAGTTTGGGGTTGGAATTCATGATCAATGGAGTCCTTGGGATGGACCTGGTGCTATGCCAGGGCAGGCAGTACTGACTAGTCCAGCAAAAAGTCAGCATCAGAATCCAGGTGCAGGTGAAAGAAAAAACACAAACTGAGGACGTCTTACAGAGTCAGGGTATTTTTTTTTCTTGCATGTTAAAAGGAGGTCTGTGTGCCTTTGGGAAATAGAGTTTACATGCAGCAAGCTTAGAAGCTGAGAAGAATTGCCTGCAAATGTTCAGTTGTGCTGCAGCGCAAGGAGTTCTGTGAAGCTTTAGGAAAGTGATTCACCTGTGGGGAACCCAGGTCTGTTAACTGAGCCAGGATAGGGAATCACAAAAACTTAGGAAGTTGTAGGTTGGAAAGGACCTTGGAAGGTCATCTGGTGTAACTCACCCCAATCAGAACAGAGCTAACTTCACTGAGGCTGGTTCCTTCACTTATGCTGGCTTTTGAGTATTCCCAGTAATGGACATTTCTCATTCCCTCCAGGAAAACTTTCATTATTTAATTAAAAACAGGATTAATTTTGTAAGATAAGGAGTTCCATAATGTTTTAGGTGAATGAGCATGAGGGTAAATTCTGGATGGACACATCCTGTTCCCACAATTCTTCATTTGCAGATGTGTAGAATAATTTAAGAAATGCTGAGAATGGTGAAGTGGCTTTTATAAAAAGTGTATCTATATGGAGAATATGCAGAAAAAATTATTAACTTTTCTTCTGTTTTTTGCTGGTTTATTCTATCTGTATCTCATAAGAAATCACATTTGCATGTCAAGTATAAATGTAGCCTGGGACTATAACTTCTCCCCTATTCCATAATTTCTGAGGGATCACAGATCCAGAGAAAAGCTCCATGTGAGACAAATTGTGTGCTAACTACACAAACAACAGACTCAAAAGAACTTGTCTAGAAAACACATTTCTTCTCTGTAGCTTACTGTTGCAACCTTTTTCTCTTCATATGACTCAACAGATGATCTCCCCAACAGACAGCCCCACATTGTGCCTTGGCAAAGGAGGTATTTTAGAGATCTGTTTGCATCACTGTGAGTAAATATTTGAGCTATCAGTTGGTCTGGTAGACTATATTGGCTACAAGACTGCTGAAGACATACAGTCCTCTGAAATTACACCAGGATGTAAGACTTACTCCAAGTAACAGTCTTCCTGTTTGTCTTCACAATTCCATTTTATTTTCTACTAGATTAAATATGATGATTTGATCACAGAAACATTGATTTATAGGTTCAGTTCTGGGGCCTTAATTTTATCTGTGTACTATTCCATTCTTTAATTAAGCTTTAATAAGTAGGCTTGTCTGAATATTTGCTTGCACACCCTTCTGAATAAACACATAAAAGATAAGTAAAAATGGGTTATTCTCTCAAACCACAAAATGGATTGCAAGCCTGATTTATCAGCAACCTTGAGTAAGAAATCTGCAGACTATTTATTCCAGTTTCAAATCAATACCCACATCGCTCACAAAAAATTAAGATGATTCCCACACTTCTTCCTTGCACCTTTAAGTATTTAAAATACACGTCCATTAATCAGAATCCTGATATCCAGCATAAGTTCAGAGTAGGAAAAAAAATCATTTCAGGGAACAATTCTGTATTTAGAAAGTCTGCTTAACATTGGTTAGTTCCAGAGTTAAAGCCCTCAGAATGTACAAATGAACAAAGTTTAATATTTTCATTCGTGACTTCACCAAACTGATCCACAATTAGCCTTAAGTGTATTGCAGTGTGTTCTGACCTGTTACCTCCTGATTGCTTGAGTGGGATCTCAGCAAATCCCACTGATCATGGTATTTATACATACTCAGAGAAACAGCACATCAGGACACATTGATTCTAGGATCTGTGGAGCATGTGACCTATGAAAAATACTTGAAGAGTTTCCCCACTTTGCAAAATATCCTTCATAATGGCTTCTTGTCTGAATAGCTTTTCATCTTTTCCCTCATCCAGATATATTTTAGAAAACTTCTCTATATCCTCTGAATTCCTGGAGTTTTCTCCCTCTGTGGCCCAAGAATGTTGTCCTAGTTTGATATGGCTCACGCTATTTCACTGTCATTAGACATAGACCATTTTTTCAGGATTGATTCTCCCGATGAAAATAATACATCAGTGGACACTGATGTCCACAGCAGAGGCAGTTGCCCTTTGAGGAAAGGCTGAAATGGCTGTGGCTTTTACTGAGAAGGACTAGGGGAGACACAACAGAGGTTTACAAAATTATAAGGGCAGTGGATAAACTGAATGTGGAACTGCTGTTTGCCCAACCCACAATATGAGGACTGTGAAGTGCCCTGTAACACCAGCACAAGAATGCTTTAAAGTAGATAAAAGACAGCAATTTTCAAGATGAGAATACCAGACTAGATGGACCACTGGTGTGACACAGTAGTGCATCTCTTATGTTGTTTTATTCTCACTGCAATGCCATGGCCTTGTCCACAAAATTTGTTGCAGACGGAAAATAAACAACAGATGCACAACAGCAGCATCTGTGACGTGAAACAGAGTATATCAGAGAAGTGACAATAAGAAAAATCAGAACCTTATGAGAAAGCCTGTATGTAACTAAATTTAAGCATATGATGAAAGAGCAGCTTGTAACTAATTATTGCATCATAAACCAACAAAAAACATTCTCTAGTGATAAATAGCCTATTGAAAAAAACTTGAGTCTGAAATATTTTTCAGAAACATAAGTAATGAGTCCAAAATCCCTTTTTACTGAAAAGACAGCTAAGAGGAAAGTTATGTGTGTTCATAAATAAGCAATTGAAGTCCATAGGTATCTTTCCCACTTTTGGAAAGGTGATTGTAAGGATTGC